>NW_006800023.1:0-87997 GCF_000485575.1 Poecilia formosa | reverse complement strand
TGCTTCAGTCATTAACCCATTCACCCACGGATGAGGCAAGCTTGTGGTTGGAAGGTGGGTGAAGTGTCTTGCTCAAGGACACAACAAAAGAGGCAGAGGAAGAGGTGATTGAACAAGCAACCCACCCCCTGCTGTAAAGAATCTATAGAGGTTGTTTTGTATGTGTGCCTCAGAATAAATCATTTTTAAATTCTCTTCAATAAGATTTTTCAGGAGATACTGCCTCTTTATTCTCAAACTGTCTGCAATGATTCAAAATCACAAAATAATACTGTGAAGACGAGCTTAAATTTAGATAAGTTATAATGCTAAGCATTTTCAACCAAATTGGGTTACTTAGAATTGTCAGTCAACTCCATACCAGGGCCTTTTTTTGGGTAAAGGTCTACCAATATAATTTGTTTTCGTTCTGGTAAAGGCAGTGGACACAGAAAGGAGGAAAATAATGGTGCCAAGAAACTACTTGGTTCTTAGAAAAGGCTCCTGCTGTCAAAACATTTTCTGAATCAGGCAGTTGAAGTTCATTATTATTAGCCACATGTGCAGACTAATGGAGACACAGCAGCATAGAAGCAGAATGAACTTCGGTTGACAGAATAAGAGAAAGCAGTAATAAAAAAAAGAAGATTTGCAAGGTTTTGTAAAAATATTTTTGGAAAAGGTTTTTAATAACTACCCTTTGTCATATACAAGTAATTTAAATAGCAATAAATTAAAATAATTGTCCGTTAAAAATGGCCTTTATTTAACAGTAAGTGGACTAAAAGAAAAGCAGACAGAAGAGGAAGACATGAAGTCAATGGCCCACGGCCAGAAATCAAACTGTGGACAAGAACTGTTGCCTCTGTAAATGGTGTCCCTGCTCTACCACTTAGCCATGCGGTACCGCAGCTTACTAGGAGGTTTTTAAGTCCCACAACAAGTTGTCAAAGCTAAAACATGTTACCTCCCTCAACCAGTTAGTTCTCCACAGATATCTTCTAAAGTAGCAAAGCTCACTACTCTTAATTATTGGGTCACAAGGACAGGCAACCTCTCAAATCACTTCAGCACAAATTGTCAGTTCTTATCCGACAAGCAAAGAATTTAAATGTGGACATGAAAATGCTGATTTAAATCATCAGTATGAACTCACCAACAACTTTGAAACTCGTGATGGCTATAAGCATAGCTATTTTACAAAAACAATCGCACTGAATGCGGATAATCCGTAATAATTCAGTTGTGCTGAATAATGCTTAAAATCCCCTTCTTTGACACGATTGCACAGCTGCTTCTGGGTATGCAAAATGCACAATTTCAGCTGCAGGGATTTGGATAACTGAACAAAACAGAGGTCTCAAGGGGAGCCTGAGCAGCGACATTCTGCCTAATGAAGATGCATTAATAAATACCAAATAACACAGGTCATTAAATGTCATGCGATACCCTGTAAAAGCTTAAAAAATTACAAGAAATGCTGGTGAGTAAATGTCTATTGATGATGCAAGGAACCGAAAGCATGTTGTTGTGCTTTATAAAAGTACCCAGTAAAAAAAAGAAGTGTCATTTAGTTGTATAACACATTTCAACAACAAGGCATTTCAAAGTGCTTCACATCACAAAAACACAAAAAGCACAAAGTCATGCAACATAGAATCAACAATTGAAACATTACATGTAATCAAGTGTCATCGTTAAATTCTTAATCGATTATTATCTTGTTAAAAAATGATTTGCCCAGTCAGTAAGTGTAAAGCTGCTTTGATTTGGGTATAGTTTGGAAGTTTGAAAGGCATCCTTAAGAAAAGCCCCTCAGGAAAACATAGGGCAGTAATTTCCTCTACCATCATTTCCACAGAGGGCAGCTTTGGCTTCCATTCTTCCTCACCTCCTTTCTCACTTTACACAACGAAGACAGCCAATATATGCCAGAGCGACATATCCTTCCCCCCGATAATGGAATTGCCCGGCTGTAATAATAATTTGAATTTCACACCCTGCTGCCTCAGTGTGGAGGGATTGCTGGAGCAGCAGCATAAATTAGCCTCTGTGCACAGGGCTGATCGATGAGTGCCCCGCTCACCACCTATTGATTTGGGACAACTCTTGGGCATGCAAGTGTACCTTGCATGTTTGCAGTTCCATGCAGGCCACTTTTTCTTTTTTTTTTTTTTTTTTTACTTAACAGAAAACAGCTAAGTTTGTATTTTGGCTGCCAAAAGTAACAAGATCTGGTTTAATGACAAGACCATCATTATGCTCGATATGTTAGCCAAGTGGTCAGATCTAAATTCCATAGACAATCTATGGAACATTGTCAAGACAATGGTGAGAGACACAAGAGGAAACGAGGAGCTAAAGGACACCATTAAAGAAATCTGGATTTCTTTAACATCTGAGTTACAAAAGCTTATTGCTTTGAATTACTATTGAAGTAATTCATCCAGAAGAAGTCCAAAACAAGTACTGAGTGCATATACTTTAGATCACATGGGCATATTATTTCAGTGAGATAATATTCTGTTTTTTAAGAACCTTCTTTTATTAGTTTTATTTAACATTTTTTGTTAAACTTGATTTTTGGGATTCCATTACCTTTAAGGCATCTTTATCATAATGAACATGTTTACAATGTAGCCCTCTGTAAGTCATGTAATTCCAAATTATGAGTTTCATTGGTTGAATTGATGATATTCTAATTTATTGAGATGCACCTGTATACACTACGCACCACACATTTCCATTATGCATTCATTTTAATTTGCATTTCACCTTCCATATGTGAAAGATGTAAACTTGAAATGAATTCACAAACAAGTACGAAACAGTTTTCCAAAGGATCACAACTGCAGAATGGGAACATCTGAGGCCATATTTAAAGAATCAATTTTACAGTTGGGCCAGGAGCCAGAATTAAAAGCATATGGGTGCTCCTCTCAGATGGAAAACACACCCTGACCAAAATACAACGTTGAAGTATTGAACAATTCATCAAATTCACAAATCAATAGGTCCACAAGCACCAAAATCCTTCAGAGTAAAGAGACAGAAGAGGTAATTTCTCTGACCTTTCTACTATAGGGTTGTGACTGTTGGTGCAGTGGGGAGATTGGAGCCAATAATGATGAGAATCAATTCTCAGTTTGAGTCGTTTTTCCTCAGTGTGAGGGTGTTGAGAAATTAATGAGTGTCCTAACCCCCCCCACCCCCCTACACACACACACACCTCACCCTGCCACCCACATGATAAGGCCAGTGTAATGTGTGCTCACAAGCGTCCACACATTACAATAGGGGTGCATTAACAGATTCAGATCAGGCTTGTCCTGAGGCAAGGTTGTGTGGCATTGCAATGCTGAGACAGCTTTCTGGGACTGGCTCATTAAAACAAAATAAACAAAAGTAATATAAATAAATAAAATTATTTTTATTGCATTTATGAAGTCAGCCTGTGGCAAAGAACAGCTCTAACACAGACTATGAATATTTTTTTTTGTCAAATTGACTGTTGTTGAGATGTCCAAACATTACTATGGGGATCATTAAAAATATAACCTATTTATATTTAAAGCTGGAGCACCACAAGAACTCGGAGGACAATACTCTGAATTACAACTGGAAATGTAAAAAAAATCAAAACAAACTATTTTAGGATAGACTATTCATTTCTGTTTTGAAGTAGGGTGTACTCAGGATGCAAGCTTAAAATTTACTAATCAGATAATTGTGAAGAATTTCAGATATTTGGTTTGCGTAAAGTGTTGACCTCGCCAATTTAGTTAATTTCATTTTATCTTTGAAACTGTAGGAAGATAAAATAATTGTATTCAAAAATTTTTTTTAAAGCCTTCTGCTGTGACTGATATTAGAAAAAAGAAACAACTTTAGGGCACAGTTCTAAGCGAGAGCAGTTGTGTTATAACAGGATTTTAAATAATATTGTCGAATGGTTAAATGGTTTAATGGTTAAAGGCACCTTGAGCGTCTTATATGAATGCTAAGCACAATTAAAAATATTTAGCTTGAGTAAGGTTAGGCTTAGGCATTATGTTTGATTGGCACAGTGTGCATAAACTTGTGTCTCTGTGTAGCCCATAGATAACGTAGAACTGACCTTACTCTACACAAATGTAAAATTTCCAAAAAGCTACCAACATTGACTGAAACCTCAGCGATGCAACAGAGCAATTTTGTTGTTGTCCATTCAAGTCTTCCTTTTGTGTGCTTGAAGTTTTGTTTTCACTTGCTCTCACAGCATAAATAACCATGGACACGCCTTAAGATGAAAGAAGATACAGTTTCCTTTTACATTTATCTTGCATTTCTGTTCTTTCTCTGATTTCATTTTAAAACACTAATTGACATGAGAAAACGTCTAACTTTGAGTCGTCTTTACTCTAACAGAATTCAAAAACAACACTGTTGTTGTCAAGTATGACTGGGTAGTGTGATGGTACGGTGAGTTCACGGATAGAAAAAACGCATTGGATTTTTGTGTTTCTGTCTGGCCAGATACCAGTCAGAGAAAATCCTGATAATTGGCCAATTCTGTTCACTGGTTGATATTTTGCTGCATCTTTAGTTGACATAAAACTGTTTATGCATGGTTAGTGAACGTACTCTGAAGTTCTGTGCATTACGGTCACCTAAGATAATTAAGATCCAGTGAAAAAAATAAAAGTCTCATCAACTAGTTACCTTTTCTTTAGGTTTTTGTATTACACAATTGTCAAAAACGCTCATAAATACAGCAGACCCCCATCATTTGCAACATAGTTGTATCAAAAGAGAAGTATTGCTCAACTCAGACATTATACTGGACATATTTTTTCTATTACTCTGCAAAAATTATAAGCATCTAAAAGGCTCTTTCAACCTCTCAGCTGTATTACGTATTCCCGATTTTCCTCAGAAAAAGCAGAATCACAGGCTCTTACAAAATTGCAAAAAATGCAGTCAGGAATCAAGTAAAAAAACATTTTGTAACACACGGTAGAGCACTTTTAAAGTATTCTGAAAAGCAACTCTAGTTTACAAAATTGTATTCTTCTCCCTTCCTACATCCTCCCAAATTACCAGCCATCAAGGTGTGATATTGTATCAGGGACACACCGTCCTTAACCTTACATCTGCCTGGGTAATCAAATCATGGATGACTTCAGTTCAGTCTGATATTACACGGTTCAGTTGTACAATGGAACAACATTTCATCTGTGATTTCCTGGCATCCAAAAAAAAAAAAACAGAAAGAAAAAGAAAAAGAGTATAAGCTCAAAGAGATCGTTTTTGAAAAATATAAGACTTTTCATTTCAGACAGTATATCGAAAGATTTCTGGTTGTAAAAAAACAATAATGCTCACTCGACTATTATGCCCTCCCTCTCTTCTAATGTTATTAAATCCTCCCAATTTTTAATTAAACTATTTACCAAAGCGAGGAAAATAGTACTTTTAACAACAAACATCTAATCAACTATGGAAAAACCACACCATGGTGGTTTCCAAGTTACTAAAATGTGCACCCAGTTGCAGTCCTCAGCTCACTGGCTTACAGACTTTTGTGTGGTGATACCATATGGTGTTTTCTAATGAGAAGGTTTTTGGGTGCTGGTAAGAGTGTTTCACTCTCACTTCCTCTCCCCACAGGAAGAAGTTCCCTCCCAACTCATAAGAAATTCACTGCACATTGTTGGCCCACTTTGTTAACGAAAGTCTTCTTGAATCATTGAAGCTGCGAGTCTCTGTTTCAGTCAATCCTCTGTGCACTGTGGGAAGCTTATTAACCAAGCCAAGGCATTACAAAAGGATTTTAGAAAGAGAGAAGCAATTTTCTAAAGCTCTGTACAAGGTCCTGGTTTATTATTCAACTAACCCTAACCCTTAAACTTAAGCCAAGTGCATGTGCTGATAAGAAGAGGTATTAAACTCTCTTATTTTTTGTTGCATCTCTGTGAAATAGAATTTACAGTACCCAAACCATACAGGCTCCCATACACAACAGCTGCAGATTTACACAAGTGAGTGAGATGTGATGCAGTTAGTAGCAACAGAGACATCCTCAAGATTCATATCCTTGTTAACTAATGGTCATCTTATGTAGAAGCAATAAAATATCAGCTTAAGTCAAAGGAATTCTATTTTCTTGAATTAATGTTTGGTTGTGTCACCACTGTTTGAGAACAGCAAGAGATCATCTACAATGCCTGGTAAAGGTATTCATACTCTGAACATTTTTTATTATTTTTCTCACATTTTCAGCCATAAACTTTAAAGCATTTTTGCAGGAATTCTATGTGATAGAACAACATGAAGCAGAGGAAAATTGTGAAGAGGACGTGAATACATTCATGGATTTGAATATTGAAAAAGTTTTTTTTTTTTTTTTTTAATTGCTCCTACCTATAAACATCTAGGAAATACAATGTTTACCAAATCAGTTTGCTGAATAGTTTAAGTTGAGAAACATTGGACAAAGAGAAGGCTACACAATGACATCCCATAGAGTTGGTAGCACTGTTGCTTTACAACAATATCATGTTAGTATCACAAGTTCGTGGCGTTAACATGATATTGTTAAGGCTTCAGGGATACTTTTACAAACCACCAAAAGTCACAATTTTAGAACTAAAGTTAGTGCGTATATAGCACTGGTAAAAAAATAAAAACACACACACATCTTCAATTGGGGTTGAAACATACCTGTATTTGTCAAGTGTCCAATAAAATATTAGAGTAAATAAAAATTAGTAATAACTGCCTCTGAAAGTATATTTTTTGTATTATGTTTGCATTAAAAATTTTAGTGGGTCAGCGCTAACATTTAAATTCATCTTGATAATTAAAAGCTTGCTCATTACTTATCTGGAATGAGTAAAATCAGAATAAAATTTATTCCCCAGTCTCCTGGCTGTTATCTACTAACAAGATGACCCTAAAAAGGTACGCCTCACCTTCTAAAAAGGGCAAGTGATAAACATTTTCCCCTACCTTTTGCTCATAAATAAGCTAGTCAAATGAATTACCTCGTTCATTTGTCGTTTAACCAATTAATTATGCAGTGTGCTGTAGAGAGCTTGAGAGCAGGGCAGTTCCATTTTTGGCTCGTCCAATGGGCTGCTAACCCACCCATGACATTGAGCACTCCTCATCAATCTTAATGAGACCGGCATCACCACTGGACTTAACAATGGCACTAACTCATGCATATGCAAAGACATGAGTAAAGACCCATACACCCGTACTGAGAAAACGCCACTTGGCTACTAGAAGCATGCTCGGTTCAAAATCATAGTCTGCTTAAAAAAGTTCATACCTCTTTATAGCACAAATGGATAACCAACACTGAACAATCTATATCTACACAAATATTTGTGGTCAAGTGAGGACATTTTCCCAATGTATGAGTGTGAAAATCTGCCAGTGGAACTTGTTCTTTTTATTTATTTTCAAGAACTGACTTAAATTATTGACTTACAACTGACTTATTTTTGATTTGGATGTGGTTCACATCATTGGGAAGCTTAGCATACACTCCTTCAGAATCTGTAAATAATTTAAAACTTCCCCAGGGAGACTTGTTCCTAGTCTTGTTGCCGCCAGTCACAAACTACGCTACAAAGACATTTGTCCTTATAATGTGGTTGTCAGGGACTGCTTTGTTGACATGCTTCAGCATGTCGTCAACATCAAGGCATCTTGAGAGAAAAGCACAGAAAGTGCATTTGCGTACAGCAACAGAAATAAAACCTGTAATTGAAAATTATGGGTGGACCACAAAAGCTGATCTATCCAGAAACACAAACCTACATAAATAAGGACTTCAACTAGGTCTGGGAGGAGCCGTTTCACAGCTCCTTTTGAAGGAACTGCACCAAAGACAGATGAAAACATACAGAATATGTCATTTCAAAAAACTTTGCACAGATTCATCACTGTTGGTCAATTGTCTTGTGTTTGTCATTGACTGTGGAGCAAAGAGTGTCGCTGAAAAATTAGGCTAAATTGCAATACTCACATGCCTGGTAGTGTCATCAGCACTTTCTTCCACTATGCTAGCAAAGACCCTAGAGTGGGCTGACGCACTGACCAATGCAAAAATGTAATCAAATATGTAAAACATTCTGCTCCACAGAACTGCTCAAAAAGCCCTCAAGCATTTGTTTGAGACCTGATGGAATTCAAATTATGATATGCTGAGTTCTACATTAGGAAAGTATGAGAACATTTCTGAAATACTGATTGAATTGAACAGATCAGCACTGTTACAACTTTCATCAAATTATAAAAGGATGCCACTGATGACTTTGAGTTAGGCACCAAACACATTTTGATGGACCATTTTCATGGACCATAAAAATGGTCCATGAAAATGGTCCATGAAAATGGTCCATCAAACTATCGGAACACTGTCACATGGCAAGACCCTTTTGTTCTTGGAGGTCACCACAATATGTGGGTCTCACAGCTGATAAAACTGATGGGGATGAATGAAACACCAACACCTCTCCATATGATGTACAGTACTGCAACCTCCTTTACTCCAAAAATGAGCTTCCCACAGAGGCTGAGCCCAGTTAGAAAAGATGTCATGGGTTACATTGGATATAGTAAATGTTTAAATAAGTCTAATAAGTTAAAAGAAATGATAACTTTAACAAAAAAGTATGTGCATGTATAATAAAATAATGAAACAATATAATCCTTAAAAATAATCATGAATCAAAATCAACATATAGTCATTTAAGCCCATTTATGAATGAAAATATGGCCGACTTCATCCAAAGGTGCAAAACATCATTCAGATCATGGGGTTTGATGCTCCCTGGAGAGAGTGCACTGCCACCGAGCTAAATAAGAAAATAAACAAATGCATAAAAAGAAGAAAAAGAAGAAATCCGACCAGTTTGAAGAATAGGAAGGTTCCTCCTTCCTCTGGCCCACAATAGCTGATGAAGACATAACTGAATATCATCTGTCTGACAACCATGTGAGATGCTTCAGTGGTGGAAATTTTACAATGCTTTCCTGCGTGGTCAGAGATTGCAAGGTTCATCTTGAGTGTACCTGCACCCAGTGCAAGTGTATCCAATACATTACTAGACAGAAACATTAGTCTAAAGTCATTTCTTAGCACTGCTGGGGTCTTTGCCTTAATAGATTTTATTACCCTTTCAATGCACCTTAGGACTTGGTGACATTGTGCCAATACCAGAACTATTTTGGATTTCAGCTATTACCCTCTTAAAATGTAATGGAAATAAATAAACTGTCCTCACACCCTTTTCCATCACTTTGCCAGCAACATGGTAACTTTTACTTTCATTCAGGCTGGCAATCATAAATAAATCAAGAAATCAGAAGCTGACAATGCGAAAAGCACCAACAAACTCATAGATGTGGAGTACGGCTGTATTGCATTTTTATAAAGTAGAATGTTTTGCTCCACTGACTGACCCACTGTCACCCCGGCACAATTTTCCTCAGCTATGATGTTGCTCTTGTCTTATTCACCTACAAATTCTAAATAATGGAAGCAGAGTGAGAGTGAACACACTATCCAATTTGGTAATTCACGAGCTGACTAGACAACTTGTGTCTATTTATTTGGGCAGGGGTGCTGGACATGCTTGCTGACAAGCAAGTAAGAAACAGAATCCATCAGGGAATTGTTTTCTTTGTCTGCTTTTTTTTTTCTTGCAGTAAAATAAGTCACAGGCAGAGATTGTCTAATGTAAGTAAAAACAGTATGCTTATTTGACAGAATTGTACCTTGAAAAAATAATTCTTAAATATAAATAAAACTAAGGCATAATCTTAATAAAGACAACAGGAATATATGACATGTTTTTAGGCATATAGATGCGACTTGCTGATGTTCAAACCAGGCCTCAGAATGAGAAAGAAAAATGATAACTTTGGACATGTCATAGTTTTTGGTGTTAGGCGAGCTGGTTTGAGTATTTCTGAAACTGCTGACCTACTGAAAATTTTAACCACCACCATCTATTTAGTTCACCCAGTGAGTGACAGATGTGTAGATGAAAATTCCTTGTTGACAGAGGGATAGTGGGTAGTCTGGTCTGAGACAACAGAAAGGCAGCATTAACTCAAATACACATTAATCACAACCAAGGAATATCATCTTTGAAACATGTTGAAAATTGAAGAAGGTGGACAAGAGAAAAGGAGCACCGCGTCTAATTGCTGAGAAGATACAAATCACACAGTCTTGCCAAACTTAGAAAATAGTGAATTGTATAAAATGTGTGGTCTGCAGACCCTCTTCTTTTTAACTGTGATATTGAGATGATGAGGTAGGAATTTGAGGTAGGTGGTGAGGTAGGCGAGGTAGGAGGTAGCAATTGCATTGCAGTGCAGCAATGCGATTGCAAATCCTAACTCTTCTTAGGATTGCTGACCAGTTTTTCTCAACTTTATACCAGTATTTTGGCTATCAATCTTTATGATATCCAAATCTGTGAGGTTGGAAGACCTCCTTATCATCATCCCTATACAGATTCTCCCTCAGATTAAAGTTGGGACTCTGACTGCGGCACTCGAAAGAGTATGTCAATGATGTTATTTTCAGTCACATCTTGGTCAAATTTAGAATATTTTATTGAACCTAAATCTTGAGGGGTTGAGAGAATTTTGGTCATATCTGTAAAAATCTGCTCTCAAAATAAAGGTCTCCTTAAATGAGGCCTGTCCGTAGCAAACTTTAGTTGAATCTACCACATACTGAAACACATATTTCCACCCACACAAACACACACAGGCACAGAGGGTGTGTGACCGTGTGTATTACACGTGCTTGGAGCAAATCGCTTTCAACTGCAGCAGGTTGACATTGTTCTGCACCAAATGTGAACAAATTAAATGAGGCAATTAAAGAGTGAATAAGCCAGCGTTGATAATTACGACCTGATATGCCAGCAGCAATCATAATGAAGCTGCCAGTCTGCTCAGCTGGTTTAGAAATGCTCCACAAGCAACCATAATATAGTGTGTGTCTCTGTGTGTGTGGAGAGTGAGCTGTTTAGTTGAAACTTCAACTTTGGTCTCAACAAACTCTTATTCCAACCATCAACGGGAAAGTTTCATGCACTTTCATCTGGACTTGATACACGTGGTGCAAGTGTTGGAGTTCTTGGTTTGTATAAAGTCTAATAAGTACAAAACGTGAGGAGAAAAGTGTTAGACAACATGAACCGAGCAGAAAATCTGAATTACAGAAGAGGATGTGATAATCAGAGCAAGAGAAAGGCAGGCCCACACACAAAGGTGAAAAAAGATGAGTGGAGGCAGCCTGGCAGAAAATTGAGACGGTCGGCCATTTTCGAGTCTCCCTCATCCCTCTGGGTTTATGGCCCGTGAAGCCTCTTGTCATTGCAGCTCACCAGAGAGCCAAGTTAACAGGGCCTGTCCTTGCCTCACCAGCATAAGAGATATTCCTCTTCATCATTAGCCCATCTTAGAGACACCTTAGAACACAGCTCAGGTGTTCAACAGCTATAGAGCTACCATTAAAACAACAGAACAAAAGAAAAGCTGTAGTTGCAGCTGCATTGCTGAAATACTAAACAAGCCACTTTATGTTTTCACCAATATTTCAAAAACGTTTTTTATTGAAAACATGAGTGGTCGACAAAAAATATGAGGTAGTATTTTACTTGATCAAGAAACAAAATGCTAAGGTGATATATTTTAAATAAACATTGCTGCTGTTATTATTACTAATAACTCCTATTCTTGAGAAAGACAAGCCTTGCTCAAGAATTTTTGAGCCCAGCTCAGTAGAAAGTTCATAACATTTTACTTGCAGTAAAGAAAGCTGAGAACCTCTGGGCCTCCCTTTCTGCATCAATTTCCCCCGGTTCCATATGGAATACTGTAGGTAATCTATCCAGTGAGTTTTGGCTTGATCTCAAAACTCTTGCCAAGCTGGCAGGAATCAAATAAAGAAAATGCACCAAAGGCATCCTTTACAGGTGGCAGAGTGTATTGGTTGACAACATTATTATTATTATAAAATTTGTTGATATTTATTTCAAAAACTGGTGGAGCAAAGCATACGTTTATGAAAATTAAATCTTTACCATCCTGCCCACTGCCAGAAAGAAATATTTTCAGTAATTATTTTATGCTTTAGGTGATTCAAAACATTTCAGTTTAGTCTTTAATATTAGGTTGTGTTTCTTGGTGGATGCAAGATAGTAAACCCCATTTCTTAAGGTGCTATCTGACTTCTTTGACCAGCTGCCACAACACAGTCACAGTTAAATTAAACAAGGTTATTTGTGTAATAGGGCTTCCAGGGAGGGATTTGTTAAACATCCCAGATGACAGAACGATGCAGGCAATCGACAATTTCTGACTACCTGTTAAAAGTCCAACTCGCGTTTTACTACACCTCTCCTATGTCATCTGTTCTTCAAGGTCTTTTCTTCAAACTCTTTTGAGGTCAAGTCTCCAACTTTCACACACAATCTTCTTCATGTCACAAAGAATTCAGGAATATTGTGCTGGCCAACCAACAGAGAGTCTAGGTATTTCTGTTTGTAATCGCTGCCGTTCCACTGCGGGGACAAATGGAATTAAATCTCTCTGCCTAAAGAAGGGGAGGGTCGCTGGCCTGACAAAAGTCCATTTGTCAGTAAAGTGAAAGTGGTCGTGTGGTTCAATATGTTGCTGAGCCAACTCATCAGTTTGGCATAATTACTGATGAAAGAGAAACAATGTGTAAGAGTGACAGAAAAAAGCAGATATAGGGAAGGTAGTACACTTCATTAAATCATTAAAAAAATGGATGTACTGATCGAGAGGCATTTCTTAGGCTAAACCTAGTGCTGGACTTTAATCTCTAGGATTGCAGATTGATCTGTAGAGAACACTCATATACTGACAGCAGTCTAGAGATTAGAAATGACATGCCATTTAAAATTTGATTGCACCTCTAATTCATTTGACTAAATTGTAGTTATCTTACTATTCTATTAGTGTATCAAAAGGATCCACATTAATTTCCTATGGAATTTCATTGGAACATGTGATTCTGATCAAATGTGACTGACAGCAGTATATGGTTTATCGACCACACTGTCTATATCACAAGTGTTTCAGTTAAAGGTTATCTTGAACAGCAACATCTGATGTATATAAAAGAAAGATAACCATGAAAAGAATGTAGTTATTATAATATACCATTAAATTAGAACATTTTATAATTTTATAAGTTTGCTGATCTCACCTAATTGTCAATACTGTATTTGTGTCTATGCATATTAATAATTAGTTTTGCTTATTGTTCAGACATTTATTTTGCTTGTAAGTTTACTCATCGAAGGTGTCAACTATGTAAGGCATTACCAATAAAAAGGCTCTACAAATAGAAACTTTTAACACAACAGGGGACAGAATATATAAAAGCATATATCGATTACCCACAGTGGAAAAAACACTGACAAAAAAATGTAATTACACTCTACTTAAAGGCATTGTAAGCAAGTTTCACACAATCTGTAAGGAGGACTGTCAGATGTAAGTATGTTAAAGCCTCATTGGAACTTATCTCAGTGTGACATCTTTTAAAAAAGTCCAGCACAGCAGAAGATTAGTGTGTGAAATGAGACGTGTGCGATTGTTTGTGAAGAAAGAAAGAGATAAACGTAATTATTGGTTTGGCCCTTTCCTCATCTGTTTATGTATTTCTATGGTACACACAAGTTGAGTGTTTGACCATCACAAGGCAGCAGAGGAAGGTTTATGACTTTAGCCTTCACAATTCTTTTGCCAATGGCAGCATTATAGGCAGTGAGCATCAATAATTAGCTCACTATGGACAGTCAATATGCTCCCATGCAATTTAAGAGCCCATAATAAAAACCTTTGTGATTGCTAACCTTGCTGGCAGAGTTCAAGCAGGTACATAAATTATTTTTCACAGAATTCTAGAGTGACGTAAACATGGAGATTTAGACACACAATGTGGACTCATTTGGATTAGTCTTGTACTATGGCATTAATGGCTTGCTTTTTACATAAAAGAAGAAAATTATAACAATGAACACTGACAGAAAAAGTAAGCAGCGCATTGCACCGTGTTCACATTTTACAAATACAAATTGACTTTTTGTTACAGACAAAATATTTGTAAAAATATATATAGCTGATCTGAATACAGTAGACACATATGCATTTTGGAAAAAAAAAAGTAACAGATAAGAGGTTATAAATAAAGCATGTTAACTTCCACTCTTACACACATTTATTAATCTCAAGTTCAAGTAGTAATCATTGTAGCAAGATACCACTCAATCAATACTAGCTCACTATTTTTAACTGGATAATAAGCAGCTTTGAGCCTACAGTTTGCAAAAGGCAGAGAGACAACTATTCGGTCAATGTAAGGGCTGGTGTATTTGAAAAACTGGAGAAGTCATGATACAGTGATAAGAAGAGAATTACAAGATAACCTTTCCTGACTTTACAACATTGTGGGATAGTAGGATGATATCTCCTAATTTTAGACAACTTTGCACAAAATATTAAAATGAAAAGTGATAAGAGAGGATGAGCTGGAAAGAGAGAAAATAATTTAAAAAGTAGAAAAAAAGATAAATATTAAGTGAAGGATGAGGAACAATAGTGTAATTTGTAAGAAAAATGGAGGAATCAATTATACGAACAATTATTACCCAGCATAGTCTTACCTCCAGCAACTGTTGTGTCTATTTCCCATCAATATTTTTTAATGTATAGTTATTTATGTGTGTGCTTTATATTACCAGGCTGCTTTTTGTCTCAAAAAAGCTTTCCATAAAAAAAAGGAACAAACGCTTTGATAATAAAATCAAGTCAAATTGAAGATGGAAAATTCTGAATTTCAAAGTCAGAAAAGACCATTAAGAATGCTTATAATTGGAGGCAGAAACATAAAAAATTCAACCATCAACTTTACATCAACTGCAAAATATGCCACATTCTAAAGTGAACTTTAAACAAGAAGACACAGCATGCGTAAAACAAGAATCAGAATCAGGCCACTCACAGTAATTCATTCATTATTTAAGAGATTTAAATTAGAATCGAGCTTTGCGTCTTCAATACTGATCCATCAGGATTAACAGTCTGACAAATTCTTTCTACAGTTGTAAACTCTTGAAAATACACTGGCAAGAAATGTCAGGAGTTAAAAAAATATATTTCTTTCTAAATTCATGGACAACTGAAGCAGTCTTTTTGAAAACAGCTGATGTGGCAAAATATGACGGCCCCAAAGAGAAGGCAGGAATAGTAATAAGGCCTCACCATCCACAATACAAATATGTTTTTCTTTTGTGTGTGTAGTGTTTCTCAAAAATATATATCAAAAAATAGCCTGGGGAGTGATATTTCAAAGTTTTCAGAGCTAAGGCAGATATTTGTCATCTTTAGCTGGCATTGAGGTTGCAAAATAATAATAACAAATTCATATTTAGCAAAATGCTCATTGATATTTAGGAACCTGACCTGATGATGCCCAATGGGAAAAAAAAAAAAAGCTCAACTCTTTTCCACACTGTGAATATCAATAATCTTTCAACACCATTATCAAATATTCAACTTTGGCAAAGAATATCTAAATTCATCTCCTGACAGACAGCATTTACCCTTTACATTTATGATAAAATGTCTTTTTACATATATGTATATATTTCTTAAGTTTAAGTTTATATTTTGATGACGAACAAATATTTCAACAGAATGATTTATCCACCTGGCCATCCTGAGAGTAGGACATGGAACTAAGGCTGGGGTTTGGGCTGTGGTCTGTCCTGATTATATCCAAGTTTTCTTTTGCATTTTGCAAACATCCCAGTGAATCCGCTCAGAGAACTTTGGACAGTGTTCTGATATAAAAACACTAGTATTCATGTAGACAGTTTTCTGACAAGTACTGACTGTGTTCCCATAACATAGTCTGTACTTTTTCCCATAAAGGTCAACTTATCAAGTAACTGCAAGTCCTAGAAAACAAGTTGGATCCACTGAGGCTCCACCTTGCCAAGAACAAATAAATAAAAAATAAATAAATAAATAAAAAAATAAAGAGTCTGCTGCTATGCTATGTTCCTGGTGCCCAATATGCCAATATACCCTCAGGAAAGGGCACCATGGCTTTTGTGTAGTGCATATCTGAGTAAGCCAGGGTATAATGTTGTTCTACTTGGGTCACACAACTGTATATACATAATGTAATGCATTTACATAAAACACACAGAGACAAATTTGTTGGTACAAAAACAGCTCTCTTTAAAAGAAGTTGAAAGGGGGAAGAGTTTTTTTTTTTTAATTTATTCTCTATTTGACACAAATGTAAAACATGGAAATGGTACTCCTAACTTTTTTCAGTAGCACCTTTTGCAACAACCACCGCCAACATATGATTTCTGTACTTTACAACCATATGTTGGCATTTTCTGACAAGGAGTTTGGCCCCAAACAGTTCAATCCATGTTAGGTCTGCAGTGTGGCATCTCCACACATGTAACTGTCCTGCCTTTCTACTGATGTTTAAGGCCTATTCATGAATTGTCACATTTTAGGGTTATTTTCTCAGTTATCAAGCCATTCACTATGTCATTTTCCTCTTGAAGGGAAATGACATGGGGGCTGAGTTGATTCATACAAGAATGTATAGTCCAGGGTGATTTTATTCAAATACTGGACATCTATGTATATCTTTTGTTTTGTGGCATTTCAGGCTGGCCAGTCTAAAGTACACTTTTGTTAATACAAAGTTCCTGTCTCATTTTCACCTAAACAAATGTTTAGGTGGAGTAAGCAAATAAATGTCTTTTCATTGTTTTTACTCCAATTCAAAAGCAGTTAGTCTATTGAAGGTGATAGTCTTATCTCAGGTAAAAAAAAATAAAAATAAAAATCACTTTTACAAAAAAGATACTGAAATGTTTATATAGAAATTTTTGAAAAGTAAAAGTAAAATAATAATAAAAAAAAGAAAAACTTGCAAAGTTATCAGTCAAGCTGTTTGCCATGCTGATATCAGTCATGCTTTCCTTCCTTCAAGTACGAATAAAACTGACACCATGACTCATTAGCAGCACTCTCTAATGAGAGCCAACAATCCACAATCCCTATAATGATTAACTCTAGCAGAAATATTACCTCCCTATTGTGTCTGGGAAAAGCTTTGGCATTTAGAAGTTAAACCCAAAAGCTCCATCAATCACAAAACAGTCATGGTTAAGTTAAGACTTTGGGGAGAAATGAAAGGTTAAAAATTCAGGTAAACAACCAAAAGGAGACGTGGGATGCCTTCAGTGTATGTGACTGTGCATTTTTATTGACAGCTCTTAACAAAGTGGATGCCTGTGAGCCTCTGTCTGACTTCCCAAGGCAGAAATAGAAAACTTAATAGTTTCCACCCTCATTTACGTATCTTATTATTGGTATGCTAAGTGACGGTGGCAAGCTCTGAAAGAAGAAGTTGGAATAAAGGGCATGAAGTTGCAGGCAATCATCTGCAGCAGAGCAAGGTGCAGATGAGTGAAGCACAGTCATTTTATAACACAAACTGCATGATATGCTTCTCACTCAAATTAAAGCAATGTGACTTATGGATACTTATTTTTTATGTCTGTCTATTTAAATCTCAAAATACAAAATATGTTTATTTAGCTATCCATACATATTTAATCCTGTTAAAAATATCTTATAATTTGAAACACACTTGTCATGGAAAAAAAAATTAGCTAATTTTGAAAGTATAGAATTAAAAACCAAACAAACTAGAGAGAAAAAAACAGTATTAAAAGGTGAAAACATTAAGTGGTAGCACTAGCTGGCATGTAAACAGAAATTAGATGTCAAATTAACTACAGTTTAATTTATTTTATATAATTTGATAGAAAGTGTGCTAGTTGAATGTGCATTTAGGAGAATAAGGAAATGGCCTTAAACCCACTTTGATAGGACAAGGTTTGAGGTGTAATGTCATAGAAATAATAATTAAAAAAACACAGCCAGGAAATGGGTTGTTGTAAAAAATTATGGAGAGTAACAGAAATATAAAGCTTTAATCAACATAACTACTGTGCTCTGTGGAGTTGTGCAGAGGATGACACTGACAACACACACACACACACGCACGCACGCACACACACACACACACACACACACACACACACACACTGATTCATGCAGGCACATACAAGCTTTACTGTGGAATCAGAGAAAGCAAATGCAGACAGAAAGAAATCAGAGCATGTCAAACAAAATGTGCAGCATCTCAAGGATCGTGGTCTTATTGAGCCATTCAGCAACACAAAGTAAGACTCACTGTTTTGGATTAATCGTAAATAGACAATAATCATAATGAGAATCTAACAGCTGTCCTCATCTTAGATAAACTGAGCGCCCAGAGAGTCAAATATTCTGTTGGATCAAAAGCAAATAAAACATTAAAAGTTCCAATTGATGGGTGAGTTGCAGTAAATGCTTTGACCCAGAGAACAATAACGACTTTGTTAACAATAACTTGCAGTTTATTTATTTTTTTATTTTTTTATTTATTTATTTTTTCTTCAGAAAAAGCTTTTTATGCTTTAGCAGAATTTGGAAATTTCTTGATTTTAACCTCATTTTTAGTTTCTAGGATTTATACAGCAGCCTTTATAGGTCCTTTCTCAAACTATGCCATTTAACAAGGGGTTGATCTCTTTACATTTCCCCTGACACTCTTGAAAGATCTGAACATATAAGGTGTGCCGTTTTAAAACCATCATCAGAACACAATGTTACATATGAGTCTAGTCTTGAATCCAGAAACAAGTTCCTTTTATATCAATTTTATAGCTAAAATAACTTTGGCAGATCTTAGAAAGTCCAGGATAGCATCTGCTATCAAAATTGTGACTTTTTTTTCTTTACACTGTACAAAAAACATATGCTGGCACAATAATGGGAATATCTAAAAGTAAGCATTATGAGGTCATAACAGTGTATAACTGGACATAAAGTTCAGCTGCACACTTCAGGCTGCCTGTACAGCGTCTGCTATTTTCATATACTAAAACGATAGCAAAAACAATGTGCAAAGGCAGCTGCACAGAGTCTAGACAGCACATCCACAGAGGAAAAGAAAGCTTAGTGTCTAAAACAAATTGTGACAAATAACTTTGCCCTAGACAACAGGGAAGAAGCAATATAAGCTTTGATAACTGTGAAGGTTGAGGAGAAATCGCAGGTGAATTATAACAAAAAGTCACTGAAGGGGTTTCTGGGTTTGTTTCCATAAGGATGGGTCACGATGTGCATATGCATTTTCATGGCAAATGGCTGATCATGAAATTATTGTGGTATTGATATTATTAACACTCTACCTTATTCAGGTACTTACATACTCAGACACAAAGCCTTGCTGCCAGAAACAACCAAGAGTACACAGAGCACTCGATGGGATTTTCCTCCCTAAGGATCTTGGTCACAGGCTGTGTTGGTGTGGCGGCCAGAGCGTAGTGGGCCGGTTTACCGAATCAATCCCTCACCAACCCTACCTCTTTCTCTGCCATCTGGAGTGTCATCTGCTCCACTATTCCAACACACGTCCAACACTCAGTGAATAACTACTCAGCCCTCCTTGGAGATTTCATGATGCGACAGTCCTAATACTTATGCATAACATAAAAAGGCACTCAGTGGAAAAGGCAATGAGTTTTTCTGTAATAAAACCCCTTAAGCATTGCATTCTGTGTTATATAGCACTGTATAACTGTGCTTGAAAAAGTCCATTTAAAAAGTTGGACAAAGGATTACTAGCAATCACTGCCTGTTTACTGCTGAGTTGGTCAAGACTTTGTGTCGTATCTGCCATAAAATAATTGCCTCTTACAGAAAAAATTGATATGTGAAATAGTAAATGATTGAGACCAATACAACTTTTTGTAAATCGCTCAATTCATCAAATGGACTATGCTTCCCATATGCACAGTGTTATGTCCATTTGTAGTCTTTGAATGGCACTTTTAGGTAGCTTATGTATTCTGATTATTCTAGTAAATTGTGGCAAGAGGTGCAGCAATAAATGTAGTTCATGTGATCAGATGACACACATGATTATTTTCACAGAAACAAGACAAGGTTTTTGATATATTCTGGTAAAAGTAAGAATGCCCAATTGAAGTTTTGATATATTAAAGGGGTGGTATTAGATATTTCCCATATTTAGCAGTGTTGCTACAAAAGCAGCTTGTATGATGAGCTCAGCAGGCCAGCAATTCCAGCAGGAGTTTGCAAAATTCTATTCCAATTATTTATAATTGTGTATGTCTATCAATTACTAAAAACATTCTTGTGTGAATGCAAATTAATATAAATGTCTTAATTTAAATAGTTCTTTTGGTATGTAAAGCTCATCTGTATTCGTATATCTGCGCTTTTGGTCAGAATATATGTGCTGCAACATTTGATTACTTTTCCCAGGGAAAAGAAGAATGGGCACCTGGCTGACATGATGGTGAATGATGAAGAGGAGGCCCACACTATGCAGGGTAAGCCAACGCTGATGTTTGCATTCCTGGTACTCTCATATTAAATGAATTAGAATATTAATGAATAGTTCATGTATTTCAGTAACTCATCTCACAAGTAAAACACATTATATTGATTAAATGCAGACTGATTTATTGAAGCTTTTATTTATGTTCATAATAATGATTTATTGTTTACAGCTAATGGAAATGTTACATTTAAAACCACAACATTACATCGGAAATGTGGGTCTAGTGACCTTTGATCTTTGTCAGTTATAGAGAAATGTCCAGTTTTTGCAAACCTTTTTGCCATTGTGAATTTAGAATGTTGTGTTCATTTTTGTTTGTGTCTTTTGAGCTCTTCTCTTAGCTTGTACCTTTGTACAACAAGATCACTTCCAGCTTTTGCTACCTCCGTGGAAATTTAACTAGCTAAATTTCGAATGAGCAAATATCAAGAATATCATAGAGATCTTATTAAGTGGGGGATAAATATATAATAAGTAAATGTGTGGAACTTAGCAAAAGGTGATTAAATTAAGTAGTGGTTTAAAATGTAAACTCTTATGTAGTCAGGTTGTTTGAGACGTTTTATTTTTTATGGTATTCTCAAAAAAATAGTTTTGAGAAAACTATAATGCACTATACATGTGCAAATTAAGTTCGAAATGAATTTTACTTCTCATTTTTGGTACCAAAAAATGTAAGATTGTACAAAAAATGTGTATAATTTTTACTGTTAGTACACTGTATTATGTAACCTTATAAGTGTGTTCTTCTATTTTTCCTTCATCAGTTTTGCATTAGAATGATATCCACCCAAAAAATAAATAAATAAAGCACTTCAGACAATTGCTAAAAGTGCACAATAAATCATTTTGTCTAAATTGTAAGTTGTCAAAGGTCTTATCCATTATCCTTTACCTTGTCCTTTAGTAAAGTGATACAACTTTGCAAAATTACAGTAAGTTCCAGGTGAATAGAGTGATAAGGCATTTATACATGTCTATGCACCAGAGATAAGCCATTGGCTCTCACTTAGGCACAGAAGAACAGCTTGCCATTGTAACAGACACTGAGATTCATGTTGGCATTCCCATCTGTAGCTGGAATAACTTTGAGGAAAACACACTCTCTCTTGGCCCTTAAGGGAACTGGGCACAAAACACTGATGGAAAGATTTGTGTGGGACTCTGTCCATAAAGTTACACCAACCCCATTCTCTCATCCGGAATATGTTAAAGTCATTAAGACATCTTAATAGAGCACAGATAATCTAGGTCTGTCTGTCTTAAATTCTGGAGAGACAATAATTATTGGCTAAGTGTGCTTGGATATGCTTAGGATGGCCCACAGCGGCAGTGAAACTGGGCAGTGTAAGAAAGCTGTAGGTTTGTGTGTGTATGTGTGTGTGTGTGTGGAGGGATGGGGAACGGTGTTAGGGCAGGGTTAAGAGAAGCAAAATTAAAAAAATGGAGAATCTATCTCTTAATTGCGTCCTTAACTGTCTCGTTTCTAGTGTGGATTTCAGCAGGCTGGGCAGAGCGTGCTTCTACTAACATTGGAGGGGTGCAGGTTACCTGCCTTTAGGAGGGACTGCACAGAATTTTTACTTCCCCTATTCATGACAATCTGCATAGATCTCTGTAGGTGTTTATCACAATGGAAGCAGCCGCACAGAGCAAGAAATGTAGTAATAAAACTAATACAATAAATAGCCTGACTTGTAGACCTGTTGCTATTAATTAACTGTGTGCTCAATTCAGCTTCAGGGAACATTTATATGAGATTGAACATTGCCCTCTTCCCCCATTCACAGTCCAGTATTTGCAGATTCTTCTGTGGAACATGACTCTAAAATACTCGTGGAATATTCACCTATACACAGATTTTTCTGTAGAGTATGTATAAAACATTTGAATGAAAATGCTGTTTGGGAAGCTGGAATAAGTAGATGCAGTGTTGCTTGACACACCACAGACTGGCATTTGCAGAGCAGCCAATCCAGGAGCACAAATTATATGCCTTGGCACTGATTGGCTGTACCACCGAGAGCAGAGATAAGGAAGACCATTGATGTTAGAACTACAGCAGGAGCTAAGAGGGCTTCCACTCCACATATTAAGAAATGCTGAGGTATATTTGGTGTTTGAACTATTAAAATAGGCAATTAAAAGATTTTTAGAGGGTGTCTCAGGTATTTGTGCAGTTTAACTACTCACAGATGTCTGTGGTGGTACCTAACCCCTGGAAATAACAGGGATCCACTGTATATCAGCTAGTTTGTGATATTATGAACTTGTTCCTAATATTACAGAGTTGCTTACCATTAGTCTGTTGCCTTAATTGTAATATTTAATAGTGCAGAAGAGGAGTTTTGCTTCTGTCAAGCAACTCAAGTCCATTTGTTCCTCTACTCTACTGTTACATTTTCCTCTTATTGTGTGAAGGGAATAAAATGTCTTGTTTTGAGAAAAAAAATAAATAAATATTCTGAGAACAAAAAAAAAAATATATATATATATAGATATATATATCTATATATATATAGATATATATATCTATATATATATTTATTTTTTTTATTTTATTTTTTTTAAATCTGTCATTTGAACAGGTCTTTTGAAGTGAACATATCCTGAACATGATGCTGCTTTCAAACAGTGATAAGTCCCATCCCTGGTGCCCGCTCACCCTTGGCAATCTGAAGGACCTCGTGGACGCGTGGCCAGATTGTGATCATGGTTAGTGTTAATCAAATAAACATACTGCTTGAACAAGCCAAGGAAACCATCAGTTAAACTCATCATTGTCCTGGCAACATATTTTAGCTGGCATATCATTGCCAGATAGATTGAATCATCATTCAGATTCACAAATTTAATAAAAGCTGTTGACAGCTGGTGTTTTTCTTAACCTACTGTGCTATCTCGAAGAACGGAAAAACAAATTAACCAACATCAACAGCAAGCCTTCAGATTTCCATCTCATCTCATCTTGTACATGGGTTATGACTGGTTTCATTCATTCTGTGCATAAGCCACAAGGGCATAAATCAGCAATCCTTTTAGGTTTATAACTAAGGTCAAAAAATAAAGGCAGCTAAGATGAGCAAGCAACAAGGCAGTAGGTGGGTAGCACATCACAAAATGAGACACCAACAAGGGGAATTATATCCAAAGACCAATTTAGCCACTTTAGTGAGGCTTTGGAATATAAAACCACATGGTATAGAGCTCTGACTACAGATCTAAGGACTTAGCACTTTTTACTCATCCAAATTAGGTCTGCCAGGTATGAGTGGGTTGGGGGGCAAAAAAAAGTCAGACACTGCCTTGGATAGGAAATGGGAAAGCATATCTGTAACTCTGTAGCCTTTCTGACTAAGTGAAGATTCTGCAGATGAGCAGACTAAGGTAATTTCTTTGATGATCCTGAAAAACTTGTATTTCTTTTGATTTATACATCCTAACCGGGATTATTTTAACATTTCATGGTCCATGGTGTTAAATATTTATATGTTTTCATAGAAAAAAAAAAGAAACAACCATGGACAATTAACCACTGAGTAAAAATATGATAATGATCTGTTATCCCTCTGGAACTAATTTACCTACATAAAAAAATGGTTAGTGATGTTTGGAAAATATTTTTATCCTCCGGATAGTAAGACAAAAAAAAAGAAAAAAAGAGAAGTCAGTCAAATGCTGGGTTTTGTTTGGATCTTCACTCAAAACCGTGCCAACTGGAAATTCAATTGAAATGAGTTATGATGATCATCTATATCATAGATTGTCAAAATTGATTTTTTAAATATCAGATTTCTAGAAGGTCAAAAATGTCCAAACAAAAAAAAAAAAAAGTACAATTTATCAGACTGACATAAACAATAGCTGTGTACTGGACAACTCTCTTCTTTCAGTTGCTATGCAATATTTGTATATTGGTTAATGTATAGTGTGTTTAGGTTGAATTTGTTGGCAGAAATATGGGTGTGTGTGGTGGGCAACAGGGTTGTACTGTTATAGTTTTTAATGTTAAATGGCCTATATTGGTATTGTAAGTCCAGAGGACCCCAAAGTGCTTCACACTACATCCAGTCCATTCATGCACACATTCACATGATGACAGTGGCAAGCTACTGGACTGTAGCCACAGCTGCCCTGGGGCAGCCTGGCAGAGAGGATGTCATCCACCAGCACCACCAGGCCCTCTGACCACTAACAGCAGGCCAGGACACATGGACAAGAACGTGCTCAAGGACACAATGACTGAGAGACGGAGTGGGGATTCGAACCGGCAACCCCCTGATTATGGGACAAACAAATTTCAGTTTCCTCACACTTTGGAAATCTTACCTTAATTTGCCTTGATGCCAGATCTAATCAAATTCATCTGGGAGTGTTTTCTGTCAGGTTCCGTGCTGCGGTTGGTTAATTTTAAATCTATATTTATATTTAAACTTAGACAACTACCTGCTGTGATGAATAAATATGTTCAGTAACACTTTATTTGAAGGGGGTGAATAAGACTGTCATGACACTGTTATAAACATGACATAACACCTGTCATGAACATGAATAAGCCTTCATGAATATTTATGACTGTTGTCATAAAGTGTCATTCGGTAAATTATGACACTTTTAATACAAAGTTGACATTATTGAAAATGTCTTTGTTATGACAACTTGACATTAACCAAGAAATCATTACTGTTTAAACTTTACCTTTAATAACATGAAGATACCTAATTTTTAAAGTGCAATCAGTAATACTTTTATAACAAATTTATATCAGTAATGATTTCCTGGTTAATGTCAAGTTGTCATAACAAAGACATTTTGAATAATGTCAACTTTGTATTAAAAGTGTCATAATTTACCGAATGACGCTTTATGACAACAGTCATAAATATTCATGAAGGCTTATTCATGTTCATGACAGGTGTTATGTCATGTTAATGAAAGTGCCATGACAGTCTTATTCAACCCCCTTCAAATAAAGTGTTACCATATGTTCTTTTATGAGAACTATAGAAAAACTAATGCAATTTCAACCATCTTGGTATTGTTAGAAGACAGGCAGCTGGTTTTCTGAAGAACCAATTTACAATCATTCATTATAATTGCTGTGAAATTGTGCAAAAACTATAAACCATTAAGGTTTTAGATGATTAATAAGCTTTCATCAACATACTGTAACAGTAGTGTCTTTCCAGAGTAGCTGGGCTACAAAAACCAAAGTAAATGTCTCACGAGTTTAACTGCGTTTCATTTAATTTAAGGATGGGGAGACCGGTGTGCTCATATGGTCTCTGTGGGCCAACTGATAATCCTTTCACTCATATCCGCTGCACACATGCTAGAACACACATGGTAACTAACACTGCCAAATAACACATATTACCTCATATCTGATTTCATATGGCAAACTCCCTATGACGCTCAACACTCAGTATTAATACTGAAGTGTGCCAGTTAGAGTTTGCAGAATTTGAATACAAATTCCCCTTTTGCAGATGCAACATTAACACTGACATAAAAATATCTGATATGTAAATGTATTCTTTTTTACCCTGCACAGCCTAGATCTCCTTTTGAAAGATCAGCTCAAAATGACATGCCCAAATTGAATGTATTATTTCTCAGGGAAAACATGGTTTATTTCAATTATTCTGGCATTAAAGTAAGGGTAAGACTGCAAAGAATACCATAGAGGACCCAGCATTGTCAGACCAAAGTTAACACGGCCACGTGGTTTTCGGATGTTCGTTTTTCCACAAACTTCTCACGGTCCACAAGATGCTCCGAGCCGAAATTCCCATCCAGCTGCAGTGTACAACATGGTTTTTGTCATGTGTGATTTACAACATAGTAAAAAATTGATCATGGCAGCGAGGAATGACTATGACAAGTTCACAAGTTCGGAGGAGGATGAAATAACTACCGGGTTGGAAGATCTAATTTTTATTTCCCACATTATCAAAAAAAAAAAAAAAAAAAAAAAAGTCTACAGTGATATGTTTTCCCTATGTACTGAACTAGAACTAAGCAGGGGGAGTTTATTATTTCAATATGTACTTCCTCACAGCTCCGAATAACTTATCCTCAAAATCCTCCGATTGAAAAATTGTTATTGACTATTTGTACCATCTGATGATCCATCCTACTTTGCACAGATAGTCAGAATAGTGACTCATGGTGCTAAATAAACACAATCATTAAATCAAAACCAATCACACAATAGGTTTGCATAAAGAGGGGGGGCAAAAAATTTGCTAAGGGGGTTGTGATGAAAACGGGTGGACGACATGAGACTGAGAACAAAATGATGTGACTTCCGTCACATGACAATGACAGCTGATTTCAGCAGACTGACTAGACCATGGAGAGGACTTAAAAGCCAACATGCATGGTACTAATAACAGTATATTAAGAAGTCACACAGTAAAATAAAATAGGAAAAAACAGTACTTTGTGATGTGGATATCCCATGCTGCAGCAGTAAATCATTAACCCGATTATGCTTTTATACATGGTATACATAATTCATCACACAGATTGTCTATGCACATTGTGTTCTTTTGTTGGGTGAAAGCCAAAGACACATTTCCATATGTGTGGACAATTAAGCAGTTGTATTCATATTTGTATTCACATAATACAAATATGTATATGTGTGTTAGCTTCAATTTAGCTTGGAAACACTAACAAAGAAATCAAATTATCATTTCCCTTAAGAGTATGTATACATTTGTACCAGGTGGACTTCAGCACTGACACCCCAGTAGTCAGGTAAAGAGGTGACCGATCTTATTGTTATTCTATAAGCAACAACCTGCTTTTTCAACCAACCCATTCGTGGCTCAGACAGCCTCTGCCTCTAAAGCCAACAGACAGCACACATCACATCTCACATGCACACACACACACATGCATCTACAGACGCACACACATTGAGACTTTCATCATTTCGCTGAGTTGCATTAATTTCCAAGAGATTGTTTACTTTGAACCACAAGTCCTGCTTGCTCTAACATAAGACTTTCTGTAAAGTTAAATCAGTGGAACTTGATAAATTGAATCCCGTCATGAAAACCACAAATAGTACAAGTACACATACACTCTGTTGCATATTGCTGCCAGGACACCAGTTGCTGTGGTAACGGTGCATTTCTCCCACTGGCCCTGACTGAACCTTACACCAGAGTAAAACCCAAGTCTATCTTCACTGATCTGGAAGTGTTACAGAGGGCAGTGATGACATCCAAGATAAAAAGAAAACCTCTTACCTGGTGTACAGCAGGGTAGACACACCAACTTTGCACATTTGATGGAGACATAACTATTCAAACAAAAAGGGGCAAGCAATGTACTTTTCTCTAGAAACCTTTCAGCAGTAAATAGGTTTACAGACACAGGCCTTTTTGAGCTTGTCTTATTCATTTGTCCTTATCCTAATTATCAGCTTTGGTGGAATAAATATATATATAAAAAAATAAAAATCAGATGCTGTAGGTGTTCAAGTTCTAATAACTGTTAGAATTTCGAATTAAACGCAGTTCAACCTACTAATGCATTGGCATAATTTCAAACCTAATTGTGCTGGTGAATTTACATTATTTATTTTAATGATTCAAAAAAAAATTCTGCCATGAAAAATAAATCTAATGCTCTGGTTTAGAAACATGTCAATAGTTTGGGGAATGCTTGCAGTTATTACCTTCAAATATTTAAACAAATTAAAGTAAAGGACTGAATCTAATTTGAGGATTCCATGCTGACACTGTCCTGAATGAATCCTCTGTTCCTAATGTGGTCTATAAAGCTCTGTAAGGCACATTCACCTCCCCTTTTCCATCTTTTGTGACATTGTCCTGACGTCTATACCACTAAAGTGTCCGACTGCCCTCTGTGTGACCCTCCAGTGCCGGTCTGTATGGCTCATAAACCTCCATGTCTCTCACCCCTCACTTCAAGTCCTATCATCCACCCAACACCACCATGGGTGCACCAATGGCCGTGGACTCTCCAGCACAACTGAGTGACAAAACTCAATTACATGTCCCATTTATCTCTGCTGGGGCCGCCTAGGCCCGTGGCTCCAGTGTAAATCTCTGGTCCCAGTCAATAATCTATTCTCCAACTCGTCCAATGGCCCTCCATTGTCAGACATCCTTTTGGCAGAGGATGGATGAATGGGAGGGACTGAACAGAAAAGGGAGAGAGCGAAGTGGTGGGAGGTGATGGGACTTAGGAACCAGAGGCCATCCATCTAGCCAGTGACTTCTGGTCACAGTTCATTATGGGCCATAATGCACCAGTTTTGCACACAGCCAATGCCAAGCCTCACATTGCTTTAGTGAAAGTCAAATTAGGGCCCCTGTTCTGGCATAACACACTGGAGGGAAAATAGGTGCTGAACATGTTACTGATTTTTATCAGTGGCAATAAATTTATACTTCAGTATTGCAGTATTATAAATAATCCACACATACAAAAAAGTCAATAGAATTTAGTTAATAATTAAATGTAAAAGTGGAACGCTACAAGGGGTAAGTACTGAACACATGAAAAAAGGCAGGCGCAGAAAGCAATAGAAAGTTAAGTAATTATTGAAATTTGACAATATTTAGTGAACACCAACACAAAATAATCGCAGCTGGTCTTGCTTAAATTGGGGGCCTGACAGAAGAAGATGATTACTGTATGTATGTGTGGATCACATGGCATGTTACCAACATCCGATCCGAAGTTCATGCAATGCCCTTGGCATATATTAACTAAGAAAAGTGTTGACAAGTCAAAAAATTATTTTCCATGATAAACATTTTCAAACCAGTCGAGAATAAAAGTGTGTGGGCTTCTTTGATAATCACCGTTTATTCCAGTTTTTGTGATTGATTCCATTAAATGTACTTGCATAATTCCATTACATTTCGAAAGACACAACCACACTCGAGTTTCTCAATATGCAGGGTGTAAAAAGCATTCTAACCACAGGAGTCATTTTCCATGCAATTTTCAAGCAAATTTGTTGTGAACTTTTGTACTTTCACCGAAGAGAAAATGTGCAGCAGAGCACTTTAAGAAAATGTAGATAATGTAAGTCAATGTGGCCTTAAATGGAATGAAAAGAAAGACTTGTTTAATAATTGTTGTAAACTGAGTATGTTGCAATTATTCTCCCTTTTAAGCGAGTATTGATCATGATAAAAACGGCTCACTTTTTCATTTGTCTATTGTTTGCATTGTTGTGTGCCACAACAAAACAGTCTAGCATTTTTAATCTTCGAGACAACTCAAAATGGGAAACTATTTTTAAGATATTACAATAAAACAGCAATAGCAAAACACCTCTTTCTTTGCATTTTTCTTTTCTCTCATTTCAATTAACTTTTTTAAATGTGTAACTGGCATATAAAATCATATACAAACCACAGCCAATAACAGCCACAACACTCACCAATTAACAGTCAAACAAAGAGCACGACTGTCAAAAAGTACATGTGAGAACGCAAGAGCAACAAACATGAAGTCAATGATAACCAACAGCGCTATCGAATGTCAAACTAAAGATGTCACTTTAGATAGATAATTACAGCTGATATAGCCGTGTTGGGCTGCTGTTGCGCTCTCCCACAAACTCTAGGCAAAGCGATCTAATTAAATGATGAGAGGGCATATTCATCCTGTTGTCTGAGAGTCCACTAGTGATGGATGGGATAATGAGTTTCCTGAAGAGCAGCAGACTGGGATAATGAGTTTTATCCAGGAGAGGCTCACGGAGTGCTCAAGGAGGGCTGCAGCATCCCAAGCTTGCTGACAAACAACCCGAGACGTTTTGTTGAGTGTGCTTGCCATAGAGGAAATGGCATCGTAACCATTGGCCAGTGCAACCCATTATTCAGTGTGACTGCTGTTAGGAATGAAAACTGTCAGACGTGTTGGCATAGCAATCTCTGAGGGCGATAATTCTGCATGATGGGGAGGCTGGCCTTTGGTATCAGGCACAGACAGATTAAATGATGGTTCATTCTCAGCGTGTCCTTAGTACTCTGAAGCACAAGTCTGTTTTTCTTGTCACTGCTCATCATAGCAGAATACCGGTGTCCTTTGTCATGATAGTAAACTGAATGTGTTCAAGGTTTTAGTATCCTGGTGAAGGAAGCAGCTGTCAAAAAGATAAAAGATTTGTTTTTCCTTTTTCACCATTACTTCAATGCATTTAATGGGATTTTATTTTCTAGACTAACAAAGTTTTGAACTGCTTTTCCACTTGTAGGACCAGCTTCATTTGCCGTTTCAGACATGGAATTCATCTAGAATAGGAGAGGACAATTGTTTTTTTCCCCAAAGAGGGCACATGGGAAACTTATTTAATATTAAAGGGGATAGTTTCCACAAAACAGTGATTAGAACCCTCAGCAACATTTAATTAACTTACATATTAAACTATCACCTAAAGAGTACATCAAACAAGTGTGGAGTATAAAATGATTACTCTATTTAAAGCTGCAGTATGTAACTTTTATATAAATGTGTTTTTGTTTCATTTATTAAAGCCGTGTAGTGTAAGACATATGATTTAAGAACAAATCAAGCTGATCTGGCTCCTCCCAGTGGTCCTACTGTCATTTGCAGTTGCAGAAATGCACCACCTCAAAGTCAATCAAGCTCGTGTACTCTTCCCTCTTTCAGTGAGTATTGTCATTCCAGTTCAAGATTGCCATTTTGTGCTGTAGATATGCAAATGATGGAGAGAACTGTATAACGTTACAGGACAACTGTCACTTTCTCGGACTCTTGTCCAGCTCCGCTGTTGGCGAGTAGCAGTGGAGGGAGGGCTTTAGCGCAGTAGAGAGCAAGGGGAAGGGACCTGTAAGGTATGCTTGTTCAAATTGTTTGGGTAAGGCCATGGTTTCCTCAGAACGTCCTACTGCAGCTTTAACATTTATAAAAATAATTTAGAAAATGTGAATTTAATTTCAATAGTATGAGAACATAGCTAATTTTCAAACACCAACATCACATCAACTTTATGGAAATGAGCAATAACTGCTCATTTCCATAAAGTTTTTATTGGTTAATCTTCTTTTAGAGTTCAGTGAGAGCACTTAGTTCATGTATTAGTGCAGTGACATCAACAGAAAAGGCCAGATTCGCCACCCAGTGTGCATCTGAGAGCTCTGGGATATCCTTGTCTTTATTCTCACAAACGTCCTGAATCTGCTTTCAGGTCCCATCGCCTTTTTGGCACTTTATTCACACTTAACCATGTCACAGTTGTCTGGTAGTCTATGTCACTATGTTCACTGTCATGCTCCTTCAACAGCGAAGCAAACTGTCTGTGACTCTGTCCTTTTGACCTGATGAAATTAACTATTTTAGTTACAACATGGCTAGGTTTTGGCAGAGATTTGCACATCTCCTGATGAATGACACGATGCAAAAAGATCAGCTTCTGTTCCGAGTTCATTTACGTCACTTTGTCGTGCATCAGTTTCAAAAGTCCGACATTTTTTCCCCATCAGATTTGGACAGCAATCAGTTGCAACATCTACCAGTTTGTCTGCATTTTCCTCTGAACAAATCACTCCCTGTTGCAATTTTTTTCATCTCAGGATGAGTGAAGTGTTGCAAAAAGAAAAAAAAAAATCCTTGTTGCATTCTCAGTTTAGCTAGTAAGTCTTCTGATGCTCATGCTCGCTCAGCATCTATCAAACTATCTGAGATATGAATAAAGTAAACTGAATTGAAATTTTTGTACTTCTATTTTAGTTGCTCTCATTAGGTGAGTTCAATTTGAATAATTTAACACTGCTAACCACACGGCTTTGGGGTTGATTTCAAGTATTTAGAAAAAGATTCTTTGCTAGAAACTGCAGAAGATTATTATGCCCTCTGAAAAAATACAATTCATGCAAAACTTTACATTCATCTTAATATTCTTTTTAAGGTTATCTGGCACTAGTGACCATTATTGACCTTTATCAGACAGGAAATAGACAAAGAGGAATGGGAAGACATCCAGCAAAGGTCTCAAGGTCAGGAATCAAACCCAGGATGGCCACGTCAGGACAATAGCCACTGTATATGGGGCAACTTGCTTCCCCCACAGGACAATGCTGCCATCAACAGGGTTCGGGGTGATATTAATTAGATGGTGAATTGTTGGCATATTTGTGAGGTCCTACATTATATGTCTTCCTACAAAAAGACTATCGTACCCGAGATGTGAATTTCTGCATCTTATCCACTCCATGAGCTTTGTTGTGGATTTTCTAAGAGATCTGTGGGATTTTAAAAACTTTGGAGGTTGGCAATTTTTTACTCATAAAAACAAACATCTAAAACACTTCTATTAGATTTTATTTGGGGTATTACACTGAACGGGGCTAATTACACACTAAATGCACATCATGCTTTTTAGAGTTAAATTATTTCTGATCATAATATTCTTCCACTACATGAATATTTCCTACTTTGTGTTGGTTTATCGCATAAAATCCAAATAAAGAACATTAAGTTTTGTGTTTATGACATGACAAAAAGTGGAAAGGTTTAAAGTACCTCATCAAGCATGTAGAGAAATGAGTTTGGCTGAGATCTGTGTGCGGACTTAAGCACTGTAAATGGTTTCTGCAGACACGAAATCAAAATTGACAACATGAGTCCTGAAACAGATGAAAATTCAGCGTTGAATATTTTTTTCTTAACTGCAAATGCTTAATTATAAGGGCCTTTATTTCACAACCAGCCCTTTTTCACTGCTGTGTTTTAATGCACTTCTGTCTTCATTGCTATTCTACTGCCTAATGTCTTTATCCACTGCAGCTGGCAAAAAAAAAAGTTTTGGATGCCAACTGTTTGGACTTTGTCTGTCACAAGAACTGCAGACTTGATCCATACTGCCTCAGGCATTTCAGCAAGACAGGGTGAGGCAAAGATGAGCATATCTTTACAGTGGTCATAAAGGCACAATGAAGAGACTTCTGAAGGCAGCTCTATGTCAGCTGGCAGCTGCTGTTCGTTCCATCGGGCGCAAGTTACGGGGAAGCACAATAAACAACAGCATGAGAAACAAAGTATGCATTTGTGCTTCTGTTTGAGTGATCACTTCTGTGCACATGCGTTAAGAAAAGCTCATTTAGATTTACGCACCTCCAGAGCTGCATTTATTCTAAACAACTGTGGACTAGAATGGCATGTGGAGTGAAACATAAATGCTGCAGATTCATATTTTCCAAATGAACAGTGCGCAACCTCTGCCACAAAGACCATGGAGTTAAAAAAGATTGAAAATGTTTCCAAATTAACATGTAATCTGAGCATTTTCAGTTTATCAGCCATGAGTTGGTTTAGAAGGACCGCTGCTTTCTGTCGAGGTAAGAGTCAGTGATCAGGAAAATCTGATTTTACGATCATTGTTTTCATATTCTTCCGCTTGCAGGTAATGAGGTGGATGTTAATTCTCAACTGTACAGGTGACTTGATCACATGCAATTCTTGCACACGTTTCGTATGGCTGACAAATTCACTGCACACATATATCTCTCTGTACCACGTTGCCTTCAGCTCAAATTAATTACTGGTACACTGGTTTCATCTTCATTATCTTGAAATCTAATGGTGACAGACTAGGCCTGGCTGTCTGGGCTGAAAGCCCTGAAGGCTTTCTGGAAACTAATAAAGTTCAGGACACAAGAAATATATTAGTAAAAGCTGCTATATTATGAAAATACAATCGGTCTATGAATGTTTAATTTGAAAACATGACATGTTGGCTCAAAATTAAACCGAGGGTATGTTTGTGTTTCCTTGCATTTCATCCAAGAAATATTTCACAAAAACTATTAACATGATTCATTGTTGTAAATAGTGTGTTGATTTTTTATTTTTTTGACAACTTGATTTAAGGAATTTTTTATAAATACCTACTTGGAATAAAAGTAGATTTTAATGTATCTATTTTACTTATGTTTTCTTTTTACCTTTCATGTAATTATAAACTCATCTATATTTACATTTTTTTCATTTCTATTTATAGTGTATTAGCATCAAAAGTAAGACTAATTCCTTCAAATTTTCATGCCAACGTTACTTCTGTTATCAGCACATTTTAGCTTAGTCTTGTTCTGGTAATTATTTCTTTGTTGAACATAAAGGAGATGAAATTGCCTCTGTGACAACAAGAGTGTGTGTAGGTGTGTTTCAAGGACCAGACGATCTACATCATGTTTATAAAAGTTATTTCCCAATATTTCTTCCCCACTGGTATGGAGAGCCATTTTTATGGAGAGCCAAATGGCTCTCCATACTCCATACACTGGAACACTGTTAGCAAAAAGAAGAAAATGAAAAAAAGAAAGTATTTTAGTCAAAATGTAGAATTTCCAGGACCTTCAGGAAGTAATTCATAAAACTCTCCACTTGCCATTGACCTGTGTATAGCAATCATTCAACTTTGTGGTCATTATTTGTCTTCACAAAAGACTAAAAAACGTAACTCACAAGCATTAAAGGAACAGACAAAAAAAAATAGGAAATGGGAAAGTAGAGCAAATGATGGCTCAAATGATCAATAACAGTATTGATCTGGAGGGTGGAGAAGGAAGAGCAGAAATAAGTAAAAAGAGAAAAAGAAAAAAAGAAAACAAAAGAGCATTTCTGTGTTGAATTGGCCATAATAATCCTCCTATCTCTAATCTTGTCTGTTATCTTCAGCGTTATGTATCCAAAACATTTAGTAATTGCATTTTAGATGCTACATTTTGTCCACAAGGGATTTCATAAGACTTGGAACATGGAAGCAACAATCGCTTTGCTTGGATGGTTTTCAAGGATTAAAATTAACCAATGAAATGTAGTCTGTGCAGTAAAACCTTTGAATAAAATGATAAAACAATTTGAAAATGTAATAAGATTTGAAAATTCCATCTTAAAATAATAGCCAACACTATTGCTGACTGTACAAACTAAATTGATGTTTATGGAGTTATTAGAAAAATAGCTCTATTACCTTTACATTGAGACAGTTTTGTGCCACAAAGGCGGCTCTGCCCACATTTGTTTGATTAATTGTTCTTCTGAAATATATAGATATATAGATAAATATCTACTACTTATCAGTCAGTTTAAAACTAATATTGAAATTTTCTTTTTATTGTGTCTTGTTCATTTAATTTAATGTTTCAAATAAAGTTATTACATTAGTCATTGAATAACTCAAAGCACAATTAAGCTCCATGTCTTTTTTTCTGCAATCTGTTTCCAGCTCCATTTTAAGAGAGTGTATGCAGAACTATAATTATACAAATGTCTTTTTCTCATTTTAAAACAATTATTAGTTGAAGGACCAATAACTCACCAGTTTCCATTCTTTTTTTTTGTTTTTCTTTAAAAAGAAAGCTGCATGAAGGCATGCCTAAAATTGTTCAAAATTAATCTTTAAATCATAACAGTACTTTTTCAAAGTATAATGTGTGCTGGTAACTTTAACTCCACTTTATGAGAACGGGAACCATAAATCACAATTTGTTTGTAGTTTACGGCTATTTGCACAAAACCTTGTGAAGGAGCTTTTGTAGAAGAATCGAATTGGACAAAACCTTGAGACGTTGACTCATTCCATATGTTTACAAAGGATGCAAACATCCCTTTGTTAACTGTCATTTGCCAAAAATATTCAATGATGCTCAGTAACTGCAACAGTAATAAAACACCATGCAGAGTTTGTCTTCTCTGTTTGGTGCTAGATTGTGCTGGAGTCGAGAGCAAATTGGAGGAAAGTTTTGATTTGTACAGCAATTATGTTATTGATTGGACACTAGCACCTCCAGCATGTTGTAGCCGCACAAATGGAGCCAGGAGAAGCATCGCTACACAAAATCAGATAAACAACTACAGTCACTTGGAGACTTTTCATGCTGCTCATACTTTAAAGGAGGATTACAAGAACATGAACATTAAAACATGTGTTCTACTGTGTGTTGCATGAGTAGAAATGTAATTCTCTGCATCTAAAAGGGCAGTCAAATTACATGCAAATGTGTGCATTGCTCACATTACAATACAGTGCTTTACAAAATAACAGTAAAAGCTGTACTGATAGCACGTTTTAACATCTTACATATTTCAACCATGTACTACACTGTACGTAATGAGTTTTTGATTTTAGAAGCCAGAATAAAGTAGAACACAATTGTGAAAGTGAAAGGAAATTCATACCTGGTTTTCATTTTTACAAAAATAATAAAATAAAATCTGACAACTGTGGTGTGCTTGTGCTCAGTGAACCCAAGTCAGGAATCACTGTTGGCTTCAGGTCTACGGTTTTACGGTAGATCTTTACCATATTTGTGGATCTGGAAGCTGAGATTTTTTTGACTTCATCAGACTGAAACAGGCTAAGTGTAAATGCACACCACTCTTTCCAAATATTATTTAGTGAAAAATGTGTTTGTATTCAAATCCACAATTCACATTTCAGATTTTAACTTAAATTAAAAAAAACATCATGTTATCTTTTAACGATTATGTGCTAGTTTGTGTTCATCTGTTACAATCTTAATAAAAGGCAAACGTTTCTGTTTGTACAATGATAAAATGTGAAAATGTGAAATGTTGTATGATGTTATACGATGATAAATGCCCTACAAGGGAACAAAATGCTACATTGCTTCTGCCTTGAAGGTATTTCACAGAAAATAATCTGATGTGATAAAACAATAGCATTACAAATATAAACATGTGTCACCAAAGCATAAGACAGTTGCTAAAAGACAGTTGTGTAAGCTGTAATACTATAAGAGTGAGTTGTACCAAAACATTGCATATCCTATGTGCTAATTTTGCAGTACAATGTCTATAGAGAAATTGCTCTTTTGAGAGCAAAATTAAATTGAAATTGTTTTAATTACTCAAAAATGAAACCAGAGAACGATAAACAAACACTCACATTTGCACAAGATGGAATAAAGACGTTCTCAAGAATAAAAGGAAAACAAGTGTGCGAAAGTCTGTTGTTGACAGATGATTTGAGGTTTCTGCAGTGAAATTGGCTTTTTGAATGAAAGAAACAAAATATACCGTCTATGTTTCTAATTAAAATTCTTATTAAAACTCAGGTGCCTGTGCTTTAAAACAGTAGTGCAACCTTTAATATTGATGCTGAAAGAAATATTTCCTGTTTATTTTCAACTTCTTTTAACTTACACAGCAAGTAGTGCAATTGCCACATACTCGCATGCAGAGCAAAATTCTAAAGCCTTGGAGGGTTCAAAGTGAAAAAGGCCTGGGAGTTTGGAGCCATGTATTAAAAAAAGAAAGCAAAGACACAATGAAAGAAGTTGAATCCACGACCTCTCCATCTCATCTTAAGAAACACACCACTTGCCGTGCAGCCCAGAAATCGCAAAAAATCAGGAGGACAAAACATTGAAGTAATGTCTATCTGACAGAATGCCCTCAGGCCTCAGTGGTGTCTAGAAGTGTACGAAGACACAGAGTAGAGTAGAGAGAGGGAGGATTTTTTTTGGCAAAAACGGTGCCTCTGTCAACTTACTCTGAAATGTTATACAGAGAGGACAGTAAATAACTGTTTTTCTATCCAATTCAAGGGAAATGTACAACAGCAGAGTGCTTACAACATGATTAGAAGATAGCCACTTTAAAAGGCCAATGTATTACTGCTGTTTTGATTCATAGAAATTATCAATGAAACAAGAAATCCAGCACTATTGAGAAAATTTGTACCTGCAGTGATGCAAATCACAGTGGTTATAGCACATGCCAAACTCAACACTCCGCTATAAGTGCTATAAAATTACATTTAAGATCAGCCGATTAGATTCGGGTAAGTTGAAACACTGGTTTGTCACTTGAAATTAGTTGTATTTTTTAGGAGTGCCACACAGCTCAAAAAAAACAGGTGCACAATATACATGTGCTATAGTTCTCAATGCAGCTGTCCCAAGTACAGTTCCCCAACCCCGGACCATTTACTGCATGTCTTCCCCTTCTCTCTCCGCAACTTCTTCCTGTCAAGCTACTAATAAATAAAGGCCACTAGAGGCACAAAAACTTTAAAAAATAAAATTATTGTTTTCTTTATCAAGTGGCCTAACAACAAAACAAATCATTCCTTTCAAAATGTTCAGGATCAAAGACTAGAAAAGAATAATACTAGCCAGTTTCCAAAGAAAAACATTAAAAATAACTTTAGAAACCCATGAACTTTATCCATCTTCCATTATGTATACCAGTTTATCCTTGCAAGGCAGAGAAGATCCACTGACTACACACTGGATAGGTTGTCTGCCCATCACAAGACAACACAGAGACCAGCAAGACAAACAGCCATGCATGACCACACTCACTCCTAATGGTACCAATTAAAACTACAGTCATGCTTTTGGACAATAAGATGAAACAAGAATGCCTGGAGTAAATCCACAAAAGCGCAAGAAAAGCATGCAACTCCATACAAAAAGAGCCCAAGCTGAGATTTGACCCCAGGACCCTCTTTGCCGTGAGATCCACCCATCTGGATGCTTTTTATGAAATATTACAAAACTCCTTCCAAGAGGCTCTAACATTTACTCACATTTACATCTTCATAGAAGTTAAATGTTCAAAAAGCAGTCAAAGCCTCTTTTTGCAACATTAGCTAACCAAATGTATTGGATTTAGACAATGTCCTACAGAAAAATATGTTTTCACTTTCTCTATACAAAAAAACATTGACAGAAACTTTAGTGTGACTATACTTTTTCTTTTAACAAATGCGTTTAAAATGACAAGTGAATCATTTGAAAAGCCATTTTCTTTGCTAGCTGAGATTAATATTTTAAGCTCTAGTACTGTGTTGGGATTCAACACTGTGCTGTCTTTTGTCACTGTGGGATGTGACTATAATCCAGAACTATAATATAACTATGAAGACCAAAAAAAGCTAAGCTGTTTGTGGAAGTCTGCCACGGACTCTGTGGAGTTAGACGAAAAAAGGCCCAGACAGCGCTGAGCTCTGTTGATCCGCAGCAGAAAACAGTGCAAAAAAGTTGAAGTTTTCAAAGTAACAAAAAGACAATAGTTACATTTCATGTGCAATATTTTCTCATGCTAAAACAACCTCTAGACATAAACAAGCTGCAGTGAGACTACTAGGAAAAGAAAAAAAATAAATAAATAAAACACGGAAAAGGAAATTAGGAGAAGATGCTAGATGCAGAAAGCAGTTTGGGGGTTGTGAAATTTCTCTTTTCACATTGGAAGTCTGTTTTCTGCTCATTTCAGAGCAGTTATATGTATAGACCTGTGTGTACTGGCTAAGTATTTGTCAGAGCACTGGGGTCAAAGGAAAAAATTTTTCAACTTTGATCACAGTTCATTTCCAAAGATGCACTCCGCGCTCCACTTATGCTCAGCTCAGCACAACATAATAACTTTGTTATGTGTTGCACATTGTATGAAATGGATAAATGAGCTTCCAGAGGTTAGCACACTATTTCTGGAATGAAAGGCCCATAGCAGTTTGTTGAGTCACTTCAGACTCTTGGTACCAATATTTATTTAAAGTATGACCTGGCCTTTGCCTTTGAGCATGTTATGAATAGTTTCTAACTTTCGTACAACATAAAAAAAAAAAAATCTTGAAAAACATGTGGCCACTAGTGGACACCTTTCGGTTCATTATTATTTGTAATAATGAACTAAATATACATAAATAAAACAGTCCCCCTGCCACTTTCCCTCCTCCATGTTAAATATTAAGTTCTGTGGAAAAAAAAATCTTCAGATCCGATGACGCATCAAAACAATTTTACTTTAAGGTTAACTGGCATGCTGCTTAACAGTGTGACGTAATGCTATGCATCTTAAAATTGTTTACATTTCCATTACAAAAGATAACTAAAAACACAACTAAATGACTCGCTGTTTAATGAACATTTTCACATAAATCAGACCCAGTTGAAGCAATGATGTGAAATACTAAACCAAAAATCTGTTAACAGTATGTTTCATGTTTTATAATATGGGTCACTCTCCATTATTGGTCTTGCTAAAATTAAATGCTGACTTGACCGGAAAAAAAAAATATTTTGGTCAGTGTTAAAGGAGAAACTGTTAAAAAACAAATATCTCCCGTCTGTCTTTTAACACATACATTTTTAAATCTCTGTAACATATGGCACATATCACAATCAGAATCATCTCAGCATGTCATAAATTGCCATTGCGTGGAGAAAAAAAATGCCTGCACAGTTGAGGCTTTGTCTGAGTGTGTCACCCAAGCTGTCCTATGATCTCTGTGTCCTTAAAGCTGCACGTTAGCATGCGTTCTCTATCTTCTTCACCCGTACATCTGTCCATCTGTCTATGCATCACCCTCCTTCTCTCAGAGGAGATGGTAATGGGATCTTAGCAGAAGTCTGATTAAAAGGACACTTCCTCCTCTGAGACCACCAGACCGTATCACTTTTTTCTTCTTTTCTCTTCCTCAGAGCAGCAGAAACCTTGGATTTTGAAGCATCATGGCCCAATAGGAAGCTCATGCAGTGAAGGCTAATTAAATTAGGCAAAGTGAACCTAAAGCCTTTATCTCAATTCTATCATCAAAGGAAGAGTTAAAAAAAAAAGACAAGAAATGTGAAACATACAACCTGGAGTTATGAATTGCTTCATGTTACATGCTACCACTGAGATATATTCTAGGGTCACTTGGGGAAGGAAAAAGAATAAGTATTATTGCTTTAAGGAGTCAAAGAGTTTATGACATGATGTAGATCAGATATAACAAAAACAATTTTGGACACTTGCAACTTTTTATCATCAGTTTGTCTTGTTTTTTGTTGTTGTTCTTGTTGTTTGTTTGTTTGTTTTTTGGCTGACAGATCCGGAAATGCCAAATTATGTGCATGGACAAGTGTGAGAGATTAAAAAATTATTTTAAATACAATCCTTACACTCATCTAAAAATCTGCCATCACTGACTGCTTTACTGATTACACTATTGTAGTTTCTATACGAAGGTCAACAGAATAATAATTGTGTTTTATATACACTTTTGACTTTCTATGTGATTAAAGAAAGTTATTATATAAAGTGGGCATTTTTGTGCTTCACACCATGTTATGTTTTTTTTTTTTGTTTTGTGTTTTTTTTTTCCAATTATTTATCACTGTTCTATTTTTTATGGCCAACATTCTTTGATACACTAGTTTTTTTTTTGTTTGTTTGTTTTTTTTTTTTTGAAACTCGGGGGGTTGAGAATAAAATACCCAGAACTATCTTCTCACTCATAAGTATTTAATTGAAACTTAAAGATCAATAGCAGATTAATAAAAACATATAACTCTGTATTTTTCATTTCAAATAGGAAAATACCCCTTTATCTGTTGCATAGTCATTTCAATAATTCAGTCTGTCACTGTACATCTTGAAAGAGGAAATTAAAGAACTGCAGTGGGCCAAAGAGCAAGTAGAGAAAATGAATGTTTATTAACAGATTTAATTTGCATTTGAGGTGAATTAAACTTCAGTTGTTTAAAAAAAACTTACATTTAAAAAAATGTGTCAATTTTTGATTGCTTATTAATGATTTCCAAGTATTACACTTGTGTATCACGGTGCATTGGGTTAGCAGAAGCTGTGACATCAGTCGCGAAATAGAAGAAAGTGCATTTCTGCTTTTGTTCAACAGGCCAAAGTTGGAAAACCAGAGTAAAGCAGGAAGAAAGAAAAAATAAGGAGGGGGGAAAGCCTCTCATCCTCATTATGTAAACGAGGTGCATGACTGTTCAGTGGGTCCCTCGAGAGTTAATTACCAGTGGCTTCTCAGCCTAATTGGCTGAAACTAAAGAATTTGCCATTTCTTATTCCCATGCTCCCTTTCCCCTTGTCCCCTCTCTCTCTTTCCCTGTATTTCTCTTTGTTTCTTTCCCTTTCTCACAAGCATATTTTCTATCTTTCACTTTTCAACCTGTTTTCTTGTTTGCCCCTCTCCTCCTCCACAGAACTGGCCTTCCAGCTTAGCTTCATGCCAGCTAAAAGCTGGCTCTGATGCTTAATTTGAGCATCTGCTCCAGCTGGCAGGATAAGAAGATTTTTACATTGCTAATTCCAGCTATTTGGCTAGACTAATCACTACTAGATAAAGAAGAGAACGGGGTTGCCCATCACTTAGAAACAAAAAACAGATACCAAGAACTGGCATCTCATCTTTCTAAATGGATGCAAATTAAATTCATAAAGACGGGGATAACAAGTTGGAAATAAGAATAAAAGTGGGCAACACTGTGGGGAAATATTAATAAATCAGGAAAGGCAGAAGGAAGAACGTGGGGATCCGGAAGGCTGACTTTTTTGGAAAGGCAAAGTAACCCAAAGAGCCTACTGTGTCTCTGTGTCCTCACTTTCATATTTATTTTGCAAGTTTGTCTTTTTTTTTTTTTTTTAGATAATTTGTTTCTATAAGCTCTCGGGAAGAAAAAACATCTTTGAGAATGTGATTTAGGAGATGAAAATACAGATGCACAGAGGTGTGAAAAGTGTTTGCTCCCTTCTTGATTTTCTACTCTGTGCATGTTGTTCACTTGTGTCTCAGAATATTAAACCAATTTAAATAATAGTCAATTTAAGTAAACACAAGTGAACACTAAATTCAGTTGCTAACAGCCTTTTTAAGGTCATGAAAGCATTTCAATAGGAATTCTGGTCAAGATTTGACTAGGCCACTTAAAGGTCTTCATTTAGTTTTTCTTCAGTCATGCAGAGGTGTACTTGCTGCTGCGCTTTGTATTGTTGACCTGCAGCATAACCCAAGTTGGTTTCAGCTTGAGATCACAAACAGATGAATTTTACACCACAGCAACACTAAAGCTAAAGCTGTGAGCTTGAAAGTTCACGGCTTTCAAAACTGGGCATCGTGTGAATAAAACCTCAAAAGAATTAAGGAAAAATATGTTTTTTAGATCTCAAGAAAGAAACAAACTAGAAAATCACTTTAATATTAGACTAAAAAAACTGTATAAATTTTAATGAATATTTATTTAATGTGCAAATGAGTTTGCATTTTAGAGATGCTAACATTTAAATTCAGAGTTGCGGAAATCACCTACAACAGGATGTTCATCTGACAAGCTGTTAATCCTTCACCAGTCAGAGAATCGACTTTCTCTTTCTTTAACCTGCGATATGAGATTTGCCTACTAAAGGAATTATAACCAAACTATGCATTAAATATGTTCAATTTGCAATATTGCAAATAAACCTGTAAAATGCACAAATATAATGCACATGTAAATTTATTTGCTATAGAATAATAACTCTTTAGTTTTAACAAATAGACTTCTATTCAAATAATCAGTCACAGAAAATGGTGGCAGCTAAATAAACTCAACTTGAAAACTCTGAAGTAAACATTGAATAACATGAATTACTTGACGCCTAAAACGTGTTCATGACAGAAAACAAAAAGATATGCATAACAAATTTTCTCCAAACAGGAAATGTTTACTGGTCTAACTCATTTTTTAGATTATTGATTATTTGATTATCTAACATGTAAGTAAAAGACTTTGGACAGAAACAAAAATCTGATAATTTACACAGTGCAAACATCCTAGTAAATGGAAATAAAATTTTCAGTTTCATGTCATACATTTAGATAAATAAAAGGTAAAACTGATTAAAAATTGAAAATAAAAATCTCAGGAGCTAAATTTGTTTTTGAAAATTGGGGATGAAAATATTTAAATAGGAAACCCACTGCAGAAGAAAGAGCAGAACTCCAGCAATTAAGTTTTCTTTTCTTTAATTCTTTTCTGATTAGTTATCCTGCAGAGAAATGATGAGGTTTTTATGTTACACCTTTATTAAGTTAGCGTCCCAATAAAAACAGTATTATGCAGTTCCGCTTTAATTTCTGTTTTGTCCACAGACACACGTTTGAGACATTGTGGAAGGTATCGTTTTTCGCAGTTAACATAGTGGAGCAAAAGCAAGTAATCATTCCTGGTTGGGGGGGAAAGGTACAGATAACAGCAAAACAAATAACAAAAGATGCAAAATGATTTTTAAAAAGAAAAAGTAAAAAGTAAAATAAAATAGTCCCACTAAACACAGTTGGACATCAGTCAATTTGATGTTCCTCTATTTTCCTTAGAAAATAGACATCCAAACAAAAACACAAAACAAAAGGACTTACACCACTTTTGTATTATATAAACAGTGATCAGGCCACGCCAGTGTTGTGGACCAGATATGATTAGCTGTGCTTGTAGTTCAAAAGCCCAGCACAAATTCTAGTTACTCCGTGCAAGCATATCTGCACATTCACAGCTGTGTGTTTAAAGATAAACTGCTATATTCCACATGCAGGGAAATGCTATTTATTCGGTGTAATGAGCAGATATTAAGGAGAAAATGAGAAAGTACAAAACAGAGGGACAGAGAGGAGAATAATAAAAAGTGATGATAAAGGTAGAAGGAGGAAGAAAAATAAGGACAATAAAGTTATAAAATAGCCAGTTTTGTTTCTTTCTTGCTCTCTTTCTCAATTAAAGGAAAGAGCATTAGGGAATTTCTCCATCAAAAAAAAAGTATAAAAACAGCTTCAAATTTATTTCAGCTATAGAACAAACTTAAACACTTATCTGTAAACAATACCAAAGAAATCAGAGTTTTAAACAAAAAAAAAATGCTTTTGTGTTCGGCATAATACAGATGCATTTGTGCAGAAATGGAATGCAAGTTTTAGGAAAATATGAGCCACTTAAACTTAAATCTGTTTAATTTGGATTTTTTTTTCTCTTTTGTGAATGACAAAAGGGTTTGATGCCTCTCTGGCTTGAACGACCAGAGAGAGGCACCCCCCACAAGTCTGCAATGCATGGATGGATGAATGGATGAGTACATTTTTAAACCATGAATTGTGGTGGTTGAAGACTTGAAATTGTAATGTGTATTGTTTTAAGAAATGTATATTTGTTAAGTCACTGTACAATGTGACTTGTACGATGTGCATGGAAAATTTGGTCCAACCTTTCAGCAACAATAATCAGGTAGGCACACCTTTATATGACCACCTGCATGAACCATTAAGCCAAAGCAGGATGGATCCACATCTTGTTTACAGCAAATTCTTATTCCACCATCTGTGTGTGACAGCATGACATTTAAACTGAAAAAGAAAATACTTAAATTTAAGCACTTAATTATTACTGACCTCTTCTTAAACCAGAGAATAAACATGTTGACACTGCCCTTGGTATTAATTTAATGAGTACATACCTGTCTTTATACGGCATCCTAATTTTTGAAGTAAAACTGGTACCAGCTTTAGCCCTGGTATCCTCAGGAGTAGAGCTTCCTAGATGGCTCTGGTTACAAAAGTGTGGCTCAGTTCAAGGCTGATTCCTCTAAGATCTAATGAAAATATTCTTTTTCCCCTCTTTCTGCCTCCTAAGAGCCAGGAGGAGGGTCTTAGTGCTGTCAATCAATCTCGTGCCCATATGCCCCTTTGCTCTCCACTACACCACAGCTGGCACAGCCATTAGCACGTTTAGCAGTGAGTATATGAGGATGATTGACATCACTAAGATCTTTCTACTGGCTCTGATTGGATGTATTTGGTCTGGATGACTCGGGAGTGGTGAATTTCTTCAGAGGGCGATAGCAGCTCAGGGAAGAGTTGGGGGATATCAATCTTTTCACAGATTATCCGTCTCATGCGATACTGTCGCCACATAGTCACAGTTTTACAAATGTAAAAACACATTTTTATAAAAGTTACACACTGCACCTCTGGCAAAATACAGATGCTCAATACATACTTTTGTAACTAGTGAAACTGGATAGCCGACAAACAATGAAGCTATGTGAAGACCGGAGAACTAATAAGACAAAAGAATTAATGCTTCTTTCCTGCGACTTTGGAAAGTCACTGCATCTTAAACACAAAAGCTGTCATTTTGCACAGCAAAACAGAGCAGATAGCCAAACATTCAATTCTACACTGACAAAGCTCTGCATAGCAAAGGCTGTGCCAAATTCTATGGATACCAAGCATGCAGCCAATACGTAACTGGGCAAAAACATTGTCAGTTTGCATTTGACTTATCAGAGCTAAGCCTTCTTTTGTTAAATGATTGATGATTTTTGAGTTGGATTCAAGTCTTAAAGTTTATTACGTTCGCAATGGCTTACATGTACCAGAACCTTTACACAAACATTTTGTTTCCGACATGACTCTGCTTGTCAGTAAAAACTACAAGTGTAATTTAACACTTTAACTGTAAGTAGAACCAGGGAGAAGAGAAAAAAAAGCACAAGTCATAAAGAGAGGTAAATTGGACACAAGTTCTCCAGAAAGAAAAAAAAAAACTTTACATTTTGAAATTAAAGCAAAAGCACTTAGAGAAAGTATTTGTTCCTCTTGAATTTGCTTTACATTTTGTCTCATTGCAACCACAAACTTGTATGCTACTGGGATTTTATGTGCCAACATAAACTTTCACATAAATAGAAAAATGTTTTTTTTTTTATGTTTTTGCAAACATTAATCCATAATTCAAAAAGGAGTGATGCAAAACTATCAAGACATCTACCTGAGCAGACGGGCCGAGAAAGATGAGCATGACTCAGACAAGCAACCATAACCAGGGTTACCTTGCTCTATCTAAGTAGAGCATGGCAACCCTGGAAGAGCTGTGGAAATCCATGCCTTGGGTGGGAGAATTTGGGAAAATTATCAATCTTGAATTCCCTGGCCTACTTGCAAAATGTAGGCAAGGAAAACTAAGATTGCAGATGAGCAGATCACACTGAGTTCACCATTACAGGGGTGAAATCTGGGGTGACAAGATTGGACAGTGCATGCATTTCCTTAGGAGGAACATAGAGTCTGGTAAGAACTGATGGGAAAAGGATTGATTGAAAATGCAGGTCAATCCTTTAAGTGTATACGTTAGTGTAAATGAAAGAAAAACAAAGATAAAGTGACAATGAAACCTGCCCTACGGCAGGTCAAAATATATATAAAAAAATCAACATTACCTAAAATGTAATGATGTAAAATGGAGCTCTAATAATTTACAAAAATTGACCAGAGAAGAACACAGTTTAAGTGAGGAATTGAGGAAGTACTTTGATAGTTGATGTTAACTTATGGTCCCCATCCAGTTTGGATGAGTTTAGAGAAGAAAGGGCAACTGCCTCAGTTTCTAAATATAACGGTTGGTCCAGACATACCAAAAGTGTTTCAGCTGTAATTGATGTGAATGGTGGATTAAAAAAATACTAGGGTGAGTTAAAATGGATTATAACTCACTCATGCCACACTTTTTAGAATTGTATTGGTGAGAAAATGTAAACGTTTGTATTATTTTCCTTGCACTTCACCACCGTGAAGTGAATGTTGGCAGAAATGATCCAAGTTAAACCAAAAACATTTATTCTCCCCCAAAGTTCCTGTCTCTCTTTTCTGTATCAGGACTAAAGTTAGATGATTAACGGTTAGTCCAGACATACCAGTCTGTCTGGTAAAATCTCAAAATGCACAGACATCTGTGGCTGTAGCATAAATACTTTTACTGAACTATGTAAATTGCAGAAACATTTTTAGTAATTTAGAAGAGAAAATTATGCTGCCGAGCTTAGAGCAGGATATGAATCATTTGTCTTTATGCAAATTTGATAGGCTTCCATAAGGGATGACACACAAGTTACTTTGAGGATGACTCAGCTGTCTCCGAGTTGTGATCCTGCTATGCAGTTGGAATATGTACTTCCATGCCCTCCTGTTCTTCCTCTGCTCTTTATCTGTAACTTTGCCTCTTCTTCTTCCTTTCTCAAACTCTGTGGGAACTGTACCAGCACACTGGATACTGTCTCCACTAGTGATAGAGGCTGGCACTCTGAAACTGACACCTCTCTTCCAGCGCCCTCACATGCCACCTATTACAACGATTAACAATGCTGTCAGTCTGAGTACCCCCAGCCCTACAGCCCTCCACACATCACATCTCAACGCCACTGTCCCCCTCTCCTGCATCCCAAAGGGGTTTTTATGATCGACGGACTGAGCGTTCTTATGAGTTGGGAGGAAATTGAGGCTGACGGAGGTAGGAAGTGGAAGTTTCTCAACATCTGAATGGGAAAGGCAACACATCTTGGGAGAAGTGAAGAGGCACTGTTACTGTCACTTTCTGTCGATAGTCTGATGATACAGTATGGACGGGCAGAAGCGATGATTTATGTTGTCATGGACTGTCTGCTGGGCTGAATAGGCATGTCACTGCAACAAATGAAACGATGTGAGAAAGTCGTACACATATATTTATTTACCTAAATTTTCTGAGGTGTATACCAAAATGTTTACTCAAGTAAAAGCAGAACTACTTTAATAAATTGTTGTGCACGTTTAAAGTAGCATAACTGACCAACGAAGCTTGATTTGCACTGCATCTCCAGTACATCATAAAATCCTTTCATACGTAACCTAGTGTGGGATTTGGGATGAAAATGGGTAGATGGAAGGATAGAGGGAGGGAGGGATGGATGGATAATGAAGCTTTTGTAGAAACAAGTATCACTGCCATAAGCTGTTTGTGTCTGGTGCCTTTTTGATTAAAACATGTCGGTTCTTGATTCAGTAAAGTTTAGGGCATAAAAGTTTTGTAAAACAAAACTGAAGATGGACATTTTATTTATTAGTATCAAGTGAGTCTAATCATCCATCCAAATCAACTAAACAATGAGTTCACAAGTGGAAGATCTGCTTTAAAGTTAAGTAGCCAGTTTGGAAATGTGCCTAACAGAAAATATGTGGTGTCACTTAAAGAGGGCTCTGTGAGAAATCATAGGAGATCTTTTGCAAAGAAAAGCGTCAGTTCAAGATGTGGTATGCTGACAGGCCTTCACCAAAGGAGAGTGAATGTTGACATTGAATATAATTTTTCTTCAAAGGAAGGTTAAGTTTAGATGTTTTGCACATTTGTGAAAGGAGGCTATTGCACCTGGTTTTCGTTTTTACTGTCCTCCAATCAAGTGTTTGTTTTTAGGGTTAAAAATGGTCAAAACGTCATGTTGTTACCACATACACACCCCTTAATTCTCCTTAATTGTGGTTAAAAAGTATATATTGGATTCTTACTGTTTTTACAACTTAAAAATCTTTCTTTTTAATGGGCTGTATACGTTTTTGAAGGAATGTATGTAAACCACAAAAAAAATACATATATAAAACAGATGGACAGAGAGACAGGTAGGTTTTTTTTGTTTTGTTTGTTTTCTCCTGAGAAAAGAACCCAACATTAGCACCACATTAGGCCTAATTGTGCTTTCTGCAGAGAAACTACTTGCATCTCTGTGTACACCACATTTTAGACTGAAATTACACTCAAATTTTCTTTACCCCCTTTTGTTAAAGCATCTGCTCCGGCACATCATTAATCCCCGTTACTGGACCAAAGACGTGCTAAAATAAAGGGCCATCTAGAAACCTTTGATCTTTTGTTCTTGCTTATGCCATTAGAGTGAAGAGCCACAGACAGTGGCTCGCTGCCAGGGGTTTGTTAGATCTAAGCCAACAAGGATGGCTCAGGTAGTCCTAATAGAATCTTTCCTGCCCTTATCTGTATTGACTTCAAACAGTGTGGGAAGCACGAATGGAAAACAGTCGGGGTTTAATTCCGAGGGTGAGGTTGAAGCGTACTCACAGGTTTGGGCTTTTACCACAGGCACGGCTACGGAGCCCTTTCTTCACTGTTCAGATCAAAGTTAATTCCCCTCTTAATTAAGATGAAATTGGATGAGAGCCGGCAGAAACTTGCTTTTGTTTTTCTTTGTGCCTAACATTGCATGATGCATCTCAGGGTGAGGGTGCATCGGTGAGTGGAACAATTTCTTGTAGCTTTTACTCATAAGAAATATATTAGTACATCCTTTTAAACAATTTGTGAAAAAAAAAAAACACAAGTGTATCAGAGGTGCTTCTTTGATCTCCCTTGATGACCAATCTTTCTACATGTGGACATCCAACGCCCTGTAATGAGACTTGTTCTGCCAAGGCTTTTTCATGGCTGTGTCCCTTGTTGTGATGCTAATAAGCCCTTGTTACCACATACACACCCCTTAATTGTCCTCTTTGATCTTGTGCTAATTCTGCTAATTGGCAGCCCAATTTCCAAAAGTTAAACATTTTGCCTTCACACCCAAGGATGGCATTCTGTGAGCATATCCACAAGTGAAGAGATAAGAGGAATTGGCAAAAACTTTACAGAATTGTCTTGACTCTCTCTACTCTCTTTTTTGGTCCAGGCTGGATCAGGCGACTTTTTTGAACAACACAATAAAACAATACATTTTACCACCGTGTTGCTTCACTAATTTAGCTACATATTTAGGGCCCAAATGCATGTACAATTCAGCAGTTGAGCAGCAAGCTGACATAACATCATGCTCCTGACAAATGCAAATTATTTCTGCCCAGATGCTTTGGTTTTCAGTTGTTGCATACACACATTATGCACACGCATAGACAAATAAATGGACTGTGTGAGCAAGTTAAGCTTTAAACATGGGAGCAAAGAGCCACTGAAACAAAAAAACAAAGCAACCACTTTGCCCATCAAATTCTTTGCTGTGCTCCATCTTAGTAAGTGTTTATATAAGTGTGGGCAAAATAGCTTAGAGTAATATGTCTCAGTATCACTATTTTTTCTTCAAGAATTTAAGGTGAGCTTTCGGTTTTCACTTTTTACTTTCTCGTGCATCAAAAGTTTTATTGTTTTATTATTTTTTTAATAGGAATGAACTCCAGGCTTAAACATTTTGGAGTGGAAAGCATGAATCAATTATTTCCACAAGTGTCTGGGAAAACAACAACAACAACAACAACAAAAAAAAAAAAACAATAATTATGTCGTAATCTAAAACTGTTAGATGGATGCTCTTCTTCAGGCAATTGTCCAGACCACCAATGATCATTAAAATTGTCTGGTCCAAAATCTAGAAATCTGTGAACATAAAAACTGTGCTAAACATACACCGTTTTGGTAAAGACAGTCAATACCTTCTCTATGTTCAAATAATTTTTAAGTTATACTCTTTATTAGCATGTAGCTAATTTTAATCTGACAATGATCAAAAGTGTGTTAGCTTTAGAAATTTTTCATTCATTTCATATATTTCCATGTAAATACTCAAAAATTCAAAGGGAAACTACATTGACTAAACAACAAAAAAAGCACAACATAAGGTGATATATATTTCCATATAAATTATGTTTTTGTCAGGTTTAATAGTTTCTTTTTAATGTATCTTGCAAAAAAAGATGACTAAATGACAGTTAAATCGTTGGACACGCCTACTAATTAATTTTTAATGAAAGCGGGCGTACAAATAACTAACTGATGGTTTGTCTATAAATGTGATGTAAAAGTAATGTAAACTGAATAATTTGCTCTGTTTTTGCATAAACATAATTTGAAATAGTAATGTTTAATGCACCTGTTAAAACCCTATAAGTACAAAGAGTAGCTGAAAAAAAATTAAAGTATCTATATAAGCAAAGTTCTTGTTTATATATAGTTTATATATAGATAAACAAGAACTATATATATATTAAACCTCTGGGATTATCTTCTTACTAAAACTTATATATCATATACTTAGTTCATGAATGAAATATATATATATATATATATATATATATATATATATATATATATATATATATTTATTTATTTATTTATTTTTTGTGTGTGTGTTTGTTTGTTTTTTTAATTGTGATTTAATATGCCACCAGATCTTATGAATGGAGTTCATCATTCCTTGTCTTCCACCCTTTTACAGGTACATAACTGACCCCTTCCAATGATTGTATATTTTCTAAAAAAAATTTGTTATATTTTATAAGATGGATTCACGCAATTAACCCCTAAAATATAAGGTGTCTAAAAAAATGGCTGTAATCTTTAGAATGCTGATAACGCAGAGAAAAGGGGAGGATAGGATAAGCTAAGGCAGAATACAGTAGAGCCAGGGGATCCGATGCCTATCGGAGCATGGCCTTTTAGCGGAGTACACTGACAGAGACGCCAGTTTGACGTACAGCACCCCCCATCCACCCCCAAGTGACATTTCTCCAGGGCAGGGAAGAGGGGACAAGTGTTGGATATAAAAGGTTGTTAGAAGGTGATAGTGTAAAATTTACAAGAGGTCTTCCTTATAACATAAAAGGAATGAGGTTAAATGGCAATTATTTTTGAGATATCTCATGTAATTTCTAAAGGTTTTGAATATAAAAGGTTTTCATTTACTAATTAAGTAGTGTAATTTTGATTAAAAGCATCTTGGCATTATGTGTGTAAAAGACAGCTTTTCAGTGCTTCTAATATGCATTTAAATACATCCACTAGGCTTTCTTTCAATACAAAATGTCTTTCTTCACCTAAAAGCAAAAAGAAATACATTTTGATTCGTTGTACATTTTAATGAGTTTTCCCAAAATTGACATTTTAGCCGTTCTGTGTTATTTCTGGCAGCAGGGGATGAATTCACCTCATTGTACTTGTGAGGTTATCAAACAGACAAGATAGGAGTTTAGAGGTGAGGTGACGGCAAGGGGATGCTTGTTTATTGGCTAGCAGGTCATTAGCATCCCATCCATTAGTAGAATGCCAACCTCACTGCCCCACTCCATCACTCAGTCCTCAGAGACAGACTGGCTGTCAGTGCCGAGAAGCAGCCAACAGGCCTTAGACACACTGAGCAAACACACCAACTGCCAATTTTTGGCCCGTCTTTATTCATCTATCTGCTGTTTGAAGTGGAAGAGGAGAAGACCTGTCAGCATATGGAGACGAAAACTACTGTAAAAGGTTGTGCAGTCATAGAATTGCTTAACCTACTAGCCTATTATTTGAGACTTTGACAAGAATCATCTTTATATGTCTTTAGGAAACCNACTGTAAAAGGTTGTGCAGTCATAGAATTGCTTAACCTACTAGCCTATTATTTGAGACTTTGACAAGAATCATCTTTATATGTCTTTAGGAAACCTGAAAAGTATCAAACTAATTAGTGCATAACTAACTTTTTGTTTTTTTTATCTTTTTTTTTCTTATTACTTGAATCTGGAAAGCTGTTTAAGGTTTAAACATTATTTTCTTTATTTACAATTCTATCCAAACAATAAGCTAGTGATAGCTAGTGATAGTGATACCTTAAATACTTCCACAGAAGTATTTAAGGTAGAAGAATGACAAGGTAATTTTGTAAAATAACTACAAATGTCATATATAATTTAAATTTTCATATATGATTTTTAATATATTTTCAAAAAAAGTCTGAAAGATGTTAAAATTTGCATTCTGGTACCTGAAGTCTGATAGTGTGAAGTAAAACCCAGAATAACAAACTACTAATAGAAGTTGCTTACACAGTAAAATTCATTCATAATACTTCAACTTCAAAAACATGTCCCTTTTGTGATGGTAGTCTCATTTAATGCATTAAACCCTGGGGTTGTAGCAAGACATATTTTTTTTCCTTCCAAGTACAATTATGAAAAATGTAGCAGATTTCTGTATTCAGCCCCCATGCTGTTCCCCCTAAATAAAGTTCAACCAAATGCTTACAATTTTCTTGTCACACCAAAATTCTACGCTTTAGGGTTTTGTATCACATGAAAGCAAAAATAAAATCATTAATGTTTGCAGTGTAAAGACAAAATCTCAAGGGAAAAAAAAAATCAAAGGATATGAAGGCCTTTCCAAGGCACTGCGATTACTGTTTACATTACATTATTTTCTGTCTATAATCACTATTGCAGATAAACTTTAAATTAATTCACATGACAGAATTTCTTACATCCAGATGCACTGAGGCTGCAGCAGTGCATACAGCCTTACTTTGTATTAACAAGTTAACAGAAGATGCAAATATTTACGGGAGTAGCTGTGGTGTGCTGCTTGAATATTGGTGGAAGAAAGTAGGTGTTCTTCAGTACGTTTATGTTCCACTCTTCTAATCAAATCATTCAGCTGATGCCAATGTAAATGATTTATCACGGTGAACTATTTTGACATATGCACCTGACTTCAGTGAAACAATTAATCAGTCTGTCACTCTGACACCAAATGGCAGATGAGCTTAGCAGATAAGGATATTGCTGTTGCTAGCTCATTTGCCTTAATATAGCTCTCTTCTGGAGCTAGTTTTGGCTCTGTGCAGAATTCAAAATTCTCTGCCACGTCTTATCTTCACAGTTGCACACGTGAAAAACAATGAATGAATAAAATGATTGCCATGTATATTTCATTTGTGGTTCATGATAATGGTGCATAGACGTACACAAAAAATGGGAAATAGGAACCAAAAACAAAAACAAAACAAAAAAAAAATTCCTGATGATAACACAAGGTCTTGTGGAAATGTAATTTCCACAGGGATTTTTTTCCACAGTTTTGAAAGTCATTTCAAACCTCCAGCATATTTGAATTCAAGCAACAAAACAACATTTAAAACAAACATTTCTTACTGTTGACTCTTCTTTTTTTCCATAATGTTAACAGCAAAGTTATGACAGAAGGAGATGGCAACCGAAAAAAGGTAGAAAATACACGCTCTAGTTGGTTGAATCCTCTGTTATTGTTTTGTTTGTTTGCTTTGTTTAGATTTCTACTTTCCTTCCTACTTTACAACACCGCAAGTGTGTACTTAGTGGGGACATAGATTTCATCGGTTGTTGTGCTGTTTAATAAAGATTGCCGATAGCAATATACACACAGAAACTTTAAGCTGCATAGTTTGAATAAAGTAATTAAAAAGTACTCCAATGCACACATTTATGCACAGCCAGACACACCAACTGTCTTGTGTCTGGACCACCTGGCTGATGTTAAAATTGCAGCGTGCTGGTGTGTGTGTGTGTGTGTGTTTGTATAAGTCCTGGTCGGCACCAGGGAGAAAGTCAGACTAGCCTGTCAGGCCCCCCGAGGGCCCTCGTTGGTTGAGTGTCCATTAGCCTGATGAGGTTTGGCAGCTCATGTTGCTGGAGTTACTGTTAAGTTTCAACCCTCCTCGTGGCTAGGCCTAATTAAACCTAGACCTCAGACCTAATTCAAAGCTAATTAGCTGTAGGGGTTAGCTACCACCACCGCAGGCTGTGATGGGTGTTGTGTAATATGTGTAGTAAGGCGTGTTAAATGGCAGTTATTCAGTGGGAGACCAGCTGAATTAAATGAACTCACCATATGCAGTTTAGATGATGTTTTTTAAGCAAAGCAGTTAAAAGTCTGAGCAGCAGCATGAGTGCACAGAGGTTCCTGTGCTCGGAAAAGCCCCGGTGAGCCCTGAATATCTAGATTTTCCAGTAGGAATTATATCTCTAGCAAACATGCAGGGGAATGATATTATGGTGAGCTCGAGTAAGTCAAGAGTTTGCGCATTTTCCGTGCACAAAGAAACCAACTGGCCCGACTGAATTTTTGTAGAAGCTACACAATAAACTGTCCGACCCCTGGGAAAGGTCCTATGGTTTCCCATTAAGCCGTACTGACAGCTTGACATTTCCCAGGGTAGAGGGTTCTGATTCAGGTATGTTTTATTCATCCTATTGACTTTACATTGCTGCCAACCCAGACAGAGAGCAAAAGCTTGAAGTGTAGTAGGCGGCAGTGAAAGGGAGAGCTGAAGACACCTGTTGTTGTTGTGCCTACTGCTCAGATAGCCAGGTACATCTCTGAGACAACCAGGTGACATGTACACAATGCTCATCAACATGCAGACAGAGATTGGAAGATTTTGCCTGAACAGAAGGTATAAATCTCCTGCTTTACTAGGATGACTTCCAGCAGTCTGGTATTGTGGAGGTGTGGGGAAGGCCTTTACTAACAGCATCACATGCTTCTGATTCACACTTTAAGAAGCAGAAATATAGCTGAATTAATTAAGCTAAACTGCAAACTGTGACTCACTGAACTTAAGTTTAAAAACATTTATTTTCTGGACACATATGCTGTGCCAACTCAAACTTGCATGAGGTATTAAGCACCGACTTCATCCTCAAGCAGTTTTTCTTTAGCATTTAGAACTCCCTAAAATAGGTTAAAAAGAATAAATTTGAGGGTGTGACATTTCTGCGTACAATGCTGCTGTATGTACAATAAATTATTTATGGTATTATAATTAGGCGTGACGCCATCTTCCACTGAGATTTCAAACCCCTCCAGTGGACTGAATCAATTCTGAACTTGTGTTCAGTTTAACCTGCCAGCTGTCAATTAAATTAGCTGTGACTTTAACTACCAACAGTACAACAACACTTTGTATTGCCTTGTTGCTGAAAATGTGCTATATAAAGTTACCTTTACCTTTACTAGCATGCCATAATCAGCTGATCCAAAACATGTATGCAAATAAATAAATAAATATCAAAATTATTTTTCTTTAACCTCTCCTTCAGGTTTCCAAATTTCATTTTGTCTGATTTTTAACTCGTTTCATCAGGGAAAAGGACTTGTTCCTTTTATCAATGTATGCTCACTTGGGATCTTTAAATCAAATGCACAGTATAGGGTTGATCATCTTGTATAATGAGGGTGTGCTATATTTGTTATTTTATGTTCAAGCACAGCTGCAGGTGACATCTGAACTCAGAAATTATTGTGCAGTTCATGTCCTATGAAACGCCGGACTGGATATAATTAATTGCAACCTACTTCATACGGTTTACCTCTTAACTCTGAAACGAGAAAAATGCTGTCATGCCGTGTCATTCTGACAAAATAATGTCCTGCAGAACTTGCTTTGTAAGATTTAGACGGTGATTAGAGTAAAAAAAAAATAAAATAGTGACTTATCTCAGATTTCTTGCTCTTTGGCAATCATTTCCAGTGAACAGGTAATTGATTCCAGTACAACTTAACATGGAGAGGGCCTAGTTTAATGCTGTGTTCACAAGCAATCAGGGAAACAAAAAGCAACCAGTTGCTAAACTTTTACAGTTGCTTATATTATTGGTGAAATACAACCCCCGCATAAGCACATGAAGCTTTTTGTTTTTATTAGCCCAAATATACGACGCAATTATCTTTCTCTAGGGGCCTCCACAGCTCAGCTGGGAGCTTCGAGTACGTGTTTAACCTGCCAGTACCCCTGCCCGGCCTCGCACGTTGCGTCTATATCTTTCTTTTAAGAAGCTGAGGTAGGTTTATTTATTGTGCTTCATAAAAGAGATGGCTGATTTCTGATTTCTAAAACTCCAGCTTCCCTTGATTCTAAAAAAAATAAGTAAATAAATAAATAAAAAATCTCATCCATGATCTTTATGTTTCCAAATGTTACAGAAATCTTTCCAGTGCTTGCAAATAAGGCAAAAGCTACATTTGTACTGAATATAATTAAAACTGTTTTTTTTTTATTATTATTGTTATTTTTTATTATATCCAAATTAAAATAAAATTTATTACACTATATCTTTATTACACTTCATTATTTTATACTTTGGTAGGTTTTAGCTAAAACAAAATGTTTGCACTAATATGCAGTTTCTGTAAAATGTTAAAATTATAGGCTGTATCTGAAGCAAGACAGACAGACTTTTGTGTGACTTTCAGGCCAGTGTGAGGAGCAACATGAATCTTCTTTTGGGAATATTTTCCTGACATATTCTGGACATAACACAATTCAGAAAGCGCTCCCCCTCATCTCCAGGCATGTCACGTGGGTTTGGTAGCCTGGAGCCGTGGCAGAAGCCTCCTACTGGACAAAGCACTTGGAGCAGGGGAGACACTGTGGGCCTTGTTCCCTTTCTGCCGGCTCCATGTCAAATGGGTGTTTGCTTTCTGGGAGGACGAAGATCCCCCCTGGAAGGGTAGCAGCACGCAGCTTGCACTCAATTCAAAGTAGCGACACAGAAAACCTGGATTTAGTTTAGGCACATTAGGGATCAGACTTTGCCTTTCAGTGGCTAGACATGGTTTCATTTAAAGAAATAAAAATGAAACGATTTACAGGACCTGTTCAGGATTTTTGAAAAAAAAGTTTAGGTTAAAAGGGTTTACATATCCACACACATACATATCTATTTGCATTCATATCAGCTTGTAGTAAAGCAATTGCAGTAAAACTGCTTTACTACAACAACTGCTACCTTTCTGGCAGTTGACTTACAATCACTCAGGAACTATCACATTAGTTTCATTCTCCATGGCCAACTAATCTGACTTTCTCTTCCCTGACAGTTGCCCAAAGAACAAAGCAGATCATAACTGTGTTAAAATATGGGGCAGTTCTCGTTATAATACGGGAAATTTATGGGAAAATACTAAAATGAGAGTACAGCGGGAAAGAGGGGTAAAATATTTTTCCAGCCAAAGCGGGAGTCTTGACAGGTATGGTGGTGTATCCAAATAACTCTGCAAAAATCATTAAACTAAATTACACATTGGGATGCTAGTTACATAAAAGCTGGTTTAATCAAAGGGGAAATCAATGTAAGAAATCAAATACCTTTTGTGTGAAAGACAGTTTCAAGGATGCGTAAAGTTCTGTTTATTTTTTTTTCCATCAAAAAAAGAAAAACAGTGTGAAACAAACAATAATAAATTATAGAGGAATAGTGTGGAACACACAATAAAAGTGCAATGGGATTACTCCAGCAGTTTGTATTTAAGTGTTTCGATCGAATATCAGCGGATGGTTAACAAAAAGGAAACTGTTATTATTATTTAAGTTTATTTGATAGGGACAGACACACATCGACAGACAAACTGAACAGAACAGCAGTCCCATGTTTGCGTGATAGTGCAATAGCAACAGCTAATCCACAGCACTTGTCCCTATATGGGCTTTAAACAGCACATCTTAAAACTAGTAACGATTGAAGTAGCAATCATTTAAAATACCACGACATAATGTTGACAACGTATACACAGTTATGCATATAAACAAGTGAAACAAAAGACATTAAGAATGGATACAGTTCTGTTTTTGACATAACCGGAGTTTTGTTTGTTTTTTGAATATACTGAAACTGGTTACAGACTTTAAATCAACAGCAAGTGAGTTCCAAACCGCAGATCCTCTCACGGACAAAGCACTTTGAGCAAAAGTGGTTCTTCGAAAAAGTAGATCGGAAGTGAAAAGAATCTAAAGTGAGAAGCGACTACTGAAAATCCTGAATGCTTGCTAATTTCACTCTTAACCAAAGGCGGGAGAAAAATAAGATGAAAATCCAAAACCTTTTGCGGTTGAGCTTCGACCAGTCACACAGAAGAAACACCAGCTTCTGAAAACGATTAACATAACCGCTAAAGGCAGATCAGGTATGATTTTAGGATTCTGAAAAGAAAAAAACCTATACCGTTGCATCCTTTTATAACAAGTTTTAATTCATCAGTGTCTAACATCCTGGTTTTTCCTCCCCTGACCACATTTTAAAATCTCATTCTGTTAAAAACTATAAAATATTTTACAATATTTCTAAATATGCCCATAATGTGCTCTTTAAAAAGATAGTGATCAGATCAATAATTTTGCTAAGTGAAAACAACTTTAGCAGGTAAGACAGTAACATTTTAACTACTTAGAAGTTCACTTCAAAAACCCTCAATGATCCATTAAACGGCTGCAGTAGGTCTCATTTGACCTAAAAAAAAAATAAAAACTTGTAAATATATAAAATACTTTAAAACCAGTTACATGGCTACGTGTTATTTAGAATTCAAAGCAATTGAACCAAAGACTAACAGAAAATACTAACTCCCCTGACAAATTCTGGCCAGGCAGGATGTTCAGAAGTGTCGAGTGCACTCTCTTTTCTGTCTTGCCTATCTGAATGTCCCCAGCGTCTGTCTCAGTCTCACCAGTGTCCTTGCTAGCGCCCTCGGGTGAACCAAGCCATGTCAAACCTAAATCCATCAATCACTCAGCGCCAGCCATGGGGGGACAGAGGAGCTGGCAGAGATGGAGGGATGAAGGCAGTGAAGAAGGGGGTAATGGGAAAGGTAAAGTAGAGCCAGCAGTTCACCCTTTCAGAACATTCTTCCTAGCTGCTGTCTCCCTCCATCCACAGCCTTAAGAAATTCCGGACTTTAAAAGAGTTTGGAGACACTTGTCAGGTCAGAAAAAAGCATTTGCAACTGGTTCTAATCAAAAGGCTCGCAGACCTAAGCACATGTTCGAGGAGAGGAAAGTCAAGAAAAAAGGGAGGCAAACAGAGAAGAAGAGAAAACCGACATGACTGGGGGAAAAAATAAAGAGAATAAATTGAAAAAGGGAGATGAGAAGAAAAAAAATACAATGAAAAAGGAGAAAATAAGATCGTAAGAGAAACAAAAGCCAACAGAAAGAGGTGACAATGTTGTGGATGAGCCAGCAGGTGTATGTGTGTCCAGCAGAATGAAGTGGCACTGTCATAGCCTTAACTTCCCCCACAGGGTGCTTCTGATTAATTGTCCATTCAGCTCCTGTGATGGCGACTACTTTAACCAAGGCTCCCAAGACACTCACTCATATCCCGTACTCCATTGGAGCTGCTTCGCTCTTCTCCCCTGTACCACCCCGACTGGCTGCCCTTCTTTGACTATAATTAGGAGATTTTTTATTTTTTTTTTACTTTTAACCCCTCCATCCACTTTTTTTTTTCCTGTCATTCTCCTTCTGCTACAAATAACCTTACATCAGCACCCCTTTCACCTTGCCATCGGGGGATAATGTCTCTCTACGGGAGAAAGATTTTGGAACAAAAGCAGGGAGGCTGAAAACAGCATGATATGCAGTGTGCTCCCCCTTGTGTGTTTACACATGCTCTGGTGACTGGCTGAGATAAAGCACCCCTGTCACAGGTAAACACTAAAGCACAGCAAAGCAAAATGGCAAGGTTGACTTTAGACCTGCTTTGCACTTACTCAGCTCTTCTCCTGTTTGATATTGTCTCATATCATCAAACGCATCCTTTTATTCAAGAAGCACCCACTCATGTAATGTAAAGCTTTTTAATGTTATTTATAGTTGTGGCAAAAAAAAAAAAAAAAAAAAAGACAATTAAAAACATTTTTTTTTCCACAAAGAAAAAATTGCTTGTGTTACTCTAAATTAAATGTTTGGTATAAATTATAGCTTCCCTGTAAGCAGTATAATTGTCCATTCATTCTCCTCTCTTTCTGCGGCAGAGCCGTGGCATCCAACTGGATGGCTATATACCAGCTCCCAAAAGCAGCCAAGGTCAATTGCCTTCCTGGTCCTCTCATCTTGTGCTTTATGTACCTTCACATCCAGGGAAAAAGAGCTGCGCTATTTCTGCTCTGCTGCAAGGTGACTGCTGCTTCGCAGGAATCATAGTCACACTAATGCACCTGGCTGGAAGTAGTGCATCAGTCAAGGTTTCCTTATATGTAAAAAGTAAATAAATTGCTAGAAAATATGAAAACATAGACATAAATGCTCTCTGTTATTTTTTCCCCCCGCTGATTACACTCATATCTGTTCTGAGTTTTATCTAAAAGTTCTTAATGGGGCTGTTAAAAGACTACAGCTCGACTGAACAAAACAATTTTTCCAATTTTCCAATTTTCCAAGCCTAAACAGAAGTTTTCCTACTTCCTGACATGTCACATTTTGCTGTTATCATAAACCTGGATGTTGTTGTTTTTAAACAGTTCAACACAAATTGTTGCATTGTTGTGAAATGAGGAAGAAAAAAAAACACACCTGAAGATAAAAAAAAGAAGTGTCCACACAAAGAAAATCAGAAATAAAAAATGGCTCAAGTTCTATGAGTTTGACAGGCTACGTCTGTGAACAATACAGAATGTGCTTAACGTCATTGTCCGAGTGGAAAGTAAACTTCTGACAGGTATAACAGGTTTTCTTCCAGCACTGCCCTGACTTTAGCTCCATCTCCCCAACAACTGAAACCAGCTTCCCTAACTCTGCTGTAGAAATCAAACCATCAGCATAATGTTGCCATCATTTCACTGTATAAAGAGTTCACTTTAGACTTATCTTACTGGAGCACCTTCAGCCACGTTTGCTTTTTTTTTTTTTTGCAGCGTGTGTAAAACTGTAAAAAAAAATATTTCTTATGGTTTTCTTTCAACAATGACTTTTTTTATTCTCATTATTCAAAAAAGATTTCTGTGAGAACCAAAATATTATCCCTGACATTTTTTGGTGCATTTCTTGCCCTTCCGTGTGAATGAGGGGTGCTGAATACAAACTGCATGGCACTGAAATGTAGTAGCACTGACGGATTTCAAAAGCTGTGATTGGCCACAATGTGTAAAAGCTATGGATCAACACTTTCACATAAATCTTTGCTCCACCAAACAGTGATCTTCAGATATTTTTAGGTTTGTATGCTCTGCTTTTGGAACCAAATCAATATTCTCGTTAAAACATCTCAAACCAATCTCTGAGAAATAAACTGACTTTTTCTTTAGCATCTGCGATTAGCATTTTGTAAAAAGAAGTGTGCTAAAATATTTAAGGAAGAGTGAAACCAAAATCTTTTCCATCTTGAAAGCTGAAAAACATTCACCCAGTAAAAGATGAACAGTTTGTGCTTTCTAAATTTTATTTTATTTTTTTTCCCCTCGGCTTTGTGGTTTCGCCATATTTCACAGCGTGGCTTATCTCTCCTTGCAATATTTGATTCTTCACATAAAAAAAAAAGATAAACACTGACTTAATTCAAATCATCAGATAAAAAACTCATTTTGTTCAGGTATTTTTTCTCTACATTTGTCGAGGATATTGAGACATGTAATTATTCTGGTCTTTGGTGGCATCTTAGGGCTATTATCTATAGCATCATCTTTAAATTATGACATTTTCCCTCTGTGTGGTAAATCCCTAAAATATTTCAGAGATTTCTGTTATTTCGTTACACAAGCGACAGCATGTTTGGCGCAGTCATTTTTCATCTGTGCATAGATAAACTGTTTTCCAACCAATTCTGAAAATTGCCCCCCACCTCCATCTCACACTTGCTCCCAAATGCCTCCTTACAGCTGCTATGACTGACTGCAAACTCATTTATTACAGGTCACAAACACCAAGTGCTTCATTTAAAAAGGACATTCCACCTCACCCCGCCCCACTCTCGTACGAGTGAAAAATTGACCTGCGAGAATAGCATGCGGAGCACACCGGCCCATTAATTGGAGACCAGTAGCACCCAAAACATGGCATTGGGGATATAAGCCACGAGGGTGAAGCAGAAAGACACATGCAGCACTTCGGTCACATCTTTTATTCTACTACAGTTATAATAGTTTACATAAGGCACTAACATACAGTGAAATTAGGAATTTTTCACTGGAATATGCAACATGTCAAAACTTTGTAGAATCGCATTTTACTGCAATTAAAGCAGCCCATCTTGTTATGTGGCAAATCTCCACTAGCTTTTTCACATTTCAAATTGTTAATTTCAGGAACTTTCAAAGCTCAGTCAAATTGGACCACCTAAGAACATCGGTCTTCAGGTTTTGCCACAAATTATCATTTGGATTTGGGGCTCAACTTTGACTAGGCCATTCTAGCACATGACTATGATTTGATCTACTTCTATTGCAGCTCTGCATTAATGTTTATATTTATTACCTGCTGTAGGATGAATCTCAGCTCCAGTCTCAACTTTATTGCAGCTTCTATCAGGTTTCCCATTAACTCCAACAAAGTCCTCTGTCATTAAGAAACACCCATGGAGGATAATACTGTCACTACTGCGATTTACTGTAGAGATGGAGTTTTTTTAGATCACAAGCAGAGTAAATTTTCTGCAACAAAGCACTTACATACCAACAAGTTACATTTTGGAGTCATCTGGGGGCAGCAACTTTTTCCACTTGTTTGCTTACAGAGCTTGTATCAAATTCTAAACAGGATCTGTTTTGGCTTTTGCTGAATTATAACTTTCTACTTGCCATTCTTACATAAAAGCCAGATTTGTGGCATGTACACCAGTGCATATGTCAACATATTGTTCTAATTGAGCTGATGATTTCTGCAGATCCTCCAGTGAAATATAGGTCTCTTGGGTGGTTCAGTAAATAACCCTCTCCGAGCCTCATCTATTTTTTTCTCTCTTTTTTTGGTGTGCATGATTTATTAGGTCTGCAAGTGTGCTTCACACTTGTTGACGATGGATTTAACAGTTCTGTGACATACGTAGTGTATGGGATATCGTTTTAAAACCTCATCCTGCTTTGAACTGAACAGATACACAGACTATTAATGAGGTAGTTTCTTATTGGTTTAAAAGGGCTTATATTTGACAGTATAAGGAAGTGAATTCATATGAATGCCAAACGTTTTGGGCTTTCATGCGTTTTAAAAGAGGAAAACTGTGCAGAATTGTCTATTTCAAAATTATACTCTACTTTGTGTTTTTCATACAATATACAAATATTTGGTTGTGATGTGACAAAATGTAGAAAGCTACGATGTGTGAACACTTTTGCCAGGCACTGTGGATACACTGTTTTACTGTGATAAGACTGAAAAACTTTAGAGACAGTAACTAATATATTTCCTTTGCTTTTACTTAGTTATAAGCCATTTAAAAGCAGCAAAAGTATTTTGCATATTTATTCAGATGCACAAAATACTAAATCAAGATTTAACATGAAGCTTACATTCCGCTGGCCATATCATTCAAATCCGTCTGTAATTACATTGTACATGCAGATTAGCCATGAATATTTTAAAAGGAGGATTACTAAAAGCGGAAAGAGACAGAGAAGGAAGGAGTTGAGAGAAATCAGCCCTCTAACATACACCCACATACGGAACTGCATGAAAAGCTCGTTTGAAGGTGGAGCTAGCCTTTCATGCCCAAGTTGTCAGCCTATTATCATCCTTTCATATATTTGCCACCATTATTAACTGTGAGCGGGAATAGAAAAAAAAAAAAAAGTGAGAATAAAACACATCACTCCAATATGTCAGAATGTCTCTTCAGAAGGAAGGTAGAAAAAAACAAAACACAAAAAAACAGCAGACCAACTCTTATCATCAAACTCTCATTCGAAGCCGTGGCGGTAATGAGTGTGTCTTAACAAAGATTAGCCATAATTTCCATTGTCATTTTAATGCTCCCACATTATGTGGAGGCTTACAAAGCCAAAGATGAAGGAAGAGGGTGGGCGGAGGAAGACGAACAAGCAGACAGTGGAGCAGAGAAAGAGTCTCTGGAGCTTGCTTGGTCTGTCAGTCACCCCCCACCCCCACCCCCCCAACCAAGCCTTCACATGCACACTGTTGGACACAATCGGTTCACACACAGACAAGCGTTCATGTACGTTGTTCACGCATGTTGTCACCCCATTTTGAATCTCTCAAAATGTGGTTGTCAAAAAGGGTCGGTGCCTGAAAGCCTCCTGCAGTCCTCCAGCAGGATAGACGGGCTTATTGTTAAAAGAGTAGCAGCAACAACAAAAGGGATCAAAAGCTTTGCAAGTTGACAGACATACGTGGCATGTTCAGTCCGCAGACAACTATATTGTTTAGCGAACATGCGACTGACGCTTTCAAAGGTCTAGAACATGCCCATTTGCTCCTACTATGTAGTGAAAGCTCAGGGTGACGGCAGGGTGTGTGGGTATATGTGTAAATGTGTGGGAGTGCCTTGTGTTTGCCAACGTATGACGCGAGTTGGCATCAGTTAGCCCTGACAGCTTTAAGTGGATTCAGTTTGAAACAATGTAGTGTAGTGTGGTTATTCTTTTTACAGTTTTAGTGATTAAATGTTTAATGTTCAAAAGACAGAAGGGAGAAATAGGCAAAAAAAAAGAAGAAAAAAAAGGAAGCAATGTGAGATCTGAATCAAATTTAAGGGTGTAAGCTATGTAAAGGGAATTCAACATTAAATTGAGATTACCAGAATTGTTCAGATGTTTTGAGGTGACGTTCTGTAAAGTTTTTGTCAGTAATGGTTTCCTTATTTGTAGCAGAAAGATTTCAGATCACAGTGAGTTTGTCACACACAGCATTTTAAATGTCTACTTCAAGGGAAGAAAAGTAAATTGAGATTACCAGTCTCTGCATTTGCAAGACACTGTGGTGGATACGGACAGCAAACTCCACCAGTGTAACATGTAGAAGCGCCAATGTTTAAAATCTATTATGACTGCATTACTTCCCACAATCATGAATATTTTAGACATATTTCAGTTTAATTGTCTGAGCAAAACAGGGTAAAAAAGCTTTACTTTTGAATCTGGTTTCTTAAGATATAAAAGTCTTGAGTTAAATTTGTAGTTTGTGTTCACTGTAATCCTCAGTCTTCGTGACAAAAATGTGTATTTTGTCATCATGTTACTCATCCAGGTTGGGCTTTGTCACAACCTGGATGTGACAATTGCGGCACTGGATGTGACAAAGCACATCCAGGTTGTGGGAGTGGGGATTATTATACTGAATAGTAAATACTGAACAGCAAAGTCTTTTGATAACTTTGAGATTTTTAATGGTTCGTTAAAAGATTTAACAAGATTTTTTTATTTACATTTCATTCAAATGAAAACAGAATTATGCAAATTAAGTTAATCTTAAATTCCATAATGAATGCTTATATACATGCATTTTCTCCCAACATAATTTCCCAAGTTAATTTCTGCAAAGTCAATGACTTAAAGCAATTTGACGGTGCTGTAGAATAATTAGGATTTAGGTTGGCTGTATGTTATTGAATCTGAATATGTGTTCGGATTTTATGGTGGGGGCTGTGGGGGAGAAATCTGATCTTTTAAAAATGAATTTGGAGTAATTTGGATTCCAATTCCTGTCCAATTATAATTGCAAATGAGTTTGATCTGTTTGTGTTGTAAAATGCTGGGAATTGGTGCAACATAAATACATTGACCAAGTCTTAAAAATGTGGAAGTATGGTTGTGCTTTTTCTTTGAATAACCTCCTCAAAGAGTGAGAAGGAAACCCGCAGCAGCAGTCATGCAGGGATATCAAACTTTCTCAGAGAGAATGCATGTGTCCATATTATCTGGCTTAACGTCTTGGATTTTTGCTCACGTTGATTATAATGCAACACAGATAGAAGGTCTACATCATTGCAGAAGCTCTACATTGTGCTTTTTCAAACTCCCCTTGGAGGCCAGATGCACATATACCAACCTAATTAAAGTGCAACTGATGTATATTATAAAACATACCCAGTATGTCTGTGCCGATGAGAAATTGCTGCACTACCTTGTTAATGAAGGACTTCCGTTGTTGTGTATTTAGAACTCCAGAGCCTGAGTTATGCAGACTGTCTATTTGCATTTCTCAAGTGTCTAGTTTCTTTTTTCCCCTTTCACAGAGAAAGACTCAAGCTTGCTCATCCTGCAGTCAACAAAAATAGAAAGTATAACAACAAAATAATACTGATGAGATGAGAAAGAGGAAATAAACATTCAATTTCTAATGTACCTTCTCAAATGCAATTTAATCTAACTGTTAGAGCCACACTTACTAAAATGCATTTTGAATTCTAACATAGCCCAATTAAACATATTCACGACATTGGTGACGCATTGGTCCTTCTCGGACATCCCTCTCTAAAAAGCATGTTTAATAGCCAAGCTGACAATGATGCATGACAAAACACATGCACATGTATGGCACATTCATAACTGCAGGTGATAAATGAGGGTGCACGAGTTGGTAAAGGTCAGAGAGGATATGATCCAATCATTTCTGCTGGCCGCAGACAGTCTGGTTATGAGCCCATCAACAAGTCAAATTGAAAAACTGACTCCATTCTCGTCCTCAGAGGAAAGAAAAAAATAGGACAACTGTGTTAAAACAAAGCATTTTGCAAGTAAGTAAAACAAGTTTAAGCACAACATTGCAGTAAATGAATCGGTAGCACACACAAATCCAGGTTTTTTCTGGTATATAAAATAGGAATCCACTCATGCCTGGACTGCCTTTGATGATCCTCATTAGAAATATATCTCTTCTAAAAACCATTTGCAATGTAATTTCAAAGTTAATTCATAGCACAAAATATTAATTGTTCACTGATCTCAGAAATCCCTTAAAAACTAGTATGAATGTAAGAGTTAGTCAGACACAACTGTCAGACGTCAAACAAAAAATGTTTACAGGGCCTGAAATTTGCTACAGGATTCGGGGTATTGCACATTAAATTACTGATTCTTGGAAATCTAGTTTTTGTAAGGTGGAAAATTCCTGCATACAGTGTGTAATAACGTAAACGTTTGCATCGGTGCCACAAATTAAAATGAAGAACACTTCTAGCAGTCTAGCCTCTCTTAAAAAAAAGGGAAAAAAAAGCTGTTGGTTTTGCATGGAACACAAAACCATGCATTCTCTCTCTATGTCTCTCCTTCATGCTTATCAGCTGAAGGAAAGACTGCTGCTGAAAAGCACCATAAAAAAGTGATGGCAGTGAGGTAGATAATGACTCAAATACTTGGAACCTCCAACAGACACTGATCAGGTAGCATCAAAGAAAGATAAGCAACTCAAATAAAATTGTCTTCCTAACTGAACCAGAATATATCCAAGGCTTAAACAACAATGACTGAATAAGCTGTTCCATTTAAAAAAAAAGAGAGAGAGATTCTACAAAATATAAACTTCTCTGTGCATCTCTCTCACAGAGTAGTGGTGTAAAAGGAACTTCAGGACAATTCAGCAAGAAAAAGTTACCTTTAAGACATGCAGATGGAGTGTGAAGAGTCAATGTACGGAGGTTTGAACCTGCCAAAGTTGACAATAAATGTAGAAATAGATAAAATGGCTTTAAAATTGCGGTAAATATTCCATCCAAAATATATTTTTTTCCTAATTTACTTTATCAGTGTGATGTCAAATAATATTTGTTTTTAATTTAACAGTATTAATTTATCACGATTATTTATGTTCCATTTTTATTTTTATTGTTTTACAAATTAAGTTTCCTTTTTAATTATTTTTTTTCTCATTTTATAAAATCCTGTATTTAATTAATAAATTTGTATTCATTGTCAAATTTCTTCTGTTTAACATAGTTTGTATTTATATATATTTTTTTAATCTAGAGAAGCTTTTTAAATCATACATCAATTAATTTTCTTATTTTTGTTTCATTATACTCTTTTGTTTTTACTCCCTCTGTTTGTAAGCGATAAACTGTCAAAAAAAGTCTGGCCAGAAGAAGGAGTCTGTTTGGTGGTCATTTAGAGTCAGCTTCTCTTCTGCTGGTCAAAATAAAGATCCAACCTCTATGTTAGGAAAAATGTACAGATTTTATTTTTATTGCCAATTTTAGCAGGATCAGTCCTCCATAGCGCAAAATGAGCTTCGACAAATGAGCTAATTTACTGAAGAAACCGTTATTCTGGAAAGATAGGAAAAAGAGACACAGGAGGGAGAAAGAAGAGATAGAAGCAAGAGAGAATGATTAGCGGTGTAACCCAAAAAGTTAGGGAAAGAGGCAACAAATTACAGCATTGTAAATAATTTACATTATCTCCGATGGCTGATCAGCAAGGACGTGTCAGGTGACGTGTCACATTTTAACTATTTAAGATCCTATTTTTCAGCAAAGTTGGATGGATAAAAACAGGAGGAGGAGTGGATCATGGAACCAAAAGACAATTGAGGGGATAGATAAGTAGAGAAGATTTAAAAAATGAATTTCAACCTTCTCTGGTTTAACCTCCTCTGGTTTAATAGAGCAGGTTTCACAATATTTTAAACACTTGGACTCCATATACAGTTGGAGGTTGGTAGGAAACCTTTGCTTTTTGAAAATGTTTGTCAGAATGATTATGTTTGGAAAACTTTGTAAATTTGGAGGTGGTAACTTTTTATAACCAGTGTCTTAAAGTAGAACCAGTGATCTATTCTAAGAACAAAGGGTCAAAATATGTCATATTTAATTTGAGACAACTAGCTCAAACCTAAATAAGTGTCAAAACCGGTGGTAAAAGGGGGAATATAAACTCTTAATAAATTAATCAGCAAGTGAAATAAATTGAGAACTTTGTTATAACCAGAAAAAAGATGTTGGATAATAGCAATAAGAAACTAAGCTGAAAGCTCCTGTGATGTTATTATTGATACCAGTGATTTAATAGTATTGAACTTAAAATTATACCTACAAATTAAATCAAACTCCCATAAGAAAACGTTATTGACAGAAACGTGTTCGCTTTCCCTGCCCTTCAGACTATCAAACTGGGTATTCATCAATCTTTTTTTTGAGTCAGTGAGGGTTTACAGAGGACCCTGTGGTTTTCACCACTCACATTGAATCCTGTGTGGATTATTCATCCATAAAGTTGTTTTTTCAATCATTTTATCCGGCTGAAGAGTGAAGTCCCCAGAGAAGACTAACACAATAAATTACAGTCTGCCTTAGTTTTGTCACTCTTGTAAAGAAGAGACTTCGACAAATGTTCAGCAATGAAAAGCAAAAATCCAAAGGCTTATATTTAATACGCTTTTCACACATTCTAAATAATAACATCTTGTCAGCCGTGAGGTGTTAACAGGATATTTTTAGTTTTTGTAACCGGAAGGAAAGGGTTTTGATCAAATTAAAAAGAAAATATCTTTATAAAAAAGGATCAACTGCCAAAAATAAGGGTCAAAAACACAAGGTTCACATTCCTTTTCTCAACAAATGGAAGTGAATTGGTACCTAATCAAAGACTGCCATTCTTCTAATATAAAGCCTAGTGTCAGCACAGGGTCAAAGCTCCTTTAACAAGCGACAGCAGATATGACTGTAAGAGGGCTTTGTGACATAGTCGAGCAGTGTAGGCTGGTAAATGTCTCACCATTCTTTCGCCTGGCAGTAACTGGCAGAAGAAAACACGCAAAACAGAAAAGTATACAAGATGCCTCACTCTTTGTTGCAGAACCAGAAAAACTGAGATGAGGAAAAGAAAAAAAAAAAAAGAAGAAAAGTCTTCAGTTCCCCCCCATTTTGTGCTCAAACCTTGCAAACATTTTGCATATACAATGGATCCGAGTAGTGGAAATGTTTCGTCAATTTCTCTCCTACAACCAGTCAGTGCAGCCGTGAGATAATCGCTAAACCAACTGAAAGTTCTTCAACTACATTGCGCATCCACCTTTTCAATCAGCTGAAGGAAATATGAATTGCCTGTCAGTGAGAATGATTTAAAGATAACAGTTTGTCTATATTGATTTGAATACATGGGTTGAACAAGCAATGTACACACCTGGGGACTTGCAAATGCACTTTTATATGGGTTGTATAAACATTCATACACACAGGTAATTTTTTTTTTCAGAATGAGGCCACATGATTTAGAAAATGGCAGCTCATTCCTGAGCTCCTATAGTTCCAGATTACAACTGCAGTCAAATGAAGAGCTGTACGCTGCACAGCGACCCATGTGGTACGTATATTCAGCATACTGCAGACACAGTCCTCTACAACAGGAGAAAACGGGGCTGGTCAGAGATTCTGGCCCTACTTAAGCTTCTTCCTTGCCCAGGGGCCACAAGACATCCTGCCAGGAAATTACAAACACACCAGTTTTACAAGTACTATACGTAAAAATGGCATAATTTAGCAGTGTCTGGATGTTTTGTCTATTTTAGTAGTTTGATTCCAAAAGCGAAACCCCCAAATTATATTATGTTTATGACACAGAGTGATATTTTTCAAGCAGCTTTATGTCATTTTGATCATTACCTTCTACTAATGATAACGCAGATCTCAGTTGAAAATTGTGTGGTAGGAAAACATGTAGAGAAGAAAAGCTTCACAAACAACATGGATAAGACGTATTTTTAAACAAAGCCAGTTCAACAGGACTGGATTGTTGCTCATAACACTAAATGCCTCAAATAAAAGTAAATTTAGCATTTCATTCAAAAAAGAAAAGAATGGAGAGGCACAGAACCAAATTTGCTTCAGTGTGATGCTTCTAGAGAGAGTGATGATCTATTGAGCCACTGAGTTCTATCAGTTTTTAAGTCAGCACAGCTACCTACCAGGAAATTTGTGCTTTATGCTTTTGTCTACAAAATCAAAAGGACATGCCAATTTCATTCTACATCATAACTTGGCACCTGCCCACACTGCTACAAGTACCAACATCTGATTCAAGGACCATGGTATTGCTGTGCTTGATTTGGCTAGCTGACTTAGCCAACCTGAAATCCCGAACTTAGCTGTAGAAGCATGGTCAGACAACGCAAAACTTTACCTCTGATATACAGTCAAGGTACTAGTCATACTTTAGTTTTTAAAAAATATAGACTTTCAAAGCCACTAATATCTTCCATCTTACTATTCCTGTGGTCTGATGATTTTTTTCTGATGCTAGGCCAGAAGGTCTGATTTACTTTACTTTATGGAACTTATAGTAAAGCAACACCGCCCCTTCCCAACATGTTGCTTCACAAAGCTGGCTTCAAAAAAGGCAATCAGGATTTCCTCATCTTACAGGGAAAAAACAAACAAAACAATTTGGCCATTTGGATATATTATTGGTCACAAAACGTGGACAAAATGTATATTTTACTCTTTTTTTTCTCCCGTCTTAGTACACAGGAGCTTTACTGAGTTACAATAAAAAAAATAAATACAGCAAAAGGAGAGGAAAAAGTTTTTAGAAAGTATTTTATTGAAAGTGCTTTTATTTTGATCGTCAAGGAAAATATTTTCTATCATGTACTTACTACAATAGTCAGGCAAAGTCCATGTAAGAGGTATGAAAGAAATTCTGCCCAGGGTGCCACCTAGATTTGAGCTGTTTCTGTGGAAAACGCCAAGTTATTTATGAAAACATAAACGCATAAGCAATTAAACATCAGTTACAAACGCAAGTCCATAAAAAAGGTGGCACTTTGAAGACAAGAACCACTAAAGCAACATAAATGGTGAAGGATTTTTACATTAATTCGTCATTATGGCTCATTAAGAAAGACAAAAGCATTCATTAAAAGAAAACCTCAAAAAAAATGAAAGAAAGAAAAAAAAGCATCTGTGAGACAAGCGCGTGAGCATTCAGTTCAGCACACTCGTAAGAAGTCGTTCGCGCGCGTTCTGCTCGAGCTCACGCACGGGCGCACACTAAGGGAAATTGCCTTCTCCTTTTTTTTCCCCAACAGACAGAAGTTAATCCGCGTTTATGCCAATTCTCGCACTGATATTTGTATAATCCGTTCTTCCTGCGTTTGTCTGCAGTTCTCTTTTGTGTCGCCTTTACTGCTTTTTTGCAAAGCACATTTACATAATTTGGAGTTCTGCTGGCGGAATGGCAGAGTTTTTGTTGTTGTTTTTTTTGCTTTAGCGTGAAAGTGAATTACTCTCGTCTTCTCCTTCCTAATCCTGGGCTCCGCTGCTGGAACAGGGGTGGGAGAAGCCCCGACACTCTTCCACTTATACAAATTTAATGTGCGCCTTACTCCATTTGTTTGTACACAAAAACAACATTGAGAGAATGCAAGACGTATAAAAGCACATATACACTTGGGTTTAAAGGCACGGGTCCAGCAAGAGTTCAGCCAACGTCATTATTTTTCCTACAAAACGCAATCAACGTCGCGTAGAAATTTACATTATTGCAACTAAATGTGAGCAAAAGGGCAGCTTAGAACAAACTTTCGAGGATTACTTTTTTATTACTTTCACTCCTTAAATTTAACTCTCGCACAATGTAAACGGTTTAAAAGTTAAAATGTTAAACTTACTTGAAGAACAAGGGGATACATTTTGAATGAACAAATAAAAAATCACAAGAACGAATTGGCATTGCAAGAACAAATATATAAATCTATGTTCTGATTAATCAGTCGAATGTATAAATAGTTCCTTTTTTGTATTTAGCGTGTTATTTAATTATGAATTTTCATTCTTAATTAATTCCTACAAAACAGTAAATCAACACCCAAGAAGCGGAAAGAAGCAAATGTACTTGTACTCCCTGTTTTCATTCCAGTCCGAGCTTGATTTTCTCGTTTTTTTGTTTTGTTTTTTGTTTTTTTGTCGAAACCAAAATATGATTATGCATTATGATGATCATGATTATGATGGCGCTTTAGCCTTTTTCATCTCCATCAGGAGCACATCACCGAGTGCACCTTATGCCGCCCTGTGCATAAAGAGCGTCATTGCACTGTACAAACAGTACTTCCACTGTCAAGAGTGGAAGCCCTGCATGTGCGCGGAAATACTGGCTGTCAACGCAATGCCTGAGGGAAGCGACAGAGAGGAAGAAAAAAAAAGAACTGATTTTTCCCAGCTTAGTTTTTTTCCCCTTAAATGCCGGTTAAAAGACTGCATATGGGTGGGCGGGTTAAAGAGTTACACAGCAAAAACACTAACACACAACAACACGCGACTCATGAGAGGCAATCAATGCAGAAGTAAGTTGCGGATGTCCTTTGTCTGACAAAGCTTGCAGAGCAAAAAGCTGCTACACGTGAAACCTGCTGTCTTGCAAACCTTCATCCAATTAATTGGGAAACATAAAAGGACGTCTCACACCCAGTTATCTGGGACAAATGAATCTGTAAGGGTAGCAAACAACCGAGCATCAAAGCAACTTTCGCGACAGTTGCGCATTTGACAGCCTGTTTATCCACAGGAGCAGCAGCAACTTTGCCCGTTGCTGCGCATTTACTTCGCGCAAAAGGACGCGTGTGAGGGACATCAAATGCCCTCATTTCAACAGTGTAGCTTTGGAAAAGAAGAACAGCAAGTCACTCCATTGGGTTAATCACAAGTAGCTCAAAGCTACGACCTGCCATCTGCTCAGACCAACACACGCGCTTTCAGCGGAGCAGAGAGACTCTAGTTGCTGTTGTTTCAGACGAAACGAATACATGGACATGGTGTTGCTTATGCACAACAAGAAACTGTACTGATAAAGAGAGAAGAAGTAGGCACGTTTCTGCCGCCGCTCGATTCGCACCTATCAGCTCCAATGAAACACCGGGAAAGGGGGGGGGGGTGGCAAGCACTTGGCTTTTACTCACCTGATTGTGGAGAGACGACCCCAAACAAGACGCTTGTCAGGAGAAAGCCGAGGCAACACGGGACAGACGTTGGCTTCATTGTTGTGCTTGGCAGGTATCTCCTTTTAAATTCACATGTCCAGCGATGTATCCCTCATTCACAGCAAGAAAGGATGAGCCGTTTTGCGTTTTTTTTTTTTTTTTTTTTTTTTGACGGCTCCTCAGACTGCGAGTTTTGTGAGCACTTTGGGGCTGCTTCTGCACAAGTTTACAGTTTGTCCAACTGTTCTTTGCGTCGTCTCTTGTTGTGCCTTCTGGCTTAATCTGTCACTGACGCAAGAACAGAAATTGTGGAAAATCAGCTTCCAACTCACTCACCGAAAACCAAAAGCTTGCCAAAAAAAATAAAAAAAAATTGCGTAAAGCACTGTACTCATACCATTACTCCCCGTCTTAGACACAATATGCAGCTGCAGACTCGCATTCTCGAGACACACCTCCAAGTCCCCTGAACTCCTCCCACCCGCGCCCTGATTGGCACAGGTGCCCGACGATCACCCCAAACTCCGCTCGACTCCGGCATGGTGCGCCGTCCCATTGGTTGGCACAAGACGCCCGAGACCCCCCTAGAGTTTGTGCTTCGGCTGGCTGTGTTGCACCTGTCACCCCGAAAACAGCAGAGATAAATTCTGGGATTTATTGGCATCATAAGTAAAATAGAGCTGACTACTACTTATCGGGGGCTTCCTTGCACTTGGACAGACCTCATCAGGATCCGATAAGATATAGCTTCATTTTGGAAGAGTCGGTATGCTGTTGTGCTTTTCTTGTGGAGCAGTGAAATTATATAGAACTGGAACAGATTTAATTAAAGGTCTTCCTTTATGTATGTGCAGCTCTTTGGGAATCACTTTCCTCTTCATTAATTTTCCTCATTTAAAGGCTGATGTCAAGAAGAATATTTTGACTGCAACATTTTGAACCCGTTTTCATTCTAGCAAAGCAAAATTATAATCAATGGCAATGTCAATATGTTTAAAGTTATAAACAAGTAAGACTCGTAATCGCAAAAACGGCCTGAAATATTGTTTTTAAACCCCATTCCATTAATTAATGTTCAAATAAAATTGGATATTGCTGTAGACTGATTAGTGTGGATTAAGATTCACTGAAGACATTTAAGCAAGCAAATCAGTAAGAAAAATGTGAGCTATATTAGTTGAAATAGCTCAACATATTTAATCACAAATAAACACAAAATATAATTTTTGAGGTTGGAGAGGAATGTTTGCAGTATTTGGGATATGCTTTCAGTTCATCCAGACTATTTGTTTTTCAGTTATAGAACTTATTTATAATCAATAATACCAAAACAGAAAAAAAATATATATATCATTAGACCGCTTCAGATTAGAACCCCTACACTGATCATACTGCCAACTAATGGTTGAATGTTTGATTTTATGATGGAAAAAAAATATCCCATTTGATCCCATAGTTGCAGATTAAAATGTGGTCAGATACACAAATATCATATGTTATATAATGGTAAAATTATTGTTTTTTTTTTTTTTTTTTTGTTTTAGTTTCCATCTGGGCAGAGGGTCGTATTTCAATGATGCTGTAATGAGAAGTGAAGTGGCCATTTTTTTAACCTTGACAAAACCACTGACGCCTGGAAAATCTCATCCCATTAGCATAAAAACAGGGAAAAACACTGAGTATAAAGTAGCTAAAATTGTTCAATTCGGACCCATAATGGTCCGAGGGTTATTTGGTTTAAAGATTCTTCACGGATTCTACTAAAAGTAAAAGATGTTTTACCAGATAATGAAACATTCAAAATAATATCCAAACAGGGATTGGATGATATTCTTATTTAATCCAGTTGTATTTAACCAGAGCTACATCTAAAACATCAATGGCATTGACCCCAGACTCTGAACTCCACTGACCTAAATAGAAGATCTAACATTATAAAGACTATATGGTCTCTCAGAAGATTAAAGAAAGGAGTTTGCAGCCTAATTTTGTTTTGAGTCTAAATAAGAAATGAAAGGGAGAATAAATTCAAAATCTTTGAATTTATTTACACCTAAGCCAGCAAGCTGCTAGCACTAGACCCAGCAGAACAGAACAGGAAAGGAATGCCAGATGATGCTAGGAAGTTATACTGTGTAATCCTGGAAATAGGTCCAAGGTAGATGAAGGTTAATTGGAATCTTCTGCAGCTCTACATCCAAATAACAAGCACAACAGAATCTCAAGGTTGAGTAGGCCTCTTTGGTCCTTTGGACCACAGGTTTAGGGTGTTGAAGCAGAAACACATCTAAAAGTTACAGGAGCTCAGCCAACCTCCAGTTGCTTCCTAAAAAGGAGTTTCCATGACGGTCTGAACTACCAACCAGATATAGGCTTAAGGAAACCTGAGAGATCATTTTTCAAAGAGCTTTTGAGCTATAAAGCACTTTCTTTGCACAGATGATTGATCAAAATCACAATCACTTACAATATCCAAAACACTGTTTCATGACCTTGGATGTTTTTACATTCAAAGTTGCAGCCGTGTAATCATAGGGAATGAAATTATATTTTCACATCCAGGGTTTAACAAGTTAGCCAGTATATTTCAAAGTACAACTCAGCTAGGATTACTTCCCACATGTTAGACAATCTTCCTGACAGAGGTCATTATTAAGTTTAGATCAAGATGCTGTTGTGCTTGTTGTGCTACTTGCTCTATACAAAAAGTAGTGACTTTGTGATGACTGAGAGTTAACTAAGAGTAAGCAAAACAATGAGACAAAAGGTTATTGCTTTCACCAGCTGGTGCTTACTTTTTGCTCTTTGGGAGCAGGTTAAATGCCTCCTGGAGTTAAAATATGCCCACACATCTGGACCAATTTGAGACTGCATGTCCAACTCCTCTTCTCCTCTAGCTTCCAGTCCAACTTTGTTTGACTCTTGCAAAAACATGAAGACACACTGAATAGCTCAAGTTTTATAAGTCTCAAAATAGTTTTTTTAAAGCCCGGGGGAAAAAAAGAATATCTTAGCAAAGACAAAAATAAAATAAAATACTGATTATTTGTTCTTATAATTGGAGTTAAGCTGATTTTGTTTTTTTTTTGTTCTGTTGTTTCAATTTCATGCTCAACTTGGGCCTTGGTGGTTCCTGGGCCAGTGTTTAGCATTTTGACCAGTTTCCTTTCATCGGTGGATGGCAATTTACGCTTGAGATATGACCATTACCAGGTGTTCCGACAGGACAATGATGCCAAATAAACAAGAAAACTAATTTAAGAAAGTTTACGCAAGCCATCTTAATGGCCTCAGAACCACTCTGAACTAATACCAATTGAAAATGTGTGGACTTTGCTTGAAAAACGAGTAGCAGGAATCCTCTTTAATGAGGCTTACCATTTCCGGTGTCAGCAAAGGAGTCATCAAAGGAGCAGCCAGAGTTATGCAAGAAGCTTGCTGATAGTTATAAAAAGCATGCGATTGAGGTGAAACTTTCTAAGGAAAATTTAAATGAATTTTGGTGCATATGTATTTTGCCTTTGTATTTTGTGTATTTTCAACTTGTGTGGATTAGAAAAAAAAATCATAATAAATGTACATTTCTGCATCCAACCTGTATGTTTAAAATTCAGGATGTGTCGTAAGTTCATACGGAAAAAGAAAAGATCAAATAAATCCTTAAAAGTCCAACGTCTGAGAAAGATGTTGAATAAGGGCCGCATCCAGTTCTCTTATTTAATCTTAACATAACCTGAAATACATCAATATGGCTGTATGAAGTGCAACTTCACACCACAATCGGAATAGAACAGTTCAAACAAATCCTTGAAAATCCCAAATATGTCTTTTGAAGCTTTCCAGTTAATTTATTTGTATAGCGCCAATGAGTAAATGACATCTCAAGGCACTTTCCAGAAAAGAAAAAAATATCCAATGTATATGCAAAAATCTATTATCAATTCAGTCCAATCTTGCAAACAAATATTTTTATGCTATTGAACCTTTAAGTCTATCAGCAGGTATATCAATTCAAACAAAGGTCGGCACTCCTATAAAGGACAAAAGGTTAATATTGGTATTCATTTTAAATTCATTTTAGCCATACTTAGACTGAAGGAAGCATAGCAACTCCCATTTCACTTTCCCTTTATGGCATGCAGCATCAGCACTAATTCCTTTTAATGCAATAAACATGTATTTCCTAGCTGTCATGAGGTCACTCCTCCCCAGAGACCACTGAGTACTTTAAAAAGGAAGTTACACAATTCTCCCACCTACATCCGTTACCTCATTCATCGCTTTTCTGTTCTGCCATCAGAAAAATCTGCCAATGCAAAGCAACACTTTTGCAAAACAGGTTGCGGTCAGATTCCGTTTTCACTTTGAGGAAAGTCAAAATGCTCTGCTGTTGGATGCAATATGAATAGTGCACTGAACTGTGAGAGGCACTTCTTAAACCTTTGCTGCAGTATTGACCCCTTTCCAGTGGGGGGCAGTCCGTATCTCCTCACCCAGGTCACAGAACCAGCCAGCGTCACAGTGGGAGGGGAGCAGGAAGGTGGACTGTTCAACCTTCCACCAACTTGCTTCCTGTCGGTTTGTTTGACATTGGCTTCCTATCACACAGAAGCTTTATTAAATATTCCTTCGCAGAAACGAGCTTTTAATATTACTGACACCACAAATGTATTAAGAAATATGGAAAAATTAGATCTGGCAGTGTGCTATGAGAAGAGGCTTCACTCTAAATATGCCCCAAATGGCTGCCATTTATCATTTTTAATACCAAAAATGCAATTTAGCAACACTGTGTATTTTCATTATGCATTATACATTACACTTTAAGAGCTACTCTCTGACAGTGTCAACCTAATGCTGTCAATTAGGTGTTTTATTCCAGGGATTATGAGAAGGAATAAGACGGCGGTTTCATGTGTTGTTCTCGCCGTTCCCCAGCGCCCGCTGTACAGCTAATCTAATACATAACCCCCTGATTTGTTTAATGGATGAGACTTTGCTGCTGCAAGAAGCACGCCAATAAAAGCCAGGCCCTCCAGAGGCTATTGTGCCTCATAATGATGCCAGACACACAATATGAGCGTTATGAAGCAATTTTTTATCATGCGGCGCATTGTTTTGCTCTGGTGGAGCCGTGCAAGTAAAGGCAATCTCTCCCTGCAGCATAACGCGCCTCCCGCACACTTAGATAAACCTTCAGTGTGATAAACTGTCCCAGCTACATGTGGTAGAGAAAAAAAAAAGAAGTTTGGGATAGAATTGCATGATGATGCGAGTCAGATGTGGGCTTTTTATTAGCTTATGTTTTCTTTCTGACTCAGATATCGCTTCCTTTTTGTTGTTGTTGTTGTTGTTGTTGTAGGTAGGGGTAATTACAAAAAGGAAACAGTTTTTTCAATTTATGGAATTTTAAACCCTACATCAGACTAAAAAGAAAATAATTTTTAACACATAAATGTTGGGCTACAAGCATACACTGCACATACAGTCAGCACTAGTTGGGGATCTTTTGTATGAATTACTGCATTAATGCAGCATGGTATGAAGGGGATAAAGGAAACTGAAGTTGCTTTAACAACCGACTTTGTCTGCATTTTTGAGTTTGGGGTCTTTCATTCTCCTCTTGATTAAACTCCGCAGAAAATATTTGGGGTTCAGGTTTGACAAGTTTGCTTGCCAAGCACAGTGGTACCATGGCAATTAAAGAAGGTACCGTATTTGAACTTTTGGCAGTGTGAGCTCGTGCTGTTGGAAAATGGGTAAGGGTTAGGGCATCTTGTGGAGACTTAAAACTAGTGGAAACTAAGTTGACCATCAATCAGCAGATGGCAAGACTCCCATATAATCACTCACTGTGGAAATGCCAAACTGAACCTTAAGCAACTTTAATTCATTCCTTGACCTTTATTTCCAAATGAATTACAAAAATATAGAGTTCAAAAGAGGACTTTGGACCAAGTTTGAGCAACAGTCTAGTACTTTTTTTTCCTCGGCCCAGGTCAAACATTTTTAACATTATTTGTGGTACAATGTACAACAAACAATGTAAACTAGTATTCCTTGTTTAACACAATATGCTTTTTAATTCATATTCTGGATACACTTGCTTGTGAAGGCTCTTGAGGCACTGGTTCCAGCTGCAGTCTCTATCTTGTAAAGCTGGGTTATAGTTCATAATCTTCTCAAAGACACAGTTATCTACATTGCTTATTCAACTATTTCTACCATACTTCTTTGTTTAATTGATTTTAGAATTTTATTACTTATTATAATTCAATATACCAAAATAAGGGCCTGAAATACTTCAGTATATTTTTTATAGTTATCGCTTTCTGGATTCAGTTTCTAAATAGCTAAGCTTTCTTTGTGATATTTTGGTCTATTGAAATGTGTCAGTACAATAAATAATAAGAAACACCGAGTTAAATCAGTCATTGGACTCCAGGACATAAAAAATAATGTTCAAAGCAAGAATTGTGGGAGCAAATCCTCCAAACTCAATTACACTTAAACAATGGCAGCTGTTTCACAAATCCATGCAAACGACAGTATGGCAGGTGTTACAGGACAGCAGGGCCTCCTTTCATGTCTTTTGTCTTCCTTACTGTAATAACAGAGGCAAAAAGGAGAATCGTTTTTTAGTTGTTTTTTTTTTTTTTTCTTGGAAAAATAACATAAGAAGAGAAAGAAGAAGCAACTTCTGGTTCTGGGATGCCTTTGGTGAAAAATGAGAGACATTTTGTTGCCTCTCAAAGAAAAAAAAAAGCTTGTTGAATAGATAGCACTAAAGTTGTCTGTTGAATAAATTAGCTAGAAGACAACATCTCAGAAGGTTTAAGACATTTCTCTACTCCAGTGGAATGTTAATGCAGTTCCAGGGAGGCTATTTCCAATAATCAGTTCATACACAGCTCAATAAAGCCATCATATCCCAACTCAGTCATTTTTTTTTCTCATTTTAGTTCATTTGCAGTACATATGCTTCACTTCTTGGTGTACGTACCTAAAGAATTGATAATCATACTGGATCAGAAGTGGGTACGGGACCGACTGTCATTTTTATAAACAGAAGGATAAACAGAAATAATGAGAATTTTTCAAGCATAGATTGCCATTGATTATGCCAGTTGACATTTCACGCTGTAGGCTGTTGTCAAGTCTCACAAGAGAAACAGCAGTGATGCATCATTTGACATGTTGACTGATAAAAATTCAATCAGCAGCCACCTCCACCATCGTGCTGCTCTTTATGATTACTCATTGTTAATGGACACGCTTTTGTTTTTTTGTTTTAACTGTGTATTTTTTTATGTCCAATCTGTGTGGTTTAACTCATCCACAAAACAGAACAAGGGCCAAATCGCAACAAAAATTTGGGTCTTCAGAGAGAACCATCAGGCTGACTTTCTTTCCTTTGAGGGTTTGTACAGAGTTAGTCTAATGTGGAGTCTGCGAATGTCTCTGCAGACTCCACACCAAGTGTTTAAACTTTTACCTTCATAGCTACAGAGTGCTATTTGGCAAAAAAAAAAAAAACAGCCGCCACAGAGACAGTTGCTTTCCCCAGGCTTGTTGACCACAGTGAACACCCAACGTCCAGAGTAGTCAGCTACTCCACTGTGAAACAAAATAAGCACATTTGCACTGTCACAACCATCACTTTCTTCTCCTTTTCTTTATATAAAAATATGGCTGTCATATTATTTTAGGTGAAAACGAACTGTATAAACTAAAGATCTTTACAATTTATTTGAAAAAAATGTAAAGATAAATTTAGTGACACAAAATAAACACATTCCGCCAATGCTCACCTCGATTAATGTGTATGGGCTTGATACAGAAAGATCAAAAAACAAAACAAAAATTTTTTAGATTCACAATTACATAGGTAATTTGGAAGGAGTGTGAAGGGCTTTAAGTGGTTAACCACATATCAAGCTACTCTGTTTGTAGCGTAGTGGTTGATAGTGGTAAATGTTTCATTGGGGGTTTAAAAGCACGATGCAACATTCCTGTGGAAGCACTGCTGATGGTGTATAAGTGTTAACTCACATGTTCGGTGTACATACAGCTACGATGCACTACATGAATGTGGACAAATATTTTTGGCACATCCTGGTGAAGAGACAGAGTCAGTGCAACTAATGAGAGGCATGTATGAGAAACTACACAACCTACAAAACTGCGGAAAATGGCAAGAGCTTAACTGAAGTAAAAATACAACAGATCATTGTAGGAAAAAATCTAAAGGAAATAAATATTTAGGAAGGGGAATGCAACAAAGAACTAATATAGCAGAAACTTGAATAAATTACCCACAAGAAACAACCAAACCAAAAGTCAAAAACCCAAACAAGAGTTGTGACACAACCATGAATGCTCAAACTTCCAAGTCAACTCGGATTAATGTTGTCACCAAGTCAACTGATGACAGAACGACATGCAGACAGACAGTACTTTTGTCACATAAGCATAGATAATATTGCTGAAGTGCCCTGGGCTTATTGAGGGTTGGTCTAATACTGCAATACATTTTACAGACCATAATAGTAAAAAGGGACATTAAATTACATCATAGATTAATGGCACTGTTAGACTACTATAAAATATCACCCATGTTTCTTTCTTATTTGTATGACACTAAGAGGAATACCAGGACTTAATATTGCTGATCTGAACTCAAATTTTATTCAAGTAAATCCAAGTTTTAGGAGTACTAAACTCACCCTTACCATCTCTGTGTGATCACAACACAAAACCTAAAAGTAAAATTAAAGTAGCTGCATGGTATACAAATTCTGAGATATTTATATAAGTAATCCAAACAGACATAAATCCTAAAAATTGCCTGTTTCCTTTCTAAACTTGCCTGCTGTCACACTCCTGAAAAAGAGCTTGCGTAGGAGATTATTTTTCTTTATGGGGGACTTATGTGCAGCCATTTAAATGAAAAAGAAAGAAGTTAACATGAATGATATTGCTCTGATTATGCGTGTTTTATCCTCAAAGCCTCCACACATATTTTCTGTCACCAGACTCGTATAGTGGCTAAAGAGGCAACTGAAGCTGCGACTAGGCCCACATGAGCTTGACTCAGTGAGCAATCAGCAGCGTTGGCGCATTACACACACATGATTACGTGGCCATTTCCTCCATGAATGAGTCTCATCAGAAGTCACTGAAGAATCCACTGAGTGTGTAATTGTTTCCCATTAGGGGAAATGTTGACTGCCATTGAGTCGCATCTCACTGCAGAGTTTGCTGACGAATGCACTCTGTCCACTGAGTGAAGCGGGCTAATTCGGCTCCGAGTGGTGATGGAATTACTCAAAATCCCCAAACCACCAGGACAGCGAGGGTGGTGCAGAATCTGTCCTCTTTCACATTCCTTATACTGCACTGCAGGGGCTAAAGCTCAGATGTTTCTTTGTTCACCGAAGTGACTTCAGTCGCACAGAGTCAACACCTGTAATACAGTGGGATCCCCTGATGCAGCTGTTCAGTTCCTTTCCTTGGATCCACGCATGTTCTTGAGTTCATATCAAACCAGATTGTTATCTTTATGCAACACCACTATTCCTATTGAACTCTTCAAAAGGTGAATAATTGTCAGCCTTTTGAAGTTTGAAATTTGTTCACTCTTTGCAGATAATAGGTGGTCAAAAGTTCAACTGAGGCCAGCTTTGTCGGGTTTAAAGCTGAAGATGAAGTGGAGAGAGAACTTTTTCCTGATAAATGAGAGCTACGTTAAACTGAGGCTTCTGCAGCAACAGCAGTTTTCAGGTTGTCTTTACAATGCTGCCATCTAAAGGCGATTCTGAAAAGTGCTTCATTGAGCACAGTTTTGCTGAAACTCCTCAGCAACACAAGTCTTATCCATCAACGTTTTTGTGATGCCTGCAAAGCATCTAAGTTGAGTTATTTAAATTTAAATGGGTTTTCATCTAAAACATAAAAATGTGTGTTTTGTCTGTGACCTGTATAGTTAAGACAACATAAAGTGCTTTTTTTTTTGTTTTACATGCATCTAATAAAAGATGTTTTAGGATAGAATATCATTTTGTTTTTGTTTTTTTAAGGGAAAGCAATGTTTTACAACATGCTTCTCTCTTTTTTTGTGCCAGAAAATGTTAAAAATCTGAACTGATTTTAAAATCTTGCACTGTAGGTCTACTATTAGACAAATTTCAAACATTTTTTTTTATATTTACTTAACAGCACTACTCAATTGAAGAAGCCATATAGAGATATAATAAAAAAAAATATTTCAAAAGTGAATTAATGCATTCATCTGAATTGAACATTCTATATTTATAAAAAGAGAAGTAAACCACATAGTCTGTTACATCAGAGGCCTTTGACTGAGGAGACGATCTAGCTTTATAAGAAACAGGCAAGCCACTTAAAATTAAGTTGTTTTATTTTTCATTTTTAATCATTTCTGATCAAAATGAGTAGGGTGCATGGGGTCACAGCTATCAGATTCCTTATCTACCAGAATGAACAAGACAATTTCATTATTTCCTGCTTTTGATAAATAAAATTGTTAAATCATTAAAAAAACAAAAAAACAAAAAACAAAAAAACAAATAGCTCATAGCTTAACATTTGTCTCGTGAATTTCAGGAAATTAAGCATTTCAGTGTTTGCTTTAAATAGAAATATGGCTTGCATAAAACAAGCAAAACAAATCAGTTCCAGCAATCTTCTTAGCAAAATTACTTTTATGTCCTTTTAAGCAAAAACAAGCTCCAAATCAATATTCAGATTAAAACAAAAAAACAAAAACAAAAAAAACAACTATGTGTGGTAATGATCTATCAGGATTTGCATCTATTAACCATTTAAAATAATGATGTGTATTTTACCAGTGGTGTTTTCCAGATACCAGTGAGCGTCATTGTCTCTGAGGCTGAAACTGAGGCGTTTCTGGTCAAATTAAAAGTTCACTTCCCGTCTCCTCCACGTAGTGTCTCATCTTTACAAGTCCTCTGAGACTCTTCTTCTTCTTCTTGTGTTTTAATGGTGGTTAGCATGCAATATTTTTGGTGCATTACCACCACCAACTGGTATGGAGTGGAGTTTGGGATACTAAGTTGTTACACAAAAAACAATCTAAAAATAAAATAAAATGAAATTACTATATGACGAGAAAAAGATAACAAAAACTATTTTCACTCTAAGAAATTAATATTGTCAACGTACCTCAGTAAAAAGAATTACATATCAACACATAAACTTTTTCCGAAAGGTCTTGCGTGTCCAGTCACGATTTGTTATTCTGTAAATCTCAGGCCAGTTCTTGTCTGTCAACAGAAATGGTGGAAAACAATAAAACAAGCTCCTGTGTTTCTTCTTGAAAACAAAAGTTACCTTTCCAAAGCTGTAGCATAATATTTAAAACTCAACATTCATCAATTATTTTATGAGCACGAGCAGCGTTATTTTCAGGTAAGTGTTTCATCAATTTACACAAAAATTTAAGTTGTTTAATTTATTCCATGTCGTGACTATAACTTGCATCTGAGAATCTTGGCAAAAACAATTCAATGATTCATATTTATCAACTGTCTGCTGGAAATATGAATATGAAGATTTTTCTAGTCGATTTTTTTTGTTATTATCATTAATGTTTCTGTTAAATTATTTACATAATAATTTACTTTCTATTTTATTTAATTCTCACTTTTTTCAGGTCGAGTTGTTAGTTAACAACTTATGTTGTGAAAAACACACAACATCGAAAGGTACCATTAACTCCTTGCAATGCATAATTCCAAATAATATGATATGGTTGTTAGAGAGAAAGCTTCTAAAAAAAAAAAGTAAGTAAACTTGGAAAAAAGAAATACATAAAATACATATATCAGTAAGTCACCACTAGATGGCAGGATGACAAAACATCTGAACAGTCTTGAAAACAAAGAAGTATTTGATAATTACACAAAACAAAACATAGAGATATCCCTATTCATGTGTTTTTATATGAATATCGGTTGTTTTCTACCAAAAGGAAGAAAGAATTAGCATAACAACAGTCTGGCAAAAAACCATAGAAAGTGACTTTCATAAATCTTAAAGTGTAATTAGTCTCAGAGAAAAGTGAGCCTTTAATTTGAAATTCTTTAGTGTTAGTTTTGCACATTTTGAATGGTGCAGTCTTTCATTTCATTTTTTTTCTCTCATTTAAAAATGCTTCAGCGCTGTTTCAGAGTGTGTCAATTTTTCCGTTTCCCTCACTCTCCTCTTGACCTAAGAGTCTGCAACCACAACAAAAGCGCTGACATTTAACAAAGAAAAAGAAAAAAAGCAAACCTAAAGGTAAGAAGCATGCCAGAAGTACTTACAGTAACAGTTCCTTTTTGGATATAATTTTTGTCATTTTCCTGAGCTGCTAAAAAGTCCTTCAAGTAAGGAACAAACAAATCAGCAGAACGTAAGCAGAGCGTCCCCATTGAATGACCATAGATTATG
>NW_006800022.1:2230774-2236488 GCF_000485575.1 Poecilia formosa | reverse complement strand
AGGACTAATCGTTACTTTTTCAGACAGAAAAAAAGCACGCCATGTGGTCAAAAAGTGATGCAGTGGCATTAAGTGAGAATATTATAACTAAAAACTAATAAAACTAAAATTCCGGGGGAACAAAAAAAAAATTATAAGAGTGAGAGACTCGTGCCAAAGCTTATTGAACAAAAGCGTGTCTAACGTGAAGACTGTCAATGTGCAGGGAGGCTTTAAGATGAAATGCTGCAAGGCACAGCTTTGAGAGACCATCTCTGTCAGAACACTGCAGTTAAAATCTGACCCAGAAACAATAACCACCTACACAACCACTGCTACTGATTTAGGTTGAAACCACTGAATCTCATTACAGCAAAAAAAAAAGACTGTAGTTTATCCAGTGGGAAAAACTGCTGGAATTCAACCTTTTTTATAAACTTCCCAATAGTTTGACGACATTACTGATTCACGTTCAGCCATTAAGAATTTTAACTTTTCCATCTCCCACATGCTGCATGTAGAGTCAGTCCATAGGGGAGAACTGGGCATGTTTGAGACTCACCAAACTGCATGTAGATCTTAGATTTGAATTCTGAAAAAGCAGGGCGGCTGATGTGTTCCTCCTCATCGTCCTCTGTTTCTACAAGATGAAAGAAGTGTTTTTCTCTTAAAATTAGATTTTGAATTTAAGCAGATACGCGTCTGTGACACATCTGGAAGTCCAACATTTTATGTAAAATGTGAGGAGGATCAACAAACAGGACTGGACAGCTGACATGTTCCTGAGTAATATGAAATAAAATGAAGGTTTATCCTGCATATATGGATACACACTGAGGATTTACTCCCCAAGCAGCCTCTTGTCAATGTCAAAACCTTGTAAGAAAGATCCGACAAGAGGAGGGGACTCTGTCGTGAAAGCTTAGCAGCAGATGTTGGTGGAGCCCCCCCCAACAGTTCATCCACCCACCTACTTTCCCTGAAGCGATGGTTCTAACTTTATGGTCAGCTTAATGCATATACTGCTATTCCCAAAACTGTCAAACTAATAATAGCTTCAACTGGAGTCATTTGCTTGTCTTCCCAGTGAGAGGTGCTTCAGTGAAATGACCTGAGGACAGTCTTGGCAGCTACGTGGACTAGAATAGCATAGTGGAAAATTGTCAACATGGAAAATGTTACCAAAATCTAGGGTAACAGTTTTGTAAAACAAGGCCAACGTTTGTTGTTTAAGTGAAATTTCATTACATGTTCTGGAGATAAAAAAAAATAAATAGGTCCTTCATCAATGGGAACATCATAATTTGTTTACAACTCAGTAAACAATTTTAAAATGTATAATTCGTATCTGCAACCAGTTAGAGATTTCACTGGTTGGTGCAGACCTTTTTTTTTTTTTAGTTTTGATTTATTTCTAATATTTAGATAGAGTAGGCACTACATATTCACTACTTTCACTTTTTCTCTCACTTTTTCTCCCACACACCTATAGTCAAGGTGAGAATTATCAGTCCCCAGATGAAATCACACAAAACGTTTAGTATTTTCATATACATGCCAATAAAACTGCTCATACTTCTGTTGCTTCACAATGAGTTTAAAGTATCTGCATTGAATAAGTGAATTTGAATAGATCCACTTACTGTTATTTAAATGGCTATCCTATTTATTAGTTGTGTTTTTATTTGTCTTTATGTCTGTGCTTCTGGTTTCAACCTTTTTTTTTCAAGAATTGTTTTGTTGCTAGTGGTCTTTATTTGAAAGTAGTCTGACAGGAAGGGGGTTAATTAGCAGGGGGAAGAAGACATGCGGTAAAGGTAAAGGGTAGGACTGTTACTCGGACGGCCGCATGAGGGCGCGTGACGCCCCTGCTACAAAGGTTGTACCAAAAATATATACTTTTTACACCCGTTCCTTTTAATACAATACATTCAAATTATCTGCGGTGACAACGTCTGCTATTTATTTCTAAAATATGTATGGATGTAAAAAGAAAATATTGCCATTTTTTAAATCAATAACTGAAGTCATACTGTGAGACAATTTCAAGATGATTAAAAAAGTTCTCATGTTGCACTAAGTAAATAATTGGTTCCTATTTGTAGTTTTGTTCAGCTAAAGACTACAAAAACACACTTAGATGAAAAACAGAAGATGAAACCATGTTGCAAATGTATAATGTAAACGAAAGAGATATTTTGGTCAATAACTTACAGGCTGCAGAACGAAGACAGCAGGCTGGCAGGTCTGAAGAGGGCGAGCGCAGTAAATAGACAAAGTAAATTAAATTTATTGATAAAGGAATGAAATTAGTTTCAGAGAAAAAAGAAAAGTAATTGATAGAAGTTCTGTGGCGGTAAGGCTGTTTACCGGGACGCAGCTAACGAGGAACAGCTGTGCAGGCAGGTGGCAGTCGCGCGACCAGCAGGGACAGAGACGTTCAGGGCACGTCTACTAACAAGTTAGATAATGACTTATATTGACTTAAACTGTATATTTGTACAAAAAAATGGCCTCTACATAAAACACACTTCTTTGTTCCAGTAATAAAATATGTTAAAAAATCCATCTTATTATTTCAGTAGCATAAACAAATAAATAATAATACGATTTTTACATAAATAGTTTACAGAAATATTTTGCCCTTAATTCATGAACAAATATGCGACTCCAATAAGTAATAAGATTAAGGTTACTTAGAGTTTTTTTTGGTCTGTAGTCCTAATTTGTCAAACTCTATCATATTAAGCTGGTACAAAAATTTAACATTTTATTGAAATATTTTATGCAACAATGATTTATAAATAATAAATGGGAGTTTAATCTAGATTTTTTTTATGTTTTCACTGGTATTTTGTTGATTTCTATTTGGTGACCCAAGTCTGGTTGGAAGGACTTCTTGCCATCACCCTAATCTCTAGCTTCCTCCATCTCCAACTCTTCATTTGGCTAGGTTTACTTTCCCAATGTACTTTTGAAAGTGGGTCAAACCACCAGAATAACATCATGTAGATACAACAGCTGCTCTTTTAGGGCACAGTTTCATCAACACCTTATATAACATGACCTACATCTTCTTCTAAGAATGTACCACATCCAAACCAATTCCAGCCGTCATTAGCTCTCCCCAATGTTGACAGAAACTAGCGTCGGAGCTTCCGGAGGAGCACCACAAGGCTGGTGAGTCTCATTCCCAACAGAAAGCATCTATTCAAATTAGCTGGGGTCTGTTTGTTTCTGCATTGTTTTGCCAAGACAACAGAGCGACGGGGTGTCATGGTGATTAAGGAGGCCGCCCTTCAACTGGAGGATGCTGCGTTCAGGACCCCATGTTGCCAAGCACTTCCCCTTTTTTGTTGCGTGCGCCCGAACCCCCAGCCGTTCATGATGTGTCTGCTCACTTTGCTGCTTTTGGAGAATTCCCATCAGCATGCAGCTAAGTTTGAAGGGTGAGTGGAGGGTGGGGGGTTAAATGAGTTGAGACGAGGTGTTTGTTGCTCAGCTTTTCCTAACGCTGTGAAGCGTACAGGAAAACGTTGGGAAACAGGAGGGGCTGCAGCTCAATCTGGAGTCAGATTGAGAATTTCCACACTAAGGGAAATCTGAACAAGCTGGATTACCAAATTGGCTGGATCTGGTGAATGAACATATAAAAACAATCCACAAGCCTTCTTCGAATTTGAGAACCATGTTTGGAAAATGGGAGAAAAACCAGACTGACCTGATAGGGGGGCGAGTAATGGTGGCTTGTTAATTCATAATCACCCTGAATTAATGATTGAGACAGACTAAGAGGCATGGGGCATATGGAAAAGAGAGGGCTGCAGATGCTTCCCGGCGCCTGGGGGGGGCTTGAAGGAATGGGAGGAACTCGGTGGCTTGTCGCACACAAACACGCATGCCCACAGGCATAAACAAGCACACATATGAACAGAAACACACGGAGTACGCCTACATTAAAACGTCACCGACAAGAAAATGGCTTCAGCTTTAATCAGATCTGAGACGGCTGACGATGACTTTTCTTTTAGTGAAAGTCTTGAAGACAGCCTGGGAGAATTCACCAAAACGATTCTGGATCAGAAATTACAAAATACATTTCTTCTTAATTCTGCATTTATCGAAATTTGGTTTAATCACTCGAATGTCACAGTTTAACAGTTGGGCCGCTAATAAAAGTTAATAAACAACATCTTCATTCAAATGGCTGTATGTTTAATTTACTTGGGTCATCTGTCTTATATTAAGATTTGTTTGATATAAAATATATAAAATTCACAAAGCGCAAACAGAAAAAAAACCCCCAAGGGTGTAAATAGTTTTTCATCACATCTGAAATGCGTGCTGTAGCTAAGCTACTAAGCAATTCATCATTTATCTGTCAACTGGATCACAGAATGGTAAACAGGTCCCACAAGCATATTTTGCAACTGAAATGAAAACGAACCCCTTCAAGAAACGACGCCTCAAGCGCGGAAAGCACCAGCAGGTCCTTTCACTTTGACCAAAAGGGATTATCTGGACAAGCCACAAAGAAATCTCTGCAGATTCATTTCTTGGTTGCGGAATATTGCACATCCTATCTTCTGACATACAATATAGCTGAGGGATGCTGGAATAAGTGCCTGGGCTGAGGCGCTGGGAGAGGCGTCTCTCTGCTATCAATATGTACAGCTGGTATAAAAAGGGGAGAAGAAAACCCTTCATCCCTTGACAATAAAGCTCGGATGGATGCCTGGCTCGTATTTTTGCAAAACTTAATGATTGCAACCCCAAGAAGCTGCCAACATGCTCTATTTTTATTATTTACGCTCATGGAATCAGGTATGGGTTGGGATTCTGGGAATGACAGCTGGCTCTGCGTCTTTTGTTTTCTACCTCTTTGCCATCAAAGCTTGGCCACATCGTTACCGCATGAGCTCCTCGCAGAAATCCGTCCTGAACAGACGGGTTTAAAGAATATCTCCAAGTTAAAGCTGCTACACGTAAGATGTATCTTCTTGGGTTTTTCATCAATCTGCCATATATCTAAGAAGCGTAACGTGGAGTACTTGAAAAGTATACCTTAAGCTTACACAAAAGTAGTTCTGGAAGCAGTAATCCAACAGGTTAATATATAATTAACACCTTGAACCTTTTGTTTACCTTCTGCAACAGATTTTAGTGTATATTACTGGAACCAGATACCTGGTTTTTAAAGCTGTGGTATTTTTATTCAGTCTCCCCTGAGTCAATAATTTTAGCAAGAGCACCCCTTGTTCAAAATGCTTTTTTGTTCAAAATGCTACATCAGCCATAAGCTAGGTGCTAGCCCCAGACCGGGATTGCCTTCTTCCTAAAGTGCTTCCTACTAGATCTTGTATCTTGTCATAAGAGATTTAACCGAACCCAACCATGTCAATGTAAAGGAAAAACGTGATTAAATTCTAACTCTGGCCATTTTACATTTTTACAGCGCTTCACCACGTTGACAGAAGTCATCACTGGCCCCGTCACATGTGTAATTGAGCAGAGAGCTCATAAAGAGTCAGCTAACTTTATGACTCTAACCCGCTACTCTGCTAATATTGAGAGCTTTTTTTTAATAAATGGATGATTTTCTAGGCTATTCCTTCCTGACTAAAATAGGGTGACCTTCATCTAGAAAAAAGGTTTCAGATGTGTGCTGAGAATATTAGCTTCTGCATGTGATCCTCTATAGTCAGGTCAGAAATTCCTCCACCCACCAGCCTACA
>NW_006800022.1:2188096-2223210 GCF_000485575.1 Poecilia formosa | reverse complement strand
CTGTAGCACTCTCCTCATTTATTGGCATTCCTAGTAAAAATAGCCTATTAAATAAAACCTTACAAATACTACATTTGTTGTTACAGTATTATAATTTATAGTAAAAAAAAAATCCAAAATTAAATAATCGCTTTTATGCCCTGACTAGATATTTCAATAGAATGTGTGACTAATAAATTTTTTATGTTTTTTTTTGTTTTGATCAATTTATTGGTTTTTGAATAGCAGTAAATTGCTTTCTGCTTTTTTAAAGCAAAAAAAAAAAAAAACTGCAATTAATGTAATATTTTAGTAAATAAAACATGTAAATTGTAAAAGATTATGGAAGTTGTTAACCTGTTTCCAACAAACCTAATGGACCGTGACATATTTCATCAGTGTTCTTCAAAAACGAACACATAAAATATTAATTTTTGGAGTATTTGCATGTATGTTGTTGTCTGATGTAAATTATTCCATGTAGTCTGAATTGTGAATTATTAAACAGAGCTGCTTAAATATTATACAGCTTCAAGGAGCTTCTTTCACATGCAGTCTTAAAAAGTAAACATACAATTCCAAAATGCGCAAACATTTCTAAATAATTTAATTTAATGATGAGGCGGGGCCCAGTGGAGCAAACAGAGAATCCGCTCAGTGTTATGAAATATTAAATATTAGGGAGCTAGGTCCAGACAAATGTCAGAAAAAAAAAAGTTTTGTCTTTTGGGCATCAAAAGCTCCTTGTTCGCTTTTTCTCTAAATTGACTTATCTCGAAATAATTTGCAGTGTTTTGTCTTTTTGTATATTTTCAAACTATTGCATAAACTTGGATTTATACTGCAGTTTTAGAGCATTCTCAGAGGCTTCATCCACTTCGTTTCAGACTATTTAAGTCACATCTGACCGCTCTGACTCTGTACTCCTTCCCTCCTGGAGCAGCATCCCCATCCTCTCTGCTAGTTACGCTTAATTATGCTCACCTGGCATCCCCGGTGTAAATTAGTCTCTTATTGAAAAGCTGGAAATGAAGGAATTGCAGTGGAAGTAAGAAAGCAACAATGAAAACCTGAGATACTAAGCGTGGGAATTAGTCTCTCCTTGTGCTGCACAGTCCATCTGTGATCTCCAGAGCATTGCTTGAGCTATTTTAGGAGGAAAACGCTGCGGCTTGCTTCTTTACCTCCATGCAAACATCTCTTGTTTCTCAATGGTTTTTCTTCCTTTATTTCACCAAAGAAAATACACAGAGCCTCTGGATTTTTATTTTATTTTATTTCATCACCACTGGTAAAGTGGTAAAGATGGATGAAAAAGTCTTCAAATACAATTTGGATTTCAATTCTGCCTCATGAGATTTTCAATCTTCTCTGAAAAGTTCTGAAAATTTGAGGAGGAGATGACGACATAATACTAACACACTTGCAAAAGGCCTTTGGAAATGGCCCCACAGCATGTCTCAAACAACCAGTTTGGATGTAGGTAGCGCCTAAAGGTTGCCATGGAAACGTGGTGAGTGCAGCTCTTGAATAGTGAGCTTCGTAGGTTTGTTTTATCTGCAGCACCTTCATAAAGCTCATCAGCAGAAGGAAGACCAACGACCTAGAGAGCTTCCTGCAATATGGCTGTTTACATTTCAAAAATTTTAATGGAAAAAACTACATAAATTTAACTTTTTAAAGATGTCTGTAGTTTTTAACTTAATGTTTGCTCCGATTCTTGCTTTCTGTTGAACACTAAACCTGGTGAATTGATTTTTTTTTCTTGTGAGTTAGGCAAACACACATTGCACTTCAGTTTAACTTTAATATAAAAAAGAAATAAAAGCATTTGTAGAGAATTTACATCTAAAGAAAGAGTTTCTGTAATTTTAAGGAGTACCAATCTGATCTAAACTTGAAAACTCATTTCTTTACTCTGATTCAAATAATAATAATAATAATAATAATAAAAACATATTCTGTCCTCTCAGATCCGGTTGGGCATGTCTTCTAAGCTCAACTATTTAGCAATGTCATCTACTCCTCATGTTATGNTGTGAGTTAGGCAAACACACATCGCACTTCAGTTTAACTTTAATATAAAAAAGAAATAAAAGCATTTGTAGATAATTTACATCTAAAAAAAGAGAATCTTTAGTTTCTGTAATTTTAAGGAGTACCAATCTGATCTAAACTTACTCATTTCTTTACTTTATGATACAAATAATAATAAAAACATATTCTGTCCTCTCAGATCCGGTTGGGCATGTCTTCTAAGCTCAACTATTTAGCAATGTCATCTACTCCTCATGTTATGGAAAAAGCATTTGGAGGTGAAAATTCAAATAAGAAAACCATATGCCTTGATACAATTAACTCTTCCAATTTTGTCAAAATTTGACAGCCAGCCAGGAAATACATTCTGAAATAAATCCTATATTTAAGTGTGAGTTTTGTACCAACAGAAGGCACATAGAATGAGTCAAAACACACAATATGAAACTGATAGACAAATTATTCTGTGTAATTGTAAGGCTGATTCACATGTTCAAGACACAGGTTTCAAATAAAACACTGCTTGTGTGGTCTGTCAAATGTACACAGCACTATAGGCTGCATTATTAATAGGTTGTATAATACACCACCATGGAAACAAGTGCCAGAGTTAAATCCAGAAAAGCAATAAAAGCTATAGATATCAGAGTCTGCTTGTTCACACAGGGAATATATGTCAATACAGCAGGAGGCCTAAGTATCATTTATTAAACCTAAATAGCATTCAGAAATTGTTTAATCTTAGCTCTTCAGAGTGCCATGGCAACAGCTGTTTCTTCAGTAGCATTAATATTGGTATGTGACTTGAGACTGGCTCTCAAACTGATTTGGATGCTGGAGAAGAGTGCAACAAGGGCTCCATCTAGTGGTGCACAGTGGTAACTTAAAGGCAAAGAAAAGAAATGATTGAACTTATAAACTCGAAGAATAAACTTATAAGAATGGTAATTTCCTTCAAATATCACTCAAAAATGTGTAAAATACAAAACAAAAAAAATCTGCAACTCTACGCAGCCTATAAATTACGGCAGTACAAAATTAGACATTTGAACAAAACCAACATACATAACATCCAAGACAAATTTCAATGCAGTTCATATCAATTTTATTTAAATTAGAAATCAATTTTATCAAAACTTTCAAGTTTTCAGGACAAACACTGACAGTGCAATAAAGGACTCCATGAAAAACACGACATACTGAACAACAGGAAATCACAAAACAAGACAAAGCCAACATGTTACAGGGTCTCCAACAGTAACACGGAACTTAATACATACAAAAAAAGGCAATTACCTTCTTAACAATTCATCCGTCAATGCAAATTATTCTCTAAACATCTCTAAAAGTATATGTACACACACACACACACACATATTTATTTAAACCCCTGCCAGTACCAAGTGAATATTAACACTAAATAATATATGGAGATGCCAATTTAGAGCATTTAAGCTTTTTCTTATGTGATTAAATCCAGCATTACTTGCTTTTTTAAGGATCATTAAGGACACTTTTTAAAAGTCGACATTGCTTTATACTTCAGCTGTCCATCTTGTAGCAGTATACTACTTTACCTATGACAAACTGTATGAAAATTGGCGTGACAGAATAAACTAATCAATAATTAACTTGATCCTCTTATTTAAAGCAAAAACATACACACACAAAGGTCATTTAGCACCAGTCCTTTGGAAAAATACTGTTGTGGATTCTGTGATTAATGAGCGAAGCAAACAGCATTTTTGACCAATTAAAACAATCATTTGAGGAGTCCGCCATGACGCACAGTTTTCACAAGTCAGAATCCAGCAGCTGAGCAAAATCATCAGGTCACTTTGTATCCATGGAAATATCTTCTGTGTATCCCATAATCCTTTGCAGTTCCTCAATACATGGGACTATCAACTGGCTTTGCAGCTGAGCCATCTTAAACCTGGATCAGAAGGAAAAGTGACGTTTATCGTATTTCCCTTATGAAAGTCTCCTTCAAACAAACGGCATGACATATCCTAGAACCAATAAAAGCAGCGAGGCTACCCGGCTCAGGTGAACGTTAGCACTTTAACTGCTAACCCTAATTAATCGGCATATTCATCTTCTAAAAATTGAACGAGTTCAAGCAGCAATCACAAGGTAGACCTGAAATCTGCACAAACTTACATTGAACAGGCAGCAAACTGAGACTCCAGTTCATGTTGCTTCCCTTTAGCTGGATGTCTATGCTGGCAGCCAACCAATCAGCAGAGCTCATCTTAAAACTGTTTCTTAGTTTATTTATTCACGTCAAACTTCAGAGTATTTTACCGGACTTTAGATCATTATGAAACGGCGTACAAACTGTGAAGTGAAAGGATAATTACGCACAGTGCTCAAACCCACTGAAAAACTCATCTATGAGGGTCTTACTAATAATTTAAGTAAAACCCTCGTATATTCTCATGGTTTTCCTGCATTTATCTGCAGGAAAACCAGCCTTTTTCTCCCTACTTACCTTACGGCCAGTGAGAAGTATTTAACATTCATTTAAAAACACAGGAACATTGTTCAAGCGGCGTTAAAAGCCTGCGTTACCTCCTGAGCAGTTCCTGTCCTCTGCTGGGCTCTGGGCGGTAGTGCTGGAGCGCAGCCAGGCTGTGAGCAGCCAGGATGCTGTAGCACTGCTCTCTCAACGCGTTGTGGTCGGCGGTGTCCCACTGCGGTAAATCACCGGTGTATCGCCACGCCATGAGGGAATGCTCCAACACAGCATCCCACTCTTTGTTCCTCAGGAGAACCTGGCCCCACTCCTGACATGAAACCTGAGGGGGGATGACGCAATCAATACAGAGGAGTCCGATGGAGTTTTAAAAGTATGTAAAATAATATATTCATCAAAGTCTATTTTTTATATAAACAGAAAACTGCCTTCCACTAAGTCCCCCCCGTTACACAATTTTTACCTTTATTGTATTGTTACACATACTTTGAATGCCACCAGGTGAGGATAGGCCTTTCTGTAGCAGTGAGCGTCCCGGTTGGAGCCGAACCGGGAGTACGGGATGGACCTGTAAACGTTTATCTTCTTCAGCTGGAGGTCTTCCTGGAGACACTTGAGGTCTGTCGCCACCATTTTGGGCTCTTGGCTCTAAAGACAACGCAGCACATCATGTTTTAGACCAAAGCAATAACATTTTTCTTTTTTATAAACTTTAGAAATACTCAATATCCACACACTGTAAAGCTCTCTTACCTGTCCAACCAAGATGAGTGATCTGATGAGCTGAACAAGCTGCTGTTTGGAGAGTGGAGTGGGATGATCGTCCATCTTTTCACACTGGTCCTCGATTCTTTCTCCCCACACGCCACCGAAGGACAGGTCCACTGAAGTGTACAGAATACTTATTATCATTTCCCAACCTCTTCAGATTAGGTAAAAACTCAAAAATGTTTTATAGGGGTAAAGTCCAAATAACATGAATGCTTCTGAAGCATAATCAAAGTAAAACTTAAGTTAAAATTCCAATTATAATTTTGTATTAAAATGGGTTATGTGGCTCTTTGTCCAGGGCAGAATGAGCAATAGAGGGGGGGTTAATCTGTCACTTAAGTTCCAAACATGTCCAGTCAATAATAATGATTTCCCCACATTTTGACTGGGTGTTTGAATTAATTGTCAACCATTTTAAGTACAAGTCAATCCGTCAGTTTTTTAATCCTTTAGATGCACCAAACAGATAATAAGGGAACTAAGTTGTTTTGCTACTCCCACGACTTTTAATTTTTATTTGTATTAACTTGTTCCCGTTATCTATACATTGCAAATCATTTTTGATGGCCGAGTCTGATTTGTGCAAGAACTGCCGCCATGTTAAAGCACAAAATGTGTACTTTTAACACTTTAATGCATCCTAATTCAAGTCTAGAAGGATATGGAAAAGACAGGAAATATAGCTGAATTATTTAGTAAGCAAAGTATAAAAAAAATTGCTTATAAAACTTAGAGCATGTATTGTTCTAACACTATCCACCAAAGAAAACGACAGATAAGTTCTGGATTTTGACCCTGGCCAAACTCACAGAAATCAACCGACTTGAAAGTACTCAGTTAATTAAATCAGCGCTCAACTGTTTAACTTGAAAGAAAATGATAAGACTTAGAAAGGAAATAGAGATGGAATTCACAGGCCTGTCCAAATTAAATGCAATAACTTCCCTTATGTTCCCTGTGCATGTGTCATATAAAACACAAACCCTGCAGCACATTAGCTTTCATGGTGCTGTTATTGTAGTTTAATACTTACAAGAGTGTGCTCGCTTTGTGTTTGGGTTTCTGCTTCTTGGAAGTGGAGCAGGGGCGAAACGAGCTCCGAGGATTTCTAAGTAAGACCTTCTCATTCGAGCTGGAAAAAAATAGGACAAGAATTTAAATAATAACAAACAGTTCACAATTTGTCATTTGTTGTTTCTGCAGAAAACTGGAAATATTTTAAGTTAAGAATAAATGAACAAAGTTTTAATTAGCATCATGGTAACGTTAGCATGGTAGCAAGGGAGCTGGTAGCATAAACAGCGTCACTGAATGATCGTTAAAATGCGAACAAATACCTTTTCTGTGTTTGATTCAGACTTACTCGCAATTTTAGGTTGTGGAGCAGGTATTTCCACCAAGGCACGTCGTTGGTGACACATCGCCGACATTGTTACCAAACTTTTCTCAGTGAAGGTTTGGAGCTAACTACCTGCTAATAATATAGCCAGAACTTTAAACCCCACGGGGTGTACGATAAATACTTCTCTGCTTTGGCAGCCGGGCTGCGACGAACCAGACAGCCAGCAACTCCTTTAGGGATGCTATATAGTTACCTTTTATCAACTAAGCACTGTAGGTGAACACATATACGCATACCGTAAACTTTCTAGAGCCCGAGACAAGAAGAAGTCTAAAACTTTTGTCTACCGGGACAATGCTTTAAGAAGCGCGCTACACGAGTTGCCGCGCGGGTGTGGCTCGTTTCTGCATGCTCCAAACTGATAGGCTGACGTGCGTAAAGGACGCGCCTAACATGCTAATGAGCCCATAGAATGAGCCAGGCTCAGGCATCCCGCCTACCCACGTACGCTGCTGCTGGTGGAGAGAGTCACGTAAACCACGCAGGAACCATTATACGTAAAAAGAGCCCATGCATTAAGATTTCACCAAGTATTATCTCTTTCCTATAATTGTGTAGAGTATTTATCATCTAATTTTACACTAAATTGTGACAATATTTTTTTCTATTTAGCCAGAACCACACTGAAGAAAAATACCCCAATAAATATGTTTTTTAAAACATATTTTCTAATCTCACTTTTTTATTCCTGAGAAATGTGATTGCACCGATACATTTACCTTGTTTTGCTCACTAAATAAAATGTAAAAACGCCTGAAGCAACTTGGTACACTCTACCCCAACACCTAGTTTTGTCCATTTTAGCTGAAATAACCTTAGTGGGAGGCTTGTTGAAGCCTTTGGTCTCTGATATCAGTCTGATGAGAGTTGGGCCCTCTCCTCACGTTCATCTGTGAGATATTTGAGGGGTTTCTTGCTTGTACACCCTGTTTCACCATACATTTCAATACAAATATGACCTCAGCTGAGGACTTTCCTTTTGTTCATTCTCAGCCATTTCTTGAATACGGAGTAGAATTCCTACTGGGTTTTATGATGGGGTGCGAACTGCAGCAAATAATCCCCAAACTTTGAGACTTCTACCTCCATAGTTCAGAGTTATGAGACTCGTTCTATGGAATGATGTGTTTTGCAATTGTCAAACAATCCTCTGTTCTGGTCTCCGAGTAATTACATTTTAGGGTCTTCTGTTCAAAAAATATTCTTGCATAAGTACTGGTTATGCAAGACTGGTTTAGTCTGGCCTGTAAAATTGAGTAAAGGGTAGAGGTATCATGATTACATTTTAGGATTTTGGTGACTTGTTTTAGCATGTTGTGCTTTGCTCACAATGAACTTGCTTGGAAAACCTGGAAAATTGAAAGTGTTGTTTTCAAATGATTTCATTTATTAAGGGAAAAAAGTTGTCAACAACAACCAAAAGTTTTATGTCCTTTTGAATTGGAAATCACAAGAGTTGCTGAAAACATCGTTTTAAACTCAGAACACATGAAAATGTGTAAAAAAGGCAACAGCATACATAATTGGCAATATAATATAAATGTGTACAAAATTAAAAAAAAAGTTCCCCATATTAACCCGATGAAACCTTTTAGGAAAATGACATGAATGAACAGTCATTGAAAAAATCAGACTGAAAAACAATCCACAGAAAGGCATATATGTGTAAAACATATTTTAATAGTTTGGTGGATTATTGCAAAAACAAAAAAAAAAGCTAATTTAATTTCTTCTTGATTCTTCATATGCAAAAAGAAATCAAATAAGCAGAAAAAACACAATTTAAAGCAAAAAAAAAAATTAAATAAAAGTAACATTTGATCAAAGCAAATCAGATAAGTCGGAATATTTGCACAAAATTGCCGATATTACATTGGTATGGTTTTAAATATGTTTTGTGGGAAATACCTTAATAATTTGTGTTTTGCTCAAACATAATACAAAATATGACAGAGTAAAGCAATGCTATGATACTCTAAGTCATTACTATTTAAAGCATTTTTTTTTTCTTTCAACAAGCAAAAGTGCAACAATTTAATATAATACTTTTCTCAGTCATTTTGACAGTGTCAAATTTCACCTAAAACTCTAAAATAGTTTTCTTTTTTTAAATAATTATTATATTTCTATTAAAACTTTACATAAACTGACTGAACATAAAGTGCCTTCCCTTCATCCCTGCAAGATATTAAAGTAAGCCGAGTTCTTCATGGCTTCACCAAAGTGCTACTTCAAATAATAATACAGTATTAATGTACATTATATACACTTTAAATAAGTTACATAATGCACAGGTAAAAGGGTACAGTATCTACTAGGTACATTTATTACAAAGGTTTATAACAGTATGGCTTTGTAAATATACATTATAATAATGTCATCAGTAAAAGTATGTACTCTCTTTAAGCGTTTTCAATAACAAGTCATTTTAATGTTAAGTTTAATTGCAATAAATGTATATTTAGATGTAAAAACCACCTAGACACAACAGGAAAACAGCTGACTCTTTCAGAGAACTTAAAACAGTAAAATGTCTAAAGACAGACTTCTACTGACTGCATAGGCCATACTATAAAGCATTGGAAATAGCCTCTACTTGCTTAGCAGCGTTTTAAGGGAGCGGGTGAGTGCGTTAGCAATAGCCGACATGGTACTGGAATGGCGGACCAGGGCTTTCACGCTGTGCTCCCCAGGGGCACCTACAGTCGCAGCTTCGGCTGCTTTGAGCAAACAAATATAGTTCATAACAACCTCGTCGACTTTTGCTACGACTTCTCTTTGCTGCTGTGATGCTGAGGCTCCAAGTCCCCGAACTAGACACATACAAGCCTCACACAGACAGCATAGCACCTGAAAGCTACATGTAACAGCTAGCAGCATTTCATCTGGACTGCCATGGGCTTGTGCCATTCTCCGGCATGCCCGGCCTAACTCTTTTGACTCGACGGAAAGGAGCTGCTTGTACTGGGAAACATCTTGGATAGGCATCTGGGCACCGCGGTCGCACCGACCGACACTGGATCTCACCAGTGCAATGAGCTCGCTGGCATCTCGACGAACGTCGTTAAAGCCAGAAGGAAAGCCGTACATGCGGTCCTTGAGAGCGTTGATTCTTGCTAGACGGTCACTGAAACTCATGTTGTCAAGGACCTCTCCATACAACTGCTCATCCACGGCCGAGCCATAGAGGGTTATAGTTGATGCAACAGCACCATTATTGTCAATATTGCTCCCAACACGGCTTCCTCTAGGCCTCTCCCACTCAATTTCGTCATCTTCTCCCTCGGTCTTACGTTTAAAGAAACAGTAGCTGAAGGGGCCATTGCATCTCCAAGGACTGGTGTCCAATTTTTGAGAGCCCTTCGTATGCTTTGAGTCTTTTTGTAAAGGAAATGCAACAGATGCCCTTCTACTGTCCACCCCACTGCCTGAGGACCAACAAGTTGCATGTGAAGACACAGATCCTTGCGAGTAGCTCTTGGAAAGACGTTTTCTTGCTTGTCTATGTTGGACTTTGGTGTCACTCTGATGAGACAAAGGTGCTGACAAGGGTTGCTGGCTCCGGCTACGAATAGGCTTATCAAATAAAGCCTCCACACTTCCAGAACTTGCTGTCACATTGCTTGAGCTGCGTTTGAGCTCTCTTCCTCGTTGGATGCTACTGCTGAAGGGGTCTGTCTGTAACAAAATTGGTGCAACAGTCTGAATGTGGTTCTGGTTTTGCCGCAACTGGATGGGATGAAGGGAATCTTGAGGGCATCCTGAGTTGCTAGCACTGGTGTTTGATGGCACTGGCAGAGATAAAGTAGGAGGTGGTGGTAAAGGTGGCGGTGGAGGAGGTGGAGATTGCGGATTATGCGTTGGAGATGAAATGGTAGTTCTAGTCCGATTAGACGACTGTCTGATGAAAGCTGATGGATGGTCACCCCTTCCTAGTGAGAGGGCATTGAGGTCTGCACGTTGACCACTCAAAGTAGGAGCAGTTGAGAAACAAAAAGAATTATTAGGTCGAGGAGACTGAAAAGATGCATGTTTCAACCTCGAGTCTGATCTGAATCCTTCCTCTGTGCTTCCACTTGGCTGGCTTCTTGAGCGAGGTGGAGGGCGGTTACTGTTGCCTAAAAAGTCACGATTTTGGCTTGGATTCAAAGCCCCGTCACGGTTCATACAGTCTTGTCTTTTAATGTACGAGAGAAATTGCTCTGCATCCATACCATCTCTGCCAAGGTCACTTTCTAGACCAGAAAAGGAGCTCCTTCTCTCAGCGGTAGCTCTCCTAAAATCTAAACCTTCATTCAGTCTCTGAGCTTGCATGTCAGGGCTTCTTTTGAGTTTGGCAGGAAGTGTTGCTGAAAGGTAAGACCTTGAATTTTTATTTGACAACTGCATTGGGGCTGAATGAGGAGCTACCAAATTAGGGCTGAGAAATGGAGATGACACAGACGAAGGCATACAAGGACAGCGAGCAGTGGTGTTCCCTCTATTCTTAACCATTTCAACTAGCTGAGGGTTGCTTGTGATAAAGCGTCTGGTGTCTTTTTTAACTGCCCCTCCCATACCAGCACTATGCAACTTCCCTCCCTGATGCATCTGACTCACTGTAAGATAGTTTATCAGTTGTCTGTAGGCCTCACTGCCTTCCTTTGGGTTAAGCCCCTTAAAACAGGCTTGTTGTTTAGGATAGTTGTCATTGTGGTGCTTCTTGCTTCCAGTGCCTGTCACTTCCTTATGCTTGGATGGAGTTGCTGAGGAGGGTCGACTTGTTTCCCCCCCAGCAAGAGGGGGGTGAATATTGGGCAGCATTTTACGAAGGAGGGCAGGGTCTGCATGCGGATGAAGTTCTTTGTTTTGGGTGTTCTGGTTCTGAAATCCGGTTTTGTTGTCTTCATAGTTTAGCACTCTAAGCAGGGAGGAAGAAGAACTCGAAAGTGGGTGCTTTTGCGAGCGATGTTGTTTGGACTCAACAGCGCCGGGGCCAAGAGGAGAGTCAGTCGGCGTGGCACAGGCACTGCTGTTTGTGCTGCCACCTGCATCAAGTGATGAGCACAGAGAGCCCTGCAACGAACTGTGGCCTTCTCCTTGCAAATTTGAAATCCTTTTGGCCAGGTGGTACTCACACAACCGTGCTACACTCTGTTGTCTTGAAATTGGCTGATGGTCACTTGGTGTGTCCGATCCATGTTCAGAACCTCCTGTTCTGGACTGTTTGCTCGGGGACAGTAAGGACGCTACAACTAGATGCTCATCCTGTTCAGCAGCCGCCGCTCCGTTACCTGCTTCACAGCCACCCATAGTGACCACATCTAGGAAGCGATCGGAAACAGTTGAAGAAGGGCGAAGATTATTTCGATGGTCGCGAGCTGGGCTTGTTACTCCACTGCCCTGGGCTACGGAAGACGGAGAAGCGACAAAGGAATTCTGTCTCCTCTTAGCTTCTTCCTGCTCGCTGAATGAAGCATGCTGGTTCAAATCCAGATAGCTGCGCCTGTCATTGATCTCACTTCGAAGTCCTTCTCTTGTGCTGAAGGTGTTGTACTTTCCACTCGAGTGTACAGACTTTTTCTGGTGTTTGCCTCCTGGCGTTGTCGAACTCGGACGTTGAAGAGTAACCGAGAGAGTAGTCTGGGGTTTCAGCTCCAATCTGTCCGGCCCCGACGATGTCAGGTCTAGCTGGGGGCTACGTCTCGGAGGAACTGCTGGAGGCTGAAGGTGTCGTGTTGGACTACGAGGTTTCTTTTCTTGTGTTGTGCATGAATTAGGTGAGACTGGGAATTCAGTTTTCTCCTCAAGCAACGGTTGGTATCCTTCTCGTGTGGCTACAAGTAAACGCATGTGGCTGTCGGTGAGTCTATGAGTAGCAGCTAGCTCAGAGATCTCAGTCATCTCTGAAGAGTTAGTCTCGTTGCCAGAATCTGAGGATGATTCTGGGCTAAATCCGTGAGATGTGCAAATACCTAAGAAAATACAAAGATTAATATTAATTATGTAACAAAAGTTTAACCAATATTTGTAAGAAGTGAGATATATGATTATTTTATCCTGTTTAAGATGTAGCGGTTGATGCTTCTTCATGTTTGTTACCTATATGTGCTTTGCTTTGTTTACATGTAACAATGCACAGCCTGGATTGAATTCATGACTCTATTTTCCTATCCGAGTGTTCTTCATGTTTTAATGGATGAATTCTGCTCATTTCCTTTACTCCAATTGGGAAAGTATACAAGCTTACACGCTTGCAAGTTTCTAATTGTTCAAGCAGAATAAATTAGAATTAATAGGTTTCACTGTACAAACATAATGCAATGTTTCAACTGGAGAAAAAAAAAACATGCAGACATGTTTAATCTCATTTGTAATGCTAATTATCAATGCAGAATCTGTGAGGATTAGGATTAACTCTGTTTAGCGTATTGCTGTTGCTTTTCTCACTTATCAGCCTTATACACTTTGTCTATGTTTGTCTGGAACAATCTCTCCATTGACTACACAGTCCAGAATGCTGCAGCTTTACTTTTAACTAGCACTAAAGAGCATCACCACATCACTCCTATCCAGTCATCATTTCCTCAGTTCCCATCTCTTTCCGGATTGATTAAAAAAATTGTACTATACATTTTTCACGTTTTAAGTGGTTTGGCCACCATCTTCTTGCACTGATTTTTTTTTGGCTGTGTCTTTTTTTTACTTTTTTATATATGTATTGTAAATTTTAACAGGTTTTTTTTCTCTTTGCCTTGACGAATTAAGCAAGCAAAAATAAAATTCTTTTTGGATTAAAATTTCCAAGCAACCATATGTTTAACTTTGTTGAAGACTACTTTGCTTATTTGACCACAAGCCTCTAGCATGGAGCAGTACTAGTGCAACATCACAATCAAAGTATTCTGACACAATGGCAATAAAAGATTCGCAGGAAACATTTTAAGTGCAGGTGCAGACTGTGGTAAACACTGTGCAGAAGAGATCAAATGACAAACTCAGAACATCGAATCATGCCGATTATTTTTCACTTAAAAAATTAATAATTTACAGTAGTGATCAAACACTGTTGTGATTTTAACACACACCTGTGTTGTTGCTGCTCGGAGGTGGACGAGGAGGTCTCTGTTCGGAGACCGATAGATGCTCCAGTGCTTGTAGAGAATCCATGACTGCGTTCTCTAACCTACTCTCCCCTCCACTGCTTCCTTCTTCCTCTCCGTGAGTCGGTATGGCATCGATCAGCGACACAGGAATGTCGTCGTTATCACATGTGCTTAGAGGCCGTCCCTCCGGGGCCACGTCCTCGTCTATGCTGTCCCGAAAGCCTGGGGGCGGCGCCGCGATTGCGAGGTTGAGGGTCTGCAGCAGCGTGTCGTCCTCGTCGTCGTTGACGCCGTCGTCTCCTTCGGGAGGCGGCAGCGACGTGAGATCAATGATGTCATCTGTGGACCCAGAGAGAGTGAGAAAAGTAGCTTTGCCAGCTGCTGTGGGCAACCGCGCGGCCTGGTTGCCACAGTCGTCTCCACCTTCCCTGTTGTCACCCACTGGAGTCCCCCCCGTGGAGTCTTCTTCGCAGGATGCGTCCTCGTCATCCTCCGCGTCGTCTGTCGTGTCTCGGTAGAACAAGTCCCTCAGCACGGGCTCTTCACCACCTTCCTCAGTTATGATGTTGCTGTAGACGTGCGTGAGCTCGTTGAACTGAAAGGGCTCCGAAGACTCTGGGCTCTCTGGCACTACGTCATAGTTCCTGGGTCTGTTCAGGGGCGGGTTACCTCCAAAAATAAATGAAACTTTGGCGCTTCGAGGTGAGTCTTGGGTTTTGTGTCTGGTGGGTGGAGGGAGGGGAGGGGGCAGCGGACTTCTTCTTGTCCCGTGGTCGCCGTCCAGGTTTTGAGGTTCATGGAAGTAGGGAGAAATGCTGTTTTCCCTCTGCCCGTTGTCTGGATAGTCTCTGTTGTAGACCTCCCCCTGTGACGGCTCTTCATTTTCCCCTAAAGACGTGCTGTACGGCCACTCCAGGACACGATCCTGACCTGCAGCAAGCAAGTAAGCCAGCGAATATTACTTTGAGCTTTATATTTCATTTTGATTAAACTTTAAAACAGCTTCCCCTTTCAGTGCTTTCACTTCCGGATGTTCAAGGTTTTATGCTTCTCAGTAGGAACATCAATTTAATTTCACCTTGTATGTAATTTCTCAAGACGGTAAAGAGCAAGAGTTTTTAATAGTTTCATGTGAAATATTTAGCAAAAGAAAATCCAACATAAAGTTCACGATAAATATGCAACAGATTAATGTGCTTCCTCGGAACAATTATTACCAAGGCTGCGATAAATCTGCAAAACCAATTAAAACAGTGATGACTCACCAGTGTCATCTTCTGCTATGTTATTGCAGTGGGCCATGTTGAAAATAGATCTCCTGGAGTCCACTAGGAGGCGGTAGTACCCTGCCGTCAGGCAAGCGAGGTTCATTGCATCACTGGACTCCATGATCAGAGTGATGGGCTGAGAAAACAGAGAGACAGGCAGAAGGTGAGGTGTATTAAATGATCAATAAAGGAAGATGATACAGAATATGGAAGGAGAGACGATCGCACTTACTCTTACGTCCAGGACGTGAAGCTCCAGCCGGACGTTTATCTCGTCTTCTGTGAGAATCTCGATGCGGTTGACGTGGCTGAAGTCGGCCAAGAGGGCCACCAGGTTGGTCCGAGCGTTGATGACGTGACTGATCCCATACCGGGGGCCCACCAACAGCGTCACCTCTGTCTGTTTCTCGCCTTGCTGCAGCCAGAAGGACAGAGGACAATACAAAGAGGTTCCCAAAACAAATCCCCGAAGACGGGTTTTTGACAAACGTCTTACCAAAAGTATCGATTTGAACTCTCTTCCTCCGTACAGTTTGAGTTCACTGATGTACCTCAGGTAATGCACCTTGGCCTGCAATGCAGTTAGCTGTAAAGATAGAAGAGAGGCACAAAGGTAATTACTCAGGATGAAATCACTTCAAACTGAGGAGACGCATTAGAGCAGGGGTGGCCAAGTCCAGTCCTCGAGAGCCACCATCCTGCAAGTTTTAGAAGTATCCTTACTCCAACAGACCGGGATCAGCTCTACAGAGGCCTGATAACGAGCCAGTCATTTGATTCAGGTGTGTTGAAGCAGGGATGCATCTGAAGCTTGCAGGATGGTGGCTCTCGAGGACTGGACTTGGCCACCCCTGCATTAGAGGCTTCTAGAGGATGTAAAGCACGATAGAGCCGTTTTGATGTGGACCATCGAGTTTCCATTATATACCATCATATCAGTTCAATCTGATCCACTGCAGTGCTCTTTACCTCTCGCTTGTGTGTCAAAGAACTCCGCCATGAACGGGGTTCCTACACGTTTTTCCATATGTTGCCAAACATTTATATTTTTTTTATGTTGTTTAATAATGAATCTTGATTTGCTTGAATAGTGAGCAGGTCTGATTATAGGTTCTGCAAATCATAAAACAACCCAAAGCATGTGGCATGTCTTCAAACAACTGGACTTATTAGTTTAGGTGTTTTTTCCAAGCACAGTTTTTATCTCATTTGTACAAAGTTTTAAAAAACCACAAATCCAGATTAGCCTTATTTTAAAGCTTTGCAGAGGGTTAAAAAAACATAGAAATTGTCCTTTTTGATTAGTGAATGAATGTGCATTCAGTCAAATTAAAGTTGAAAAGTAAACCAATGTAAAACCATCAATTTATAAAGCTATTCTTTCAGTCTGAAAAATCAAATTCTACATATGTTTTCACATAACCCCCCCCCTAAACTTTAATAGACAACTTTCCAGAGGTCTCTGCCTTTTACATTTAATTTTGAATATAAAATACTCAAGGTCACATTAAATTTGGATTTGAAAGTTCTACCGTGTACAGGTTTTAAAATGTGTAATCCAGAAAAAAATAGGCAGAAAGGAAAGACGAAAGGAAATGAGAAGGAATGAGCAAAAAGGAAACATAGGGAATGGAGGGAGGTAGGAAGTAAGGAAGGCAGCACAGAATGATGAATGTAAAGATACAAAGGCAAAAAGAAGAACGAAATAAAGGTGTGCGACAAGGACGTAAAGGAAGGGAAGAATATTAGAAGTACAGAGAAAGGAAATGGTGCAAAAAAGGGAGGAAAAAAAGGGACATTCTAGTTGCTTATTGTTAGTTTTGATATGAACCGCAATACTATATCCAAACTTTTAAACAGCTAGAACTATATAGTAGCATAATATTTAAAAAAAAGTACATAGGTTAATTGAGTTGATAAGCTGTACTGGCCAAAGTCGCCATGAAAGTTGCAGACAAGACCAGCTGGAGTCTCAGAAAGTGCTGCAAAGTTCACCCTAGGTCGGATGAGCCGCTCCTAATCGGGACATGTGTGTGTGAATATGAATACCTCATTATGCACAGGCTCTGACAATGCATGTTGCTCGTTTTCCAAATTAGCATTCAAGGTCTAGCTTGGCAGAAGGTCTTGGGTTGACAAGGGTGGGAACCTTTACAAAGATGAGTATGGCAGCTAAGCTATTTTGGGGTATTGCATCAGAAATCAGAGTCATAGTGTGTTTTTAAGCATATGTGCGCGTGTGTGTGTTGGAAGCTAATAACAAGGGCAAAGAAAGACAAAAGGGAACTGGTTACTTTTTTCCCCGGAGGCACAAGGTTCTGGTTGGTTTTGAGAATGTGCGTCAGAGCCTTCTTGATGTTTTTCTCCTTCATGCTGGACAGCACAGTCGGAGGCAGGAACAGCGACAGACCCCATTCCTTTCTGTGGAGAGAAGATTGATATAAAACATAAAGCCACGCTTGGAAAACAAAGTCTTTCCCCCGGAACTGGGTTAAAACAGTTGCGGCAGACAGCCGGATTAGGAATTTACTGACAAACTGGCTGTCAGAGAGAGAAAAACACACAACATCGTTGGACTGACCCTCTAAGGAGAACAGCTTTTTCTTTTACTGGTCATAAACACAGAAAGAAACTTCTCCTTTTTTTTCTTTTTGCTCTGAAAACACGTTTCAAAGTTCTAACTCTAAACAGGGTGTCCTTTTTAACTACCGGATCTCACCGGGAATGCCAAACACACATTTTGAACTTACTGGATATATTTTAGTGAAACTTTCTGACTCTGTCTGGCCGTCATGGACAGTATGTACATCTGCAGGGCAGCCAGTCGCAGCGCGGCGTCGTACTTGAGCTCCGGGCCGAAGCGCTCCAACACCACGTCGTTACAACACTGGAAGCAAAATGGTGCAAGAGTTTGTTGGAAGACATTGGAGAACAAACGGCACCATGAAGACAAAGGAACAGGGAGGGAAAAACACCATTCCAACTGTGAAACACGGTGGGAGTGGCATTGTGCTTTGGGATTATTGAAAAAAATAATGTCTCCTTTTTTACAACAATAAACTAAATTGTGTTGGTTTGTAGACTCCTGCAAAATTAAGCTCAATTTTGTTATCAGTAGAGTTTTGCACATATGAAAACTTTTCTGTCTCATTTTGGATTTAGATGCCTTCAAATGACTACAACTTCCACTCTTACTCAACATCAAATCATCTAATTCTGTTACATATCACCAAGTTCTATCTGGTACCAAATACTTTAGATATGTGGTTACATTTAAAGAGTTTTACTGATTTAAATGTGAGCTTTGCCTCTTCCACAGCAGCTTACTTGCACATAGAGGTATTCAAACGCCACAGCGTCCCGGCGGAGCAGCTCCACTGGGTCCCTGGGCATGAAGCTGATTCGAAAGTAACACTTCATCCTGTTAGAACCGGGCCTCTGGGTCACCTGGGTTTGTCAGAATCGGTAAACAAAGGAAAACTGTGATTATTTTGGGGGAAAAAAGAGAAAAAGTTTAGCATTTTCTCATAGGATGTTAAGAGCGATGCTTTTGGCTTAGTCAGAATCTTAGTTATGTGATCAGTTTGAATAGTTTATCAGCTTTGTCAGATAATAATGACCCTTAAATACTGCTTTAGCAGAACATTAGCTCTGAACAGTGTGGCATGAATATTAAAATTGTCCTCCTGCCATCCAAGCCACCTCATTAGAAAGCAGCGGTCAACGGGAATTGGTGCGTGCCATGTGCTGCTTGTGTGTGCAAGAGCACGAGGGAGGGAGGGGGGTAATGCGAACTGTCACCCCCTGCTGTGTCAGAGCTGATAAATGGCACCCGGGTCTAAGTACTGTTTGAATACTAAGCAGTTATGCGAGTGTGTGCGGGACAGAAAAGGGCACGACGAGGGAAAACGAAACGTCTCTGACCTGAGTAAGCGTCTCCTGCTCGTGCAGGAGAAGCAGTTTGCTTCCAGAGCCTTCGGTCCTCTCCTCCAGCACCAGGGAGAAGTGCTCAATGCAGCGGATCGACAGCTTCTCCTGCAGGGTCAGAATCACTTCCTGGAGAAACAGGAGACAAAACGAATGGAACAGCGAAAGACAACAAACAAAACGAAGCAAATCATCTCTTTCCGTTTAGTTCTGTCCTTTGGATCTCTATCCTCACATTGAAATAAGCACATTTGGTCATTATTGTTTTATGTTTATTTCATTTTTTAAGTTAACAGACCATCACCAAGAATGTGAAGAATATCTTTACCAACTAAAATCAGTAAAGACTCAAAGACAAAAATAGTTTCACCTTTGCAAAGCTTTAAAAGAGATTTCATGCAACACATTAGGCCAAAACAACAACTAACCACTCTATAAAAATTAGTTAACATGAGCAAAGGTCTTTTTTGTCTTCATCTACAACAGTAAACAAAATGTGTGGATGAACAGGATGCATCTCAAAGAGCCTTTTTCAGATTTTAGCAGGGTTTTTGTATTTTGGCTCCAGGGTTTCAACTTTGTATTCTCTGCCAGCGTGGGCTCTGAGCGATTCCCCCTCGGTAAATAAAGATGCAGGAGCCGCCGCTAATTTTGCAGAGCGTGCCCCGAAGACACGGCGAAGGCACGCACCTTGATGGAGGTGCTGCTGTCGAAACGAAACGACTTCGTCTGCCCGTTTTCCAGGTAGACCTTCAGGACATTTGGCATGAACAGGAGAGAGTTGTCTTTCACCGGATTCTGCAAAGAAGGAATATCGTCGGTGTGTTTTTTTGTTTTATTTTTTAATCTGCGGCAATGTAGTCCGTTTGATATGCCAAAGGAATTCATTTTGTGATTGTCTTACCTATTTTGCATTCAGCAAACTGTCTGTCTTAGGCGGAAACCATCTGGCATTGCCTATATAGGTCATGCATAACCATGTGTTTATTTGTGCGTGTGCGAGGGGTGGTACTGACCGGGACCTGGCCGTTTATAATGACCTCCTCAGCAAAGCGCACTTTGACCGGATTGGACTTGAGCATGGCTTTTTTGGCTGCACTGATGAACGCTGATTTAGGAGACTAACAGGCAGTCGTCCAAAAAGAGGGAGAGAGAGAAACGGATGAAGATGGCATTTTTCTTTTTAAGTACTTCAAAATTCCAGCAAACAGCCTTTTTACCTGCAATTATTTTCACAACACTGGCTTCAGAATTAAACAGATGGATGAAGAACAGGACAAGAAGTTCAGGAAAAGCGATCTATTCCTAATCTGAAGAATTAGAGTTGCCCCTATAAATCAACGGTGACCGGAATCAGTCAATGTTCTGCTAGATTGATCCTGACCGGTGACCATCTGGCCAGAGCCTCATAAATCTGACCTTTTATCGATCAGTGAATGCACCGTGTCTAAGCACCAACATTTCCCTCTGGCAGCAACACTGAATAAGTGAAAGTTGTTACTGTAGGAAGAAGACTCTCTACTCGGAGTCAGTGAGGTATTTGAAAAATGAAAATGTATTTTCTGTTTCGTGCCGGGAGCTATCCGTGTTTCATTCAGGCTGCGTAAGAGTGAGAGAGAGCAAGACTTCAGCAGACTCTGTCACTGATTGTTGTTTTTATACCTTTTATACCTTAAATTTGTTTCTACAGTTCAAAGCTTTACAAAATGTTCCGCTCAGAAAACAAACTCTGTCCTGCAGCTCTATAAAATTATTCCTTCAGTTTTTAGCAAATTGAAAATACTTGCTTGAAAGATAATTGACAGTTAAAGGTTTGCAGAAAAGACTATTAACAGTTTTAGCCCAAACTTTTTTTTTAACTAGTATGTTAAACTTAAACAAGTTTCCCATGTAGTTGCCATAAAATGCTCTGAGGGTTTTTTTTTTTTCTTTTAAATTAAAGGTTCCTGTCAAACGCAGAGAATGCCTTTCACATAAAAGCCTTTTTTGATTTTTCTGCAGCCAGTCGGCTTCTCCATTTCCCCTCTGATGAAACTTTAAAAGGAAACTTAAGGGTTTTTAAAGTGAGCTTCTATTAAAAGGAGTACAATGGTTGCATCTCTCCTGCATTACACGACTCCCTTGGCATCTTCGTTTAGAATAAATTTCTATTAACTGGCCCTGGATGCTAAAGCTAATTGCTTGTTCAAATGGGGCCAAGACCAAAGTGGACTTCTACAAACTCAAAATGGCTCTTACATCAGAAACGTCAAAGTAGTTCATTACATTGCTACATGATTGTGATCCATGAGAGGAGATATTAGGATTATTTACATGGAAAATTGAGGCAGGAGGCTGTGCATCATCAATAATCTTCCTGTCAGAAACTTGTAAGCGGTGTAAGAAACAATAAAAAGGCAGTAGGTAAAAACTCTAAGGTAGTTTTCACTTTATTTTTTTATATCACATATTTACTCTGATAGGAAACACTTTACATTCATTATTCTCAGTACTTGTTTCATACAGGAAGACTATTGATGACACTGGATTCTACATTCATTTCATCATGTTACTTTCGTTGTAATCAAATAGTCAATGCAAACATAAATGTAAAAGTTTATTTAAAAAGTAATAACATGAACTGCAATGATATCTTGAAGAACAGACTTGTTTATTTAGCTTCAGTCTCTGGGAACAAATAATCTGATTTTAGGTTTTTATTTTTTTTACTTTAAAAATTTGATTAATTTTACTGCACTAGTGAACAGGCACATTTTTCCAAAGGCCATAATTTGAAAATGAAATTTTAGATACAATATGTAATGGATATGAAAGATGTACATATGACATAAAAGCAAAAATAGAAAAAAAATCTGTAATAGGGTGAGTAGTTTTTCATAACATTTTAACTTCATATTTAACAAATATGAAATGTGAAACATTTTTTTAAAAATTATGAACTACGCTGCATTAAAAGCTGATTTAATAAGCAGCAGTTAATCTGGAGTGACACGAAGAGCATTGCAGTCAGATTAAGCGCAAATAAAAACACAATAATGAAGCTCTGACCCACAGATGATTGAGTTTCACTTCAAACAGGAATTAATTGTAATTAAAAGTGTTTATGCAGAATGTCTAAAAACAGATACATTGACTTTACTGGACTAAATTGCTCAGTTTGGGTTTGGCGGTGCAAGTTATCAATGTGCATCTCAAGTCTGCACTTTTTTTGCAGAAAACATTATTTATTTAAAAGCATCAGTTACTATGAAAACAGATGATAAATCCTCTGTGTCTACTCACTGGATATGGCTGAACAACAGTCAGCATGATGGACTCTTTGCAGCTCCTGCAGCCAGCACACGGGGAAACAAGCAAGTCAATTAAATCACGACAGAACAATCACCAAGAAACGACGACAGCCAACAACAGGAAGAACACGATTAGCTCAGGTGAGGTGGAATGAAACGCCGCTGGCAAAGGCTGAGCTGCCGCGGTTCAAACCAGAGGCCGTTAACCGCGCAATCATTAATCTTTCATTTTAATTTGAGAGGCAAACATGCAAAAGTGATTTTTGTGAAACAGGGTTTTGAGTCAGGTTAAGCTGAGCACAGTAAATTCTCAGTGTTATTTCTGCCGAGCAGAACTGCAATAAGAACCAAGCAGATGAGTGGAAAGCGTTGCTAAAACACTGCAAGAATTTCTCTGGAGCGACACTACTAAGTGTCTTAATGAAAATTTAATGATTACGAGTTTAATCAGATAAAAACTCCTTACTTGGCTCTTTTTGTTGCAGTGATAAATCCTGAAATGATTCAGTTTGGTTTATATTGTGCAACTTCACAAGAAAGTCATTCCACTATTTAGTGATCTTGTCAGATCTAGATCCAATTATGTACAGTCAAACTAAATTGAAGATACGATGCCTTTGAGTTATTTATTTTGAATAATTCCTCCATTCTTAGCAAGTATGTGAGGACAGTAGAAAGGAACCATTCATAATCATTCAAATATTTATGTCCTGGGCGTCTACCTGACGAGATCGATGACTCGTTCCCTGGGGGCTGAGCTGACCGGTTCATCGTTGATCATGATAATCTCGTCGCCCGGCAGCAGCTTCCCTTCAGACGGACCACCTGGACACAGAGAAACATTGAACCGAGCCATATAGCTGATTAAAGTGCCCCTGTCGGAGATGCAGCTGGAGAGATTAGATTTGAATATGACGAACGAGAAAGTGTGTACATACACTCAACAAAATGATTCAGTGAAAATATTTTACTTAGGTTAAATATAATATTTGGTCTTTGTTTTAATAATTTTTCTTGCAAATATGGAACATTTCATTTGTTTTTGTTTCAGGAACCCAAATTTATTAAGGTTAATAGTTCAGATAGGCTAGCTAAAAAAATAATGCTAACTTCGTTTCACCAACAGTTCCATTTGGGACTTGAGTACTAATTATTCAAGTAATACTGATTCACTTTTCTACAGAGCCCAGCTTTATAGAACAAAATATGCTACCATTGACATCAAAGCGCTTGGAAGAATCAGGAAAAAGTTCCAAGTTGGAGAAGCATGTGCTGGCTTGTTAGCTAGCTAGCTGCCATGTGCACAGTGAGAGATGAACTCCTACACTTACACTTTGCTTTACAAAACATAATCACTTTTTTTTTTCTTGCATGTGCTTATCTTTTAACACATGACAGGTGTGAGAATCTGAATTTTGCAATCAACCAATCAGCTTACAGGAAGTGAGGAGACACAAACCCATCAGTTAGGTTAGTAAATTGAGATTACATTTCATAAACAGATTTTCATGTGTGATTCTTAGATTGACCTGGTGTGACGGAGCGGACCACCACCGGTTTCTCACTACCAGCCACAAACCCGAAGCCCAGTACCGGGTCCCGTCTCATCTCCACCAGACGAGGGGCAGGAGGGAGGCCATCCAGGTGGACCTCCTCCAGGGAGCTGCTCTGGGAGCCTTGGCTAGTAAACACGAAGCAGACGGAAACAACGGAAAATATCAGCAAAATCAAAGTGATGTAAAATGAGTCAGCAGACATTTTCACTTTCAAATGACATTGGAGTTAATAGGCAAGATGGCCGCTAAGGAGGCTCAATTAAAGAACATGTTGTACATCAGGCACATTAGCGAAAGATTGATGAATTCATCTCCAAAAAAGGAATAGTTTTAACACAATGAGAGAATAATAAAATTACAATGTAGGACTTGAGCGGTTGGTTACATTAGGTGTTCGTAAATCACATCTTTGGCTCACAGGCAGAGCATTTTAAGCCAAAAGGCCATTTTGCCTGCTGCATTCATAAAACCTCCAGATTTGTGATCTGGAACCAATTTGTCTCCTAAAGGCATATAAAATTCTGCAGAATGGGGCAATTAAAAGTGCTCTGATTACAGAATCAGGTCACTATAATTCATGCTCAACCTGGAACAAACTCATATATGTCTGTTTTATATTCTATAAAGGTGTTAACGTCCAAATTATAGCAAAGGTTGACTCTAGATGGTTCTAATCCTGTCACTAAGTTACAAACTTATGTAAAATAAGTTAATATGTATAGATACAGGCTGTTGAATAGGAGTTATTGGACTTTTGCGCCAAGAAGTGATAATAAGTCAAAGTTTAAGAGTTTTGAAGGATTTTGTCATTTTCTCCCTGGGTTTTTTCTCACCAAGTAGGATTTCTAGAGTTATCATTTTAAAACTCTTTCTGGACATCTTAAAGAGTTGTAACTATTCAGGTAACCTACAGATGTTGAGGGGATTGATGCTTCAAAAAAAGACACTAAATATGAATATGAAACATCAAAAAATGCTTACAAGGCTTACATTAATCTAAGTTTTAAATAGACATTTTTTTACTGATAAAGTGAGAAGAGAAAAAAGTTTTGCTGTGAAAGACAAAATGAAGCAAATATGGAAAAGTTATATTTAAGTTACTATATTGTTTCAGTATCTCTTTCTAAAAACACAAAACAAGATAAATCACACGTTTAAGTAACTTCCCATGGTAAATTTTGTTTGCGTAGTTATCTCTCTTTCATCTTGGTGAATCTCAAACATCCTGAGGCAGTTCGTTTTTCAGTTCAATGCGTTGAGGAATAAAGCAATAAAAGTGATGCATGGCCAGAAAAAGCAACTGAGGCACTTCAAGCTTAACAAAAGAGGCTGCCTTATATTTTTGTATTTCACTTGCAACACGCCACTGTTTGTCTCTGGCACGACTTTTAAAATAAGTTGAATCAGATAAAGATTCACATTTCCCTGCTCCTTTCCTGAATTGCAAGTCATTGCAGTCACCTTTGAGGAATCACTAAAATGCAAATGCATCATTTAATTGCACATTTGGTCCCGAGCCTGAAACATCTGTCTGAACGACACTGAGCACGCAGAATGTAGGTTACTGAACGGGTGACGCACAGTTTAAGTGGAGGTAACTCACTCTCAGTGCCTCTAAATCATTTCCCTCCTCTTACCTTTTTATGGCTTTGAAACCTCCCTTGGCAGTCTTTGAATTTGTTATTGTAGGCTTTTATTTTTGATAAGTATGACCGTACGGGGCTTGCTGCGTGAAACGTGAAAGGACCTTAACTTAAAATGCACCCTCATGATCAAACACGGTCCAACGCCATGACTTTGATCCACATCAAGCTGTAGGACAAAACTGCAAACTAATTCTGATTAAAATCAATTGAGAATTAAAAATAACTTTACATTAACATGAGTCAAAACTGATTTAATCTGTCAAAAAACACACCGACTTCTTCTTTCTTTATCAAAAAGATAAAGAAAGAAGATAGGTTAGACTGACATATGTTAATGGAATTTGAGAAAATGAACAAGTTCATCTTGTTTTCACCAACACGCCACAAAAGTAATTTTTTTGAGACATGGTGTCCCCCAAGCCATGCCGCCCTTGACAGAGAGCCTCACAGCCTGTACTTCGTGCAAACCTCTGCCGCCTAATGCAACACAGGATGAGGTTTATACATCTCATATTAAATTGTCCCGTCAAACTTGAGCTTTTGCTAAAAATAACAGTTGATCATACGGTTGGTGTTATGTGGTGATAATATGGGGCACAACAACGACAAGAAGAGCAAGAAATGATGCAAAGTAAGGAAACAAAAAGACAAATTTTAAATATCTAAGAAGTATATGGAATGACAATTATTTTCATAGTGTCAGAAATTTAATTTAAAAATTACAAATCTAAATATAGCTGGGCTTTTCGTGCTCAAGTACTGCCTGCCAGGATGTCCAAAGTGCGGCCCAGGGGCCATATGCAGCCCTTAAAATGATTTTGTATGGCCATGAGCCACAATTCAAGAACAGTACACATTTTTTGCCGGCCAACACAGGCAGTTGATGCAAATGGAAAATGTTTTGATTTTTTTGATGTTGTTTTTCTATTTTTTCTGTCCTGTTTGTTGCTGAATTAACTTTTTTTTTTTTTTGCTTTTTTTTTTTGCCTAGATCAAGCTAATAGAAAATGATAAACCCCCAAAATGTTAGGAAACTGTACCTATAGCTTTCATTTGATAATGAAAACCTTTCATTTTTTTATTTATAGTGATTTACAGCTCCCTTTTCAACACAAAATTAGTCTCCCTGGTTTGTTTTTTTGAAATCTAAATTCTTTGCAGTCTTAATTTGAGGGGGAAAAAATAGAAGCTATCAAATTTGGGCTCAAATGAATTTGTGGTGTGAAACTAAGCAGTTGTAATACATGATTAGGATGAAGCGTACTTGGTAAAGAAGTCCCGTCCATCTCTGGTGTTGTTCATGCTGTCCCAACTGTAAGGGGGCCCCTGAAGCCCTCCCCAGGAGCCCAGGCCGGGTGGGGGCCAGCCTGACGTTTTATTCCTATGGCTACAAGAAGAAGCAAAGAAAAATCTAATGATATCTGTACACAAAACATGCCAATAAACTAAGTTTTTTAAAAAAAAGACAAGAAACCATGAAGAGATGGTTCAAAGTATATTTGTGAGACCAAAATTAATCTACAATGAACTATTTCTCCTTTGTTTGACCCTTATTGGATCAATTTTCATACAAATTTGCCAATTCAAATTTCCAAACTTTTCATGACTCAAACTGCAAGGCCATTCAATCGGGTTTTGTTCAAATCTGGAAGTTTTATTGGGAAGCATGAGCCTAACTAGGTTTTAGTATCAAATCAGATGAAACTTAAATCTAATCAAATTTTCCATCATTCAATGTAAATATGTTAAAGCACAATTTGTGATCCATAGCACTATGGCTGTAAAAAACGTCAACGTATGAATGTCAACACCGGTAAAAATAGACAAATAAAAAAAGAAAGAATTGACTACATCTCAGTCATATAAAGTAAATTTTTAATAATCTTCCTTTTTTAGGCCTTAAAAAGTCTACTGGGTCTTGGAATGTGTGTATTTTAATTCCCATACACATTCATTAAATTATTTTTTAAAGTTTTTTGGTGATTTGCATGTGTGGCGAAGGAATTTGAGGAAAATCAAACCCTGATTAGCGTTGCATTGATCAATAGGATACAGAATCTAGCAATTTTCCTTTCACAACCCAGTTTTGATGAATTCGTTAAATGAATCAACTATTTTCCATCTGTAAACCTATGAACCACAGTTTGTACTTTTATCAAAAATGTAACTTTGTTAGATTCCATCTAACAAAGTTCATAACTGCTGCAAATTATGAATGAATGGAAAATGGTTCTGGCCTAGGAAAGCAACAAGCGCCGTCAAAATGAATTTATTCCTGCATATTTTGGGGAAATAATTGTAAAACTGGTTTTAACTGAATTTTCAATTAGTTTAGTTTAAAATGTTATTATTTTATCCACAGTCAACTTCTTCATCATTGGAAAGGGTATGATTAAAAGTGTTTGGCTTGAGAATATGGATTTAAATCGTTGGAAAGGTTAGAAACTCTTATTGCAGCTTTAGTGTAAAATCACTTGAGTCACATGCTAGGGCTGAAATGATATACATTTATATTTAACTTGTTTAAAGCACTAAATAAGTAAAAGTATTTTGTCAGAATTTATATAGATTTTAAAATAAAACTTGTGGACTCCCCTGTAAGAGTCACAGGTCCAGTTTAAAATCCCTGTCTAAGTAGGTCAAGGGGTTAAATTCACCCAGCTTTGAATCAATATACATTAAAAGACGTCATTTAAAATTCAATTAATGTAAAACAGCTTATTGTCTTTCAGAATTTGATGGACTTTTTATGTGTAAGGTCATAAAATAAGGAATAATGTTCAGAATCTCAAATATTTCTCCATTTTTATCCACATCTGGAAAATTCTCACATCCAATTCCACACTTTTTTAAGGCTGCGTTGGAACGCAGTTTGATTTACAACAACAACAACAAAAAAAAAAACTCCAAGCAACATTAAAACAGTTTCTGTGGTGGATCGTCTCGTTTCAGAAAACCAAGAGTCACTGTGCGACACTCCGGCTTAGAATGCACTCAGTCCAATTACTGCGACTCCTCGTCTCTCTGCGAGGCTCGCTGTGTGGTTTAGGTCTGCTTAGTGTAATCGACCGCAGTCAAACAACTGCTCATTGATTCTGCAGCTCGGCAATCAATGGCTGCAAATACGAGCGCCGCCGTGGCTGTCGCACACCAGAATTATACGAGCGAAAAGCGAAGGGGAGAAAAGTCCCTAAGTGACAGCTGACTCGCTTATTGCAGATTATACTAACAACGTTGGTGATGGAGAAGAAGAGGAGACGGAAGAAATACCAGGAAACTTGATATATAGATAAACAAGAATGCTGGAGAAATAGAAAAACATGTTCTATATATTCTGAAATCAGTAGCCAAGGAAAACAAACATATGTACATGGAGAAACTCTTAGAATAAACGAAAAATGCCTACTATATAAGAACATCGTCACCGTAAGAATCCAGATGATTGGTTCCCACATTGTGCTGTCGATGGGTTGGATACATCTTTCTGTCAGGCCATTGCTTACAGTGGTTGGGAAATAAAATCCAGGGCAAAAACTAAGTACGGGTCTTCTTGCATGCTAAGCTTGATAAAAGTGGGACAAAAATGTAAAAATTCTGCTACCAGCTGTGCATGAAAACGGTGATATTCCAACACATCCATCAGTAAACGGCAATAAAAACGCCAGAAATCAGGGCGTTCCTAAAAGCATCACTTTTTGGGCTTCTTTTTCATTCTGCTTCAATCCGTGGATTTCTCTTGGAAGCTTGCGTTTTTGCTCATCTTAAGCGATCCGAATGAAAAAACGAGGGAGGGTAAAGAAAGAAAAAAAACAAAAAAAACCCCAACAGATCCACCACCACCACCGCTGCCGAATCCCAATCAGAGGCTCTCGTGTTCGATGTACCCAGTGGCCGTGGTGTTAACGGTGATGCAGATCCCTTGTGTGCGGCCAGACATTCATCTGTGTTTGTCATTGTGCTGCTGCTCACAGCAGCTTTGGTCCAAACTGAACTAAACTGCTGCGGCCTTGCCTCCTTTATCCCATAATCCCTCTCATCACAGAGAAAACAAATCCACGCTCTGTGTGTGTGTGTGTGTGTGTGTGTGAGTGAGTATTTTAGCGTGTGAGTCTATCCAGCTGTGTGTGAGGGTGTATGTGTGTCTATATTCTGAACATACAAATAAAACACTTAAAGATTTATCACAAAATATGTTGTCAGCAATAAGTAGTGTTTACTTGCACCTGGATGAACCAACTTATTTTTTTTAAATCAAACGCATTTTGACATAGATATGACCTGCATTCATTCAAAAATCCTCATCAAACTGCAGCATTTTCTGATAAAATGAAGGTTGCAAAACCAATACCAATATCACAGGTGACAGCCACGAATTTTAGTATCGTCATACACATGTACTTGTTGCAGTTCACTAAAGTCTTGCAACGACTACTTGCACAGCAAAACTGGAACAGGGAGATCGACTATTATTGCATTCCTGAGATAAGGAGAAAAAAAAGTTCTATAGATAAAAAATGCAGTAGGTGCTTTCTTCAATGCTTTCTAGAAAATAAATGGCAGAATATGTTCAAAAGACAGGCAGGCAGACAGATGCTAAACACAAGTAGGATGAAGGTTAAACAAGGAACTGTTGACGCTTGTATACAACTTTGAGTTGAGTTGCTTGTGAAAAGAGTCCAACAAGCTTTAAAAAAAATCTGACATAATAAAAAATGTCTTAACAGACCACCATGGGGTGTTTATGTGAGGCTGAAGTGTCACAGACCTACAGTACTTGGAGTACATTAGGTCTTTGACACTAGCAATTTTCCCTTGAACCATTTCCCTTCAAAAGAAATAGAAATCCAATATGTGCCCAAAAGGAAAAAAACAAAAACTGGTGCCATGTTTCAAGACTTGCTTTGGCAGAAAAGGGCAGGATATTGACTTCTTCCATCAAGGCGATCATTTCATGTTTCTCAAAGACTTTGCCTCAGGGGATCCATTTTCCTCAGGCGTTCACTGTGCTGCAGTCTGCGAACGTCACAACAGAAACGCCAGGGACGACTCCTTTCTTTGACACAAGGATTAGTCCTTTGGGAAACATTATTTGTGATGAGACTAAATCCAATATTGTTCAGTCTGTACTGACAAACACTTTGCTGCGAGGAAGACAGTGGTTAAAGGTAAACCTGGGATAAATGCAGAGGTTGGCGCAATTATATGCATTTTATGTAATCAATTTCATATCATTTTGTACACAAAAGGAGTATAATGCCTTTTATTCTGAGCTTTTTAGCAAAAACTGAACCCTGCTGATCCTTTCTAACAATACTTTTCCCTCCATTGAATTTTCATTACTACTCTTACAAAAGAGTGTCACTACGGCTATTGATGAGGTCAAATCTTTCATTACCTTGTTTAAAAAGCTGACCGCTGGCTTGCACGCATTTCCTACACAATACACATCCTCTTGCATAACCACCTTCACCGTGTAGGAGGTTTCAGTCAATGAACCACCCTTGCACCTGTATATGTATTTCCACACTTCAAAGAGATGGGGGGAGGGGAAAAAATGCTGAGCAATAGATGTCCAGCCTCATTTGGTACCAAAGTTAATGGTTACTGGGGTTGTCAAGTTGCTTTTTGCGGCATCATACGTCAAAACCGGACACAACGCAGCCGAGCCAGCTGGCACGGGGCATGCTACTTAACCACCGCTCCAGTCAGCAAGAATGTGCTGCCACACACACACACATACCCAATAAACCCCTCGACTCAAATATACTGCTGCTTTGATTTAGATTCTTGTTGAAATCTAACTTGAACTAATGCACTTCCACAATAGTAAACTCGACGGCTTAAAAGTCATTATCCATAGATCTAATGTTCCTCCTTAGAGGCCTCAATCCTTATCCCTCATGCGAAGCCATCAGTCATGTGAACGGTCCCAAAACGCATTCTCCCGCCCGAACGTACAATCCGACTCAAAGAATAAGGAGTCCTCCGACAGCTGGCGTGGGCCCTGCAGAGCCCGGAGCTTATCGTTGTCTCTGGGAGCCATTTTGGGATTACATGGAGCAACTGTGTCAGCTTAAATCTGCAGGGAAACTTTAGGAGCTTCTTTAAGACAATTTATGATGTTGCACTCAGACATGCCAGCTTATGTTTTTCTGTGCTGTGAAATTGCCATGCAACATTTTCCTATATCTACTGTGCACTGCCAGTTTAGCAGGCTGAAAAAGGCTTTTGCCTTTACTTACAAAAAGAAACGTGCAGACAGCCCAACTGATTATCCAGATAATTTGAATCAAAATGTAGCCTCTGTTTAAGACTGTTGTTTAGGAGTTGAGGAGAAATCATAGCATCTATCCATAGGCTGACTTAATTTTTAGGTTTTGCAACACTGATTTGGTTTCAAGCAGTCATTCTTTACTTGCCGAGGCTGGTCCTCTCCACAGAGCACGTTTTAAATCCCTCAGAAGGGTGCTAGCTTATTAAGCTCCAAAGCTACTGCCCTTGACTAACAATTATCCTGATTTTCTCTTCTTCACTGGATAAATTACCATATAAATCTTTATGTTTAAACTCAAATTCAAGCCAGAGACTTGGTTATCGCCACTTTTTTTTCTTTTTTTCCTAGGTGTCCATTGTGTTCTGCATTGATACCCAGGCGTAAAACCTAATTTCTGCTACCTTGTGATTTCCAGGCCATCACACTAAACGTAACTATTGTGAGCTAAAAGTTTGAACCCAACTGCAAAGTACTAAAAATTATACGTGTCTATTAACTTCGTTTCTTGTGCTTTTTACATAAACACCAACTTATAGCTCAAATACTAATTGAAATCATTTTTGAAGATATTTTACTCCATCAATTTATACTGACGGAGTTTGAACTCTTTCCGCCTGAACGAGTCGTGACTGTACATCTTTCCAGATTACTTTGACATGCTATTAGTTTCTACGTCAGACCAAAGAGCCCTAACATTATGACAGTCTATGTAATAATCTCCAATAAAACCAGAGAGATCTGATCTGTTTCTACGTATTACTCACACGAGATATCTATGCAAATTGAATGGATTTGCACAAAGGCAAAGAGCTCTCCCATTAAGTTTTACCCTACATTATAACAATAAAACTGAAAGCCACCTCCCCCAGGTTGCCCTCTCCTGCAGACTTCTTGACCACTTTTACACTCTACAGAGCATCTAGGGTAATTTCAGTTCATGCACAATTCAACGGGAAGCATCCCCCTTTTCTTCCATTTACGTTCTCAGCTGCCGAGTGTCCTGGATGAGACTGGAGATGGCAACCGCTTTTAGAAGAAGTTGTAGCTTAAGTGGTGTGGTGGAAAATACAAGAAGGATGCATGAAAAATTAAAAAAAAAAAAAAAAATTGTGTTTGGGTCACTTGCCTTTCAGCTTTTTCTTTAAACTGAGCTGAGTCTGCTTTTTTGACTCACTCAACCCACAAGCGACAGCAGCTAAGAAATGGTGTCGGGGACATAAAGTCATTTTCTACTCCAGTAACAAAAAAACCCACCAGCCTAACCTTTTCCACATCTGTCATGGTGAAGACGACATGTTTGAACACCGGAGTGATGGTTTGTCTGAATTAAGTAGATTTGTAATTCTGTCTGAACAAAAACGAAACTGTCCGACATTAATCTCTCACACAAATTGTCTTAATTGGGTTGTTAGGCTTTCTCCGTCCAACTCATTATCCTCATTAATTCTCCAACTTTAACACAATCTTTGCTCCGAGCATGACAACTCCAGCCTCTGCTTGACCCTTCCCCCCATCCAATCCACGTCTACAAGCCTCACTTGTGTCCATTTGCTGCCCTCTTTTTCCACTCTGCTGTTCATAAATTAAACATTGGTGCATGCTGTTTAAAATAAATAAATAAATAAATAAATAAAAAAGACGGTATAACAAGTGCTTTCACTTCTAGGGCAACGTTCTGCAACCTTACTATCCGATTACAAGAAGCTCTGGTCTGCAGGCCTGACGCAATTAAATATGCACACAAAGAAATTCCTTTTCGTGTCCCTTTGAACGTTAAAATCCACTCTGCGAGTGTCCCGGATATGGTGCGGGGGAAGGATGTTTGCAAAGTATGCAGAATGTTTCATCTAACGCTGGGAGAGTTTTGCTGTGATGTAAATTTGCTGGGGAAAAAAATGTTTTTGAATATCTCGTTACTAAAACATTTGAAAATATAGCGCATGCACAAAAAATGAGGAAGCTACAAAAACCGACCAATAAACTGATCAGTTAATGTTCACTCTTTGGTATCTCAAGATTTTCTTTTGTTTTTGTTTTTTAAGAATATGCCAACTAATTACAAGATAACATACATTTGACAAAGTCAAATAATACTTAAGGAAACAAAATAACTTAAGAACAACAAAAACAAAGAATAGATAATTAAGGATTGGAGCAAAGAGAGAGAGGTCTTTAATTACTCCTCCTTGGATGTCTTTCTATTTATAAACCACAATCACGTATAAAATTATTTCTAAGAAAAACTTTATATATGCATATTTAATATCAGTTTTAAGAATTGAGAAAAGCTTAGACTTTATGCTTGTCAATGGGGAGGAATGATGCATGTAAACGTGGCGGTGATCCCAATCTCAATGACACTGACCTGTCGAGCGTTGGCACGCAGCTCCGTGGTACTTATATTGATGATCGTGCATTGCAGCAGTGCTGCCATTGGACTCTGCTTTGAACAATAGGCATGTATTTTGCTAGCAGACAAAAGCGTCGACAAACAATATAGATGTAAAGAGACTGCAATTTAACGTGGTGTGTTACAGTTATTAAAATCAAAACTGACCTGGTTTGTAAAACAAATCGACAAAGTCAAAATCATTCATTGTTGAAAAACACTCAAGATGGTGATGGAGGTTTGCCTAAAAACTCACCAAAGCCTTTTCATGTCCAGTCTTAGAATGGTCCAGTCAAAGTCTAGACCTAAATATAATCTGCTGTTCAAGGTCACTCATCCATCCAATATGAGTGTCAGAGTTTGCATCAGTTTGATGGTGTGTCTTTTCGCAGAGGTACCTGCAAAAATGTTCAATACTATCAACCTCAAAAGCAGCAACTATTTTATACCAACTAACAATCTTCAGCTATTAAAATCTATTACTGATGGATTTTATGGGTTTAATATTCTAAAGTGAAATCGATTTTTTTTTCTGGATTTGGCCTTATGTGACACCATCATCACCATAACCCACCTTGATGTATTAATTTGTATTTCTGTCAGCCATAAGGCTGCTATAAGCACACGAGCCTGTCCTGCTATTTGATGATTGTGGGTAAATATTGCATTTTTCATGCTTCACTGTGTGTAATTAAGTCTTCCCTCTACAAATATACTGTTCACTGAGACTGTAGTAAAAGCTGAGCTGCGCTTGTGGTGATTAGTGGGATTGGGAGTTTTATATCCTCCAGGGATGAAACCCGGCTTCCTAAAAAAAAAAACAAACAAAAAAAAAACTTTATTGATATTGGTTATGGAAACATGCCAATGAGGATAATGGAATAAATTAAAAACTCTATAAAAACAACGATTCTTACAAAATACACCCAGATAGTACGGAGCCCCCCAGGGGACATGGGGAATTTTTTTTCTTTTGCGTTCCCTCGCAAAACTTTTGCGTTCCCTCGCAAA
>NW_006800022.1:2139617-2187647 GCF_000485575.1 Poecilia formosa | reverse complement strand
TTTTGCGAGGGAACGCAAAAGTTTTGCGAGGGAACGCAAAAGAAAAAAAATTCCCCATGTCCCCTGGGGGGCTCCGTAAGATAGTGGTGTGGGAGTTCATTGAAACTTTCATGCTGCTGATTTTTGAGCAACTTCCTGCTTGTTATGCGACTAATTTTAAGACAAGGAATATACAGACGGTGAACAGTGTGGGGATGTTTCAGTATGTATACACACCAAGCCACATCAATCTCAAACGTCTGAACTGGCTAAACCTTTGACCTCTGCTGTCTTATATAACAGCATGGCTCCCACTCAAAGCAGAACAGACTTGTGTCTCATCTGCAACTATAAAACTTCAAGAGTATACCTTTATTCTGTCACTACAGCAGAAGCTAAACATCAGTTTCAATTTATTCGAGCTTTTAAGGGCGTAGCCGTTCAGCCACAAGGAAAACAAATGGTGCTCCTTGATTGGCTGCTGCATAAAACGCCAGCCAGTAATGTCAAGTAGCATGAACTGACAGATTGTTCTGTGTTGATGGTTTAGCTGTCGAGACCAAAAGACCCGACTACCTCTACTTATCCAAGTCAGCTGGAGGGAGTCGTGCCACAGCGCTGCGATGCATTCGGTTGTGCCAAAAACAAAAACAAAAAAACAAAAAAAAAAAAGACCGAAAAAAAAAAAAAAACAAAAACAAAAAAACAAAAAAAAAAAAGACCGAAAGAATTACAAACGACAAGAACATCTGCAGTCAAAACTCGGTCGTAATTCTGCCGGCTAAAAATACCACAGCAGGACAAGCGTCACTAAACGCTCCATGAATAAGATTACACAGGAGAATGGCTGATCATTAGGATGAATGAGAAACACTTAAGCTCACATTGTGTTTCCTGAATCATAACGTTGGGGAGAAAATCTCTTAAGACGCAGAGTGCGCTTTAGTGAAAAAAAATGGGAATTAGAATCTAAAAAAACTGAAAAATAAAAAGTAAAACAATAAGAAACAGAACACACTGGCTTAAATAAATGAATTTAGAAGTGCAGTAACCCCAAAGCATTGACATTTCTCTGCAGGAAGGACAGAAAACCATACACCCCGTAGAGAGTCTTGCTATCGCTACAGTTATTCTGCAAATCACCTTCTTTGAGGGATGGCATTTTAGAGGCATTTCTTAAAAGTAATTTTATAAAGTCTCTTTTTACAATTGAATCCTTGTAATATAATTAGCTACCTTGACAATAAAAGCATTCAATCTGTTGTACATTCATCTCTTTCATGTCTCCATCAATCGTCTTCAGCTTATCTGAGATTGGAGGAAACGATTGTAGGAGGAAAACCCAAACACTCCTCTCCGTCTTGACACTGGAATGAAAACTTCAGTATATTTTAACAGATCCACTTGATGTAGAACCAGACTCAAAGAGAGTCGTCTAACTTAGATTTTGTTAAATAAATATGAATTTGCTTTGGACTGTATGTGCATGTGGTACATTTTATTTGATTTTCGTTCGACTCAGGATGTGTCTGGATACATGGGGTCATGCACTGCTCAGACCCAGTTGGTCAGAATGATTTGCTCCTATTGATTTCTTTGACTGTAATAAAATGACTCAGGAACTGGTGGTAGTCTTCCTAAGAGATAGGTCAGTGGGTGAAAGCTGTATGACACTAATACAGCCAATTCACTGTCTAGCTTGTAGCTTCTGTATGAAGCTACAACAGCAAAACAGTTGGATTCTCTTAGATTGGCATAAAGTTCAAATGTAAGACATAAAAAACAGACAACAAAAATCTGTAATTTTTTTGTAGCTCATTTTTCTAGGCTCATTCTAACATTTTATGAAATAAACCTTGAACACAAAGTCAGAAAATTCCCAAAATTTAAAACGTGCATTTACTAAATAGCAGCTTTTATAAAGGTCTTGAAACTGTACTGACAATTTAAATGCACAATGACTCGTGCTGTTACTTAGTCCAACAACGTGTTTATATTAAAGTATAAAAACTTTCCTTTTTCCATACACCTTGTAGAGAGACTTGCTATCACTACAGTTATTCTGCAATTCAGACAGACTGCTGAAGAAGATGCTGTCCACTTTTTCCTCACTCTCCACTTATGCATTGCAATTTGCAATTATTGCTCCCATTTATTTTGTCTTCTCTCACAGATTCCGTGGTTTCATTATTCCACAAGAAGGACTATTGGGTGGGTGCTTTCTTTTTGTTTCACAACTTTCTGGATGACGCCATTTAAGGTGACATTGCTACCATATGTGTACTACCATGTACTTTTAGTGTTGCTGTGTGTTGCTGAATTACGTGACTGAACTGCTTTTTCTTTCCTATCTAAGCTCACCTAGTCAATTTTTTTTCCGAATTTATCTATGTTCCTTGACTTAACTGATAGACATATGCTCGCAAATTAGAGGGACGAGGATTCAAGCAATTAAGCCTAAAAAAATAGTAATATTTTGATTGCCTCTTCTAAAAAGTGTTATGGGTTCGATTTCAAGCCAAATATCGGATCTATACGTCACTATGATGTGCGCTGGAGGAAAGAGGGGATTGAGTCAGCAAACAAAAACTTCTAAAGTCTAATGGTTGCAAAGAAGCATTTATCTACTGATGCAGCAAAACCAGATGTGCCTATGTGTCAGCTCTGCAGTGTCTCCTTCAAACTGAGGCTTCAGTGGGACATGTGCAAACAGGAAACACATGCCGTGTTTATTCATGATACATTACACTTTGTGCTCTCCCGATGGCGAGAGTTCAATAGGAATGTCTCATTTTTGAATCAGCAAACAACTTCAGTCAGCTTTTGGTTGGAGGGAGATGACGACGCTTCCTCTGAAAGCTGTTTGTCTTCGCTGCGAAGCAAAACGACGAGGGAAGGAAGTTCAAATCTTAAGAGTGCCACAAACACAACGGGTTAGTGCATCATTTGCATACGTGATTAAAACCGGTTACATGTCAAAGGGGGAGCTGGAGCCCCCCCTTTGACATGTAACCGCAGCTTGACTTTCCGCAGCACCAAGAGATGACGGGAAATTCAGGGAAGGAAAAAAAGTGGCGATCATAAGCTAGCAGAATATTAGTGTTTGCCGGAAAATGAATCTCTCGAGAAGACGCAGCTGAAAATGCAAGACTGATGAAAGCGGAGCTGATATCTTTTATGAAATAAGCTCTGTGGGATAACAAATGTCTCCTACGACAGACTGAATTAAACTCACGACTCTATGAAAGTGGCCCGTCCCCGGTATAAATTATAAACAGGGACAGTGCAAGGATAGATGGACGGATGCGCTGCCTTATGAAGCGTAGGTAAGAGACGCAGAGAGCGAGAAAGACGTGTGATTTTACGTGTAAGATGAAACAGCCAGCTGAGTGTTCATGTTGGCGACCTACCCTGCACTGATCACCGACCAAATCCCTTAGGAGGATTATCCAGACTCAAATCAAGAAAATCGTGCAACTTTAAGGGTCAACAGCAGACAGTGAGAAAAAGACAAATGAGGAGGAGGCGGTTGCTGAAACGCATCTCAGCCTCATAAAAAAATGACCTTTGTGTTGCTTGTAGTTAAAATTAAAACAAATTCAACACTATGGATATACTTGCAAGGTGCTAAATAAAAAAATTTTATATTTTGTTATTTAAGTGAATTATTGAAACAGTGCACTTTAAAAAGGTCTCCCCAAGACATAAGGAAGAACATCAGGCCCGCAGCATCACAGATACACCACCGTATGTCACAGTGGATATGAGACTTTTACAAATATTCACCCTTTGTTGTGTTTTTGATCCTCAAAGTTAAAGTATCAGTCCTGTTTAACAAACTCTAAATGCTTATATTTGTGATTGTAAGAGAGTAAAGGTTTCCAAACAACCAATTTGCCTGTGGTTGGTGTCTGTTGGGTGTTTTTTAGATTCTGCGATCCCAAAGCGGCAGTTTTGTCCCATCCCTCTTCCTGTTGCTTGGTTCCAAGAACAAACAGGGTCCTCGTCAGGCTTTATGTTGGGTTTGGTGGTTCCAAACGTTTATCGCTGCTGTGAGAGCAGATGTGAAATCTTTAGGGAAGCAGCCATTTTCCTGCTGCTATTTCCTTACTTGTGAAGATCAAAACGTCTGTTTTGCTTTACTTTTCACAAAAAGAGGCAGGATAGTTTAAGACTGAAAACAAAGGTCAGCCTCGCAGACAAAGAGCCTGTTTATCAATGTCGGACATGATGGATTCCAGGTAAAAATCCCAAACAATGATGGACGGACTTTCCTCAAAATGACACTGAAAAATAATCGAACAAAGGATGATGGGATTGACAGGTGGTATATGTCACTGCGATGTTGCTCATTAAAGCCCCAAGTTAATTTGATCAGAGTGCCTGTCTGGGATAATACACAAGTGAAATCTCATGATGTCTTGTGAGCCCTATTAAAGCAACTAATGGAGCCACAGTTTAATGAACTCTGTTCCGGATCCCACAATGGCTCACACGGCCTGGTGAAATCAGCAGCCATTGTTGACGCTGCGTTGGTATTCCAGGCGAAAAGGCTGAAAGATGCAGGTCATCTCCTCCATATCAATGCAGGTGGAGTTAGTGGAGTTTTCCCAGAACACAGAAACAAGCTCTCTTAAATCTTATATCCAATAATCCCCTTTAGAATGACACCACGAACATTTAAAGACTTCGGCTGAAAGGGAATAAAAAACTGCTAGCTGGAGTCTTCTTCACCTCAAGTCTGAACTTATATTTAATAAAAAAAATGGGATAATTTATACCAGAATTTGTTGAGTGTAGTGGAAAATTACAAAATACAAGTGGATGTATTCAGTATATGTTGGTGTAATTTGATCCAAATGCTAACATGATATCCTAAATGTGCTAAGCAGCCACCCAGCTAGCACTGAACGTTGTCATGATTGATGGGCGAATGTTTGCGGACGTCAAAATGAAACACCAATAAACCTTGTTGGACATCGTCTGTCAATATTCTTATAAAAAAAAGTCCAACAGACATTCAGGCAAAGCTACAGATGTCAACTTTTTCCAAAAATAAAAATTTGGTGAGAAATAGTAACGGTCATAAAGGTTTGAAAGATATTAAAACCGATTAAATAAAATCACTGGAAAAGCTTTTTTTTTTTTTTCTCCACAGTGAGAAACAACTCAACACAAAAAGCAGCAAACGGAGCTCAAATCAAGCATCGATGTGGGGAAGTTGGGGATTTAAGTGACTAAACATGGCACGGTTGTTAAAGAAACTGCTGATCTACTGGAAGTTTCACACACAACTATCTTGCAGGTTTACAGAGAATGGTCCCAAAATAGATAAAATTTCCACTAAGAGGCAGTTTTGTGAGCAAAAATATCTTGTTGATGTCAGTCGAGAAGAGGGACACTGGTTCGAGGTAATAGAAAGGCAACAATAACTCATAAATACTTAGATCCATTTTCTTCTGGTGACTTCTGCCATAATAACTACCTGAAACTAGCCGATGAGTGTAAACAAAGTACAGATTCTGGTAAGAATCACTTGAGTACGTCATTTGATGAGACAATGTGAATATTTAATGGACATCATCCACTTCAGAAAGAACAGTTTTAATACTCAGTCCTTGAGCTATAAAATAGACATTTTACTTGATTTTATTTGACACTACCAATGTTGAAAATGTAATTCAACTCCAAATATATTAGCTTAATAGAGCATTATAATGCCAAGCATTGTCATATGGCTCTTGGTACAATGGAGCTCTGCCCTCAGAAGTAGCAACATGCATTTGGCATACATTGCTGGAAAAGCCAATACACTGAACACAAACAAGCAGTGCTGGCTAGTTTCCCTGCCAAAAGCCAACACAATGAAGCCAAGAAATGCCCCACACAGCAAAAGCTGATACAGTTACTGTCTGTGTCTTCAGGACTCATAGACTGGCATCTTGAACGAGACAGACTGGATTGATTTTCTTGAAACTAAGCAGTATGTAAATCAACAAATATCAACGTTTTCCACTATTAGAATCATCAGAAAACGAAACTGTTTAATTTCCCATTTTATAACGAACGATTCATGTCCACTGTAGAATCGTGATCAGAAAGTTCTTTTTGATGCCTACAAATCAGCTTGAGCTTGTACATCAAGTTACACACCGTCATCATGACATGCTAGAGATGCACACCGGCTGTCTGGGACTGCAAAGTTCTAGATAAAAGGTGTCATGTAAAAGTGGGTTTGGGAATCTTCTGCATGGCTAACACACACACACACACACACACACACAAAACAACAACAACAAAAACTGGAATTGCTTTCCTTTGAGAAAAACAAGGGTTGGGGGAACACGTCTGCATAGAAATTGCAGCTATTAATGCAAATGAGATATCATAAGAAGGAATGATGCAAGTACATCCTCTGCTGTTCTCCCCAGTGCGACGCTGTCATCTACATCAACACGATATGAAGGTTTTCCATTTTATGTGCCATTTGTTGGGGGGAAAAGTATCACTTGGACCGCTTCCACATGAAAAAGTGGGTGAGAATCACTTTATACTGTGATCACAATGAGCTTTTAAATATATATATAATATATGAACTATTTTCTGGAACAGAGAACCTTCATAAAGCAATCTTTTATTGTAACCATATAAAAAATATTTAAAAGGGGAGCTAAATATCTTAACTCATATCATCCACATGTATTCACTTTGGGTGCTGATGCTGTGGGCAGGGAGGATCTCTGATAGCAGTCAGTCTTGCAACAAATCTGAAGAGGCCTCTGACTTAAGACTGTTGATGTATGACAGTCCCGTGACTGTCATGACTGACTTTACGGCCAGTAAAGACGATATTCCATTACCAACTCTGCAGAGATTTGAGGCCGGTTGTAAAAACAAAACATTGTTGTTATGGTTACGCATTATAGCAATTGTACAAAATTAAAAAGTAAGCGCAAAGATCCTTCCAGCTGCATAGCATCAAAAACAAAGGGAAAAAAAAAAGATCTAAACCAAACAAAATATCAGTGATATTTAAGAATGTAACACTTCTTACCACAAAATACAAAAAATATTTTCCACAGAGCCAGAGGTTATGGGATAAGTTCCCACCAAAGGAGAAAACCTCTGCGTAAGGTCATACCACAGCATGTCAAAACAGATTTAAGTCTGTAGTTTGAACAGGCCACTCCAAAATCTCCATTTTATTTTTGAGTCATTCTGAGGTGGACGTGCTGGCGTGCTTTTGGACACCGTTCTGCTGCATAACCCAGGTGTACTTGAGTTTAATGTCGAACTGATGATTAGGCATTATCCTTGAGGACGTTCCACAAGACAGCGGACATCATCAACAGACGGGATCCATCAATTAGGGAAAGTCCTCAGTGACAGGTTAAGGTAAGTAAAAAGATCTCAGAAGCAACGTCTCAATGATCACAGGAAATTCAAAAGCAGATGAGAAACACAATCATTGACCTTTATCAGTCTGAAAAGAGCTACAGCAACCAGTGAAATCAAGCAAAACAGAAGAGATCTTGTGGGGGTAAATATTTTCCTCGCCATGGAAAGTAGAGGTGAAAACGTCTCGGGAGGATTCATCCCCACCGTCTTCAAACATCCTTGTATTTTCAGTAACGGCGTCATCATTAACATTAACTGATCTGCTGCTTTTATCTGATGTCAAAGCCGTTTCCTACTTCAACTTTCTTTATGTTATGGTGAACTTTTTAGATATGGTACAGTTCTGAAGAAATATACCATTTTAAACCAAGGTTGCCTTGAATAAATTATGTAAATGATCACAGGTGACTTTTCTTCTATTCTTTTGTAAAAAATAAACCTGGATCATTAATAAAATAGTTGTTTTATTACGAAATGCATTCAAGATAGTCATTTTCCTGATTGTAATTAGTGTAAAATGCTATGAAAAGCACTTTAGGCTTCAAAAAATGTTTTAAAAATCCATGCGTGCACTCACCCGGACTGTTTTGGCTTTTTGGAGAAGCCAAACATGTCCACATGCTCCTGTTGCGGAGCTCTGCGTCCCAAAGCTTAGGTGCTCCTCATCAGCATTCTAATCCACATCTGAATCCCTTCAACATTTCACGGCCGAAAACAATCCAGCGCCAGCCCAGGTCCACATCTGGAGCCAACAGAAGTGTGCCGAATACAGAAATGTCTTTGCATTCATGAAAATGAACTCAAACGGAAGCGAGAACGGCCAAACGAGTCGCTCGGTCCGGCGAACGGACAGTCCCGTTCCTCTGTCATCACTCTTTCAAAGTGATGACAGGGACACAGCAGGAGTTATCTTCACCACTCTGCTCTGTCCAGGAGAAGGCAGCCCCTTCCTGCCTCTCTACACCTGGACGACTCAGGCTGCAGAGAGCGCTCTGTATGTGCTCCACATCCCAGAGCACGGGGAAGTGTAGCGATCGTAGCTGCGGCAGGGAGGGGAGGGAGAGATGGGTAAGGGGGGGATTGAGAGGGAGGATCAGACCGGATGGATGACGGATGCTCTCTGGCTGTGGCTCTGTCCTCTGTTCATCTGGGCTGCAAGGATACGGAGGCAGGAGGGGAGGTGGGGTACCGATGGTTTGAAATGAGGAGAAAGCGACGGAGGAGGGGACGAACGGGAGGAAAAGTGTTTTGGCTGTGAAGAGAACGCAACTTAGAGGGATGGACAGGGAAGGATAGAGCGGTGTTGGGTTAAAGAAAGCTGATTCTGCAGAATGGGAAGCAGAGATTCATAACAGGTTCTCGTTTAAATAAAAAAACAAAAACTCCCAATACGAATATTTGACTTTGCATGACCTTTAAAATGGTTAAAACTCCATTTACTTCAGATAAAGCTAATCTTTTTAATTGTATCTGTTGTCTTTGAACTCTCAAGGACTCCATCGTCTTTCTCTTATGATCAGCTAAATGTGTGTTTCGGTGCACAGATGGTCCAGCTTTGACAAAATGCTGTGTTCACTGGCCTGGTGCCACAAGTGGCTAAATAACCCATCTACCAAACAAACCTCGGTGGTGCTGATGGACTTCCTGTGAATGCAAATGAGTTGGAGCGGAGGACATTTTTCTCCATTGCCTTTAGTATGAACACTTATGAGACTACCATTTAACAAAGTTGTCACATTCACACGTCAGAAAATAAAAGCATTAAGTGGAGATTAGAAGAATGTCTGAAGTGCCATAAAACTGATGGAAGAAAATGTATTCTGAAAGCGTATTGGTTATCGCCTGATATCTTCTGCCTCTACAGACAGCCTCCAATCTTCAGATTAAAAAAGTGGAAACTGTCTTATGACAAAGCAACAACACTGATAAGAAAATCAGTAAGAAAAAAGGAATAGAAAATCCCTAAAACATCAGTTTTTCTTCAATGTCATGCCTATGGTCACGGGATAAAATAGGAAAATAAGGGGTGCACTGATCGTACTTTTCTGGCCGATCACAATCACAGATCTTAAAAAGCCTGATCTGTCAATACCATTTTTTTTTCACCATTAACAAAAACATACCAATACAACAGAAAAAAAAAACTTCATCAGTTTTTAACCCCTATAAACATATGAAAAGAAATGTTTAGTATGATTGGTCAATGTTTATGCAGTGATCAGACTTTAAATAGGATGGATGTATGGATGGATGAAGCTTTTTGCAAATGGGATATAACATAAAATCTGCTAAGAAAAATATTTTTCCAAACTTTTTACCCAGATTTGGAAAGTGTTTAAATCTAATCTTGTATTTGTTCAGACTGCACAAGAGTCTATACCTAAACCCTAATAAGGTTCAAGACACTAAACTTGCCATTTCTATATATAAATATATTTTTAGTGAGCATGGAGCAATTTAATCTGGCATATTCAAGTGGAGCAAGAGAAGATTAAAACATTCCTAAGGGATTCTCACTGGCATAACATTCCATAGACTAGCAGAAGACCTGATATAGACAATTTGATATAGAAGTAAAAAAAAAAAAAAGTGTCTCTCTTGCTCTCAGTGCAAAGCCGGCAACTTAGTCATGCAACTTTTTGTCAACGTTTCTTTGATAACTGCTTGTAGCGTGTCCCCACAAGGCACACACACTGCAAGCACCTCCATGTTCGGAAACGCATTAAACACACACTTCTGTGGGTGGCAAGACAAAAGGACCCTTGTTGCCCTCTTATAATTCCAAACTGGTTAACACCTAAACCGATCTCTGGAGACGACGGAGACAAATGAATGCAGGCCCCCTTATCTGTCAGTAAATTCAATTTCCTGTCTGTACTTTATCGTTGATATAACTTGTTATAGGACATTATGCATCGCTGGCAGCTTCCCCGGTGGCAGTTTTCAGGAATTCATCACGATACTGCTTTTGAAATGATGTGGATTTGAAAGATGAATAAATCCAATATGTTTCCTCTCAGACTGCTGCCCAAATTGTGTAGACATCGACAGTATGTGTCAAGGCAAATATCAACTTCTTAGTGTATTTGATGGGTTATTATAAGCATAATGTCAACTGACTTTAGATTAAAGAGAGTAAGAAAAGTTACTGATGAAAGGTATTTGCATATTTTGAATTTATAGGGTAAGAAAATGCAAAGAAGACAAAAGGTTCAATCACCAACATGCTTGGAAAGACTCAAGACATAAAGGGGAGTGAATGAACTTTCGCCATGGTCTACAAATTTCAATGATATCATGAATTGTGTTCTGAAGGAGGTGAAAACTAGGTATTGATTGCCTACAATGTTTCCCACCAATCTTTGAACTTGTTGCCACTGTAATAATCACTTTTATGAAAAATTAAGAGGTGACCTCAGGCAATTTTAATTTGATTCTCCAGATTTAATCTTTAACTGAATCACAGCTTCTGTTTCATGTTATCATTCTTATTGAAAAGTTGGGAAAAGAGCAACTGAGTTCACCAAAAGTCACACGCTGAGGCAGAAATGCATAATGAATGTGGAAGAGAACTAAATAGATGGTTTATTAAATAAATGGGAGCTTTGCTCTTAATAAATGAAGCACTGGGGGGACATGTGGACCTTTATCATGGAAAGCTCGTCATTTTCTTCTCCACTTCAACTGACTGTTGCTCCAGTAACTTTAGCTTTCCTTTCTAAATGGGTGTTTCAGTACAAATGATGAAAACTGGACTTTGGAACCAGCCGCAATGGGATAAAGAAGTTTAAAGAAAATCCTAAAGATGTTATCTTTTAATAATTAATTCTTCTATAATCAGTAAGTAGTGATTTGTGACTACTTGTGTGACTATTTGTTACTACTTCAAACTTGAGAAAACAGTTTATTACATGTTGTGGTGCTAAATACAGAAAACAAAGTAATATGCAAAAAACAAAAAATGACAATATTTCTTTATTCTATGGGCTAAACAATAAAAGAAGATACTAATATATGTTTATTGAGGGACAAACTGATAGCAGTGAAAATATGCTATCTGTGAAACGTTTCCTATGTTTGTACCCATGGCAACCTATTGCACTCTGAACTCAGGGATCTCAGAGATGCTGATTTTCTCAGTCGGTATTCTGACTTCAATGGTTTATTGTTTTTCTTGAACTCACTAGAACCTGACGAGGTTTTAAGGCATCCTAACGTCAGATCCCAACCATTGATCCAAACAAGAAACGCTGACATTGCATATTTAAAATGTAGAGGGCTTATTTCAAATTATACTCAGTTTGATTATAAATACAAAAAAACTGTACCCCAAGACATTCCCCATGTTCTCATTACATGGCAATACTAAACTCGAGCTATTAGGAGTCATCCAAGGCGCCTGAACAAAGATGCAAATGGGAGAAACTGATTTAGGGATAATAAGGACTGCAGTCTTCATAGCTGATAGGATAGGTGGCCCTGATAGGATAGGGCCAGAAGAACTCATTTAATCCTAGGTTGCACCATATATTGTAGATACAGAAAATATTAAATCTTAATTGTGATGTGGAGTGGTTATTTAGTAAGTGTAGTTCTTGTTAAGATAACTGCTTTTACCTTAACGCCTTATATCTGTTTTTAAGTCTCTGCAGACCAATAGCGATTGCTCATCTACCTAGTTAGCAAGTTCCTGCAACCAAGAAGCCATCACAACTTTTACATTGTTCGTGCTGAAGCATTCTGGGTACAAGGCAGAAAAAAAAAGAATCAGTTCCAAGCTATAGCTACAGCCAGGTGCAATGTTTCATAAGCACACACACTGCTGCTACCTGACAACACTGAAGTTGGCTCTAAAACTAATGGACCCTGCAAATGATCCATAACAGAAAACCTTTCAGAGAGTGACCCAGGCATCACCGTGGCTTTACATCCATGCCAAAACAGTTTCATGGCTTCACTGTATTATCTAATGAAAATTAATTACAGCCCTTTATTTAAGTTCATGAACTTGTTAGCACGCGTTCCTTCATTTTGCGGCGGGTGTCCGATCTTGCCACTAGGTTGATTTAAAACAGCAGTGATCATTACTGTGGAGGACAGATAGGAACGCCAGTGGCATCTCACTCCTGCTTTGTGTCCCACAGAGATAGCGGGAGAAAAGCAGTCGACGTGCCTTTGTCCACTAATGAATAACAATATAGCCCAAGGTCACCACCGGAGAGGAAGTGACTGCGTGAGCGAGAGCGAAAACTGAGAAAGACGAAGAAAGACTTGGTGTTGGATTATTATATCCCACATTAGTATTCAGTGGTCCTCGTTGTGCTTCACAGACAGTTGGAAGATGTGTGGAGTTTATCATTATGATTTCCTTGGGTGTGTGTTTGAACGCGAGTACTGGCCTACTTTTCTCCCTCCCTTTCAAAACAGGGAAAAATATTAAATGTTCACCAACATAACAAAGATGCTTCCATCTAATGATGGGATGTGGCTTCAAACGGAGTAAACCCATGTGGATAATGTGTTATGTTCTCGTGAATATCAATTAGCCATTACAATGTTTACTGTTAACCTTGACTCAATCGTAACTAAATGTACTTTAACAACTATAAAACAGAAAAAGTCAATTCTATCTGCTAGATACGGTATCTGGGGATGCAATGGTAAATAAGCGTCACGGTTCGGTTTGCAACGCAATTTTACCGTCACGGCTTGGTGCGTTTACGATTGCTTCAGTCAACAGAAACAAATAAAAAGATGCCACTATGGACTGGAGTTTTATTTTTTACTGAATGATGAGCAATTATAGCAACCAGATGGATGGATTGATTATACAAGTACAAGAGCAATTTATAAATACCGTAGTCAATTTTGTGGTTTAGGGATTTTTGCAAAAAATTTAAGAAGTTTTATATTCCTGACTTCTGACATAGATGCTAGGGACTGTATCAAATGGATCAGTTGAGATGAAATAAGCTGAATACTTGCAGTTCTTCACTGTAAGGCTTTTATCTACTTATCAATTCCAGACAGTATTTTCTTGGCCTAACAGTACATAGTATATATCCTGAGGCACTTCTGACTTCCTGCTATAGTGACACACATTCAGAAATACAGGAGGAAAAAAATTACATTAAGCTGGTGATTCAGGAACAAATAGCTCAACATCTTGTTGAGGGAACATGAGGGATAGTTGCGCCGAAAGACTGATGATCTTAAATTGAGCCACAACCTTACAGCGCTACGAAATGAACAACACTTTTTACCAGGATCATGATTATTAAATCAGACAAATTAAGCACTTTTTCCAATTTAATGTGGTTGTATTTTCCTCTTTGTTTTTTAGTAAGTGTTCACTTTTACTTACTTTTTTTTTTAAATTTTGCATTTTAACCCTTGTATTGTATTAAGTCTTTCTGTAGCCAAGAGCCAATGAGAAATTTGTCTAGATTATAAATGCTTAACTGTGTTTGTTCATATTTAGCATTTGTTCCTAAAGCTAAAGATACATGCATTATTTTTCCCAGAATGCAGCAGTGCAAGGCGAGTCTTTCTTGGCCAGCTCCCTGTTATTACAGGAGATAAAGCAAACGCTGGCCTTTGCACGCATGCATGCACGCACGCATACACAAACTTCACATGACTCGTCCAAACAATGAGATCATAGAATTTCATTCCCGCACCCTGTTTTAATCCAACAAGCAATCTCGCTGGGTCTTTCTTTTCCTTATGACGCAGCCCTAATCTGATGGGGCGGACAACCCTAGCACGGGAGGGGCAGGATTGGGAAAAGACTGGACTAATATGAGGAAGAACAGGCGATGTATGGATAGAGGGCATTGTTAAGAGATGGACAAAAATGGGGTTGAAAGACTAAAACATGATGCAGTTGATGCGTTTAAAATAAACATCAGATGGAATAGAAGTGAAGGGTGATGTAATTATGAATAGCTCAATGGATTATCTTACAGCCACACTTTGAATCATACACCCAGGTCCACACTGGAATGTTTTCATAAAGGGAAAAAATAATTTTTGGGAATGCAGCCCAGACAAAAATCTGTCAAAATCTGTGCAGTCAGTGAAAGAGGACTGACATCAAGAGATGTCTTTGAGATCTATGAAATTCAGAAGGTAGAGTTGGCAAATATTAAAGTCAAAATGTAGAATAATGAAAGATTCCTCCCTAATAAAGCTGAATGGCAAAACACAAAAAGCAAACAAAAAAATCAAACAGAACTCCAATAAAGTGAACCCCCGCTTATTGACAGTTCAGTATTTGTGGCTTTTTCTATTATTCATAGAAAAGTTACCAATTCTTAGATTTTTTTCATAGCATATTTCTAAAATATTCTAAAGAAAATACAGCAAATCTACTTTCAGCACAAGTAGAATTTGCTGCTGATCAGCTGGACCTCTAAGAAAAATGGGACGAAAAATGGATATATGGGTGATTGTAGATATAGCTTCTACGACGGTTTCCACTGTGCGTATTAATGCATATTAAGAAAGCCTTAGTTTCATCGTAATTCATCGTGTGCACTTCTAACCTTCACCAGATCTTTAACTTTTATGTCACAAACAATCATTCTTGACAAAAGTAAAGATTGTTATGCTGTTGAATTGCCCTGTAAAACTATTTTTTTCCTTTGAGAATCCTTCTGGTGCATGCAAATTTGTTTAATTTCCTCCCAGAGCAGTTAAGTTTTTTAATCTACTTGGCATACGTTATCTACCTGGAAGCATTCAAACGCTCTCTTATGCATTAAAGCGGTTGACGGCTCCATCTGAGCTTAAACAAATAAAGTGTTTGGCTCGGCTCTACGTTCTCTCTGCCCCGTCCTCTATCCCTGAGCGTACTGCCGTCAGCTCGCTGAACTTCCCCCTGCAATAACGCAGCCTGTCGCAGACATTTAAGAGATAAGGAAAACCAGGCAACGGAAGGAGCCATTTGTCAGCCTCGGAGCAAACCAGACTCCACAAAAGGGCATGCATCTTTCAAACAAAACGTGACTGTTGTAAATGCATATTGGGGATGCGGTGCACATATCTCTGCTGTACAAAGACCTGAGCATGCATCGAAATGTAGAGATGAACGGCAACAAGTAGACGGAACAAATTGATTAAACGCTATTAGCTATTCCTCAGGCCCAGTGTGACATTTAATTATACGCACTCACAAAGCTGAATTTCTGACCAGGGCTTAGAGACTAATGCCAAAAAAATAAATAAAAAATGTGTGGCTACTTTGAATATGCATGAAATAAGCTCGAATTAATCATGAATGCTTTCATATATATTAAAAAACAAAATAAATTTGTTTTAATTGTGTCAATATGTCCCAGTACGCATGGAGCTTACGATGCAAAGGAGGCCTGAGGGGTTTCTGCCTGGGCAACAATCTGAAGCTCGCTGCACATGACTGGGCAGTGATCCCAGAGATGAGAGAGAAAAGCGGGAGTGATGGTGGAAGTGTTCTGAGCAGGAGGTGATGTTATAAATAACAGACTGTCCTGGTACACACGCTGAGGGGCTGCGGCGAAGCTTTTTGTGTGTGTTGCACTTCCTTTCCTGTCATATAAACACAGTGACAGAGAAAACACAGCGAGCTCTGTGTAACTTTTTAAATACGGGCTCGTCAGATTGGGAATACGGCCCTTTTCAGGCCACCCCAAAGACTATAGTGAATTACCTCCCATCTGCTACACTCAGACCATATGTAAGTAAGTGGCTTTTGGGTTTCATACTAGTGCAAACACACAGATGCAAGCATCATGTCATAACCTCATTACACGGAAATGCTGCCTAAACAGCCTAGTTGTTGCCAAATCTGCATTAAGCTACTAAAGGATTGAAAAGAGACACTAGCACATCACTGATATCTCTGGGTGGGCTCACACCACTAATTTCCACTTAGTGTGGTTCGTTGACTGGTCCACAGGTCCAAACACTTCAGCAGTCAAGTAAGTGGTATTCCCACTGAGATCAAAATCTGCTTCAAAGCATCTTCGTATGAATCGCAAACAGTGACTGAATGCAGTAGAAGAATAAAAACTAGCCGAGAATATTGAGTAAAAAAATCATCCCAACGACCGACTTCCTTGGTGGTCTGATTTGCAGCCATGTAGTGTACATTATTTCTATTTCCTTTGCATGACCCAGAGGTATTTACATACATTTCCATGTGACTGGAAGGAAAAGCAGTACAACTGAAGATGGAAATTCTGCCAGGACGCTAATCGGTGTGTGACCCACTTGGCCTCCAGACCCCCTCCTGTCTGACCTAACCAATCAGAGTCGAACCATCAGAGTGTGGCAGGAACTGAAGTGGAGAAGGAGGACATGAAGGACTAAACCCTTGACATCCTAATCTATGGTCGACAAAGGAACAATCAGATTTAGCTACCAACGAAAATGACAATGTGTCTTTATTATTCAGAAAAGACAAAGGACCTTAGAGAAAGTCTACACTACTGTAGGATGCAATATCAAAAGGAGTGTCATATAGACGTTTAGTGAGACTACAAATGCAGAAATCCAGTCTCTCACCTTTCTTCATCCCATCCATTCACCACTACGTCGTCCGTATGTCTACCCACCACCAATCCACCCATCCAACTAGGAAAAGTTGGACCAATTATTTGGTCTTCAACCAGTCACCACATTTAGAGAAACCAATTTCAGCTAGTTGTATGTATGATCCCCCTTAGAACAAAGAAATATGTCTTTTAAACCCCCAGCTATCCATGAGAGGGTTTTAGTCCAGTGCTTAAGATACTTTTCCGTGTCTCCTGATACTCCGACTTTCATTAAATCACTTATTTCTTGTTAAAGATTTTCCGGAACAAAGAAGATGACTATGGATTTGCGAAATGCCATCAAAAATGAATCAGAATGAAAAGCCTATTCGCTTGTATTTGCTTTGTCTGCGGCTGCTGAGTCAACAGTCAAATATTTGGAATATCTGTAGCTGGAAAACCAGGAACAGCAGGGGAGGTACAGAGATTGTAAGAAAATCAGTCCATGTCTGCCTGTCTGTCAAAATTCGTTTGACTTTTTTCCCCGGGCCACATGTTTCCTCACCAATGACCCATCACCTCCTCGCAGTAATCCTAAAACAGTGATGCTGCGATTTGCCGTTCCTAAATCCTAAAGTTCACCGCTGACCGGCAGCTGTACGGGTCAGTGTGTACAAGGAGAAAAGGAGACAAAAAGCTTATGTCTACTTTTGTCCTCCTCTGTGGGTTCAGATTCAGTTCAAGGAGGTTGTTTATTTCAATTTAGTTAGGATGACTCACAATGTGAGTAAAATGTTTTTTTTCCCCTTCTTCTAGCATGTAATGTAGGCAGCTTTTATCGGCTTATTCATTTTGTTAAAGTTTCATCCTTTTCAACAAGACAATTAAATTACATGAAATGTATAGATTGTAATCTTAACTGTGAAATTTAAGGTTGTCTGTGAATCCCCAATATGACCAGGCTAGCCATATCAAAGGTATACACAAATGTTTTAAGAAATACAAACTAGAGAGCGCTGCATGTCACTTAAGAGTGTCCAGCAAAATGTAGGATTTTACTGGACCAGCATCCTACCAACATTTTAATAGCACCCACACAATCATGTGGCCATACTTCCCAGTAGACAGCCAGCTAAACCCTCTAAAGCCATGAATTAATCTCTATAGGTGCTCAGTAATTACAAGGGGTAATCCTGGGTTCATCCCAGCTCGGAATCACCTCGTCTTTACGTAATGTGCCGCCAGTTCAGTGATCAAAATCACAAAGGGCAATTCTGATCTGGAGCTAGATAGTGAACCCAACTTCAGGAAACATGCTAGTGAAACTAGAATATTTTCCACAAAGTCGGCAGTCAGAGGGGTTTCTAAAAACATAACGTTCTGGTTTCTAAAAAAAATTCTGACCTTCCAAATGTTTGTTGTACAATTTTAGTAGTCATATGTCCTCCCCAGGCAACTTGTTGCCATGGTTACACTAAATCCCCTTCTGATTGGCTGTTCTGTATCTCATGATTTCTTCCCCCACTTAAACCTCTCCAAGATTTATAAAGGTGATCAAAACAGAATTAGACCATTAAATAACCTTCCTCCCAAAACATTGGAATCAAATTGTTAATAAAGGTTCAGTTTTTCCTGATGTGTTTCATTTTTGGACAGCAATAGCAAGTGACCATTATTAATTAGTCTTAGATGCGATATGTCCTCCAGTCTCTAGTAAACTAAGATTTTCCCATGTTGATTATTTCACTATATATTGATATTTTAAGAAATCCTGAGTGCAACAACTACTCAGTGGAAAGTTGTTCTAACTAATTAACTTTTATTGACAAGTTACAAAACTTAAATCATTTCTGATAATCACACTGACTGAGTAATAAACACACCTTATCACACCAACTTTTCTTATTCTATTGCGGTCTACTAAAATTGCTACAAACTCATTGAATCTTCCTATGCTTATTTTAAAATAAATTTAATATTTTTATACAAAAAAAAGACAAAGATTATGAAAAAGTGAGATTCAACAAGCTCCAACAATAATATCCCTAAATGTTTCAACGACAAAATCAAACCTAACAGACTCGAAACCCCAGACTGGTGGTTTTGATCAAGTCACTCCTGCATAAGCAACCAAAATAATAATAAAAAAAAGGCTATAGAAACTTACTGGAAAGCTGTTAACATTCCCAGTTCGTCATCATCATCACACGGCTCCATCGTTTCTTCCAGGCAATGAAGGAATAATGGGTCGGTGTGAGTGGGATGGAAGCCCCAGCCCCACGACTGCTAAAGGGCTCAGAACATTGGAGAAAGAGCTGCTTCCCTGCTCACAGTCTAACTCCTCCACTGAAAGAAAAGCAAACCCAACTCTGAATCTCTTAAAAAAAATCCCCAAACTCAATTTTCTCAGTGCGTACATGTGCATACGTGTGTATGTCTGCATGTGCGTGTGTGTTTTTTTTTTTTTTTTTTTTTTAGATGTATAGTAGATACTTAAGTTGTCTTTTCATCAATGTTTTTTTTTTTTTTTCATTTCTAGTTTGGTGCCAAATGTTCCAGCTTAGCAATGCTGTGCAGCGCCGCTGGTGATGGATTTAGCCGGGGCATCTGGGCCAGCGGGGATAAACTTCATTCACACACAAACGCATGGACACACGAATACCTACATGAAAGACAACACACACGCACACATGCAGACACACAGATGCACACACACACGCATGCACATCAGCAGTGTTGCAGAATAGAGGGAACAAAGGAGCAAAGTATTTGCATCCGTTAGCTTTTGCTTTTCCGTCACACAAATGTTTTAGATTTGACAAAATTTGACAGCAGACAAACACATCGTGTCTAAATTATTTTATTTAGCTAATTTAAGGGTTTTGTTAACAACACCACATCATTAAAGTCTGGATGAAGCAAAGCACCCACAGACCATGACACTGCCACCACTACTGTTTGATTGTTGCCAACCTTTTAGACGTTTAGCTTCCCCTAAATTAATTTTTCCAGATTAATTCTAAAGTTTGATATCTGTGTTGAAGTTTTGTTTATATATAAATCACCACCAACAGCGCAGCTGACATGTGTGCAAGTTTGTATTTAAAAGTAAGGATCAATGATTATGATCTAGTGGTCTCGTAAAGCAGGGTGAGATTAAAGCAAAGAACACAATGACAAAAGGAAACACAATAGAGCACCTGTCCATGCCGACTACTGGCACTAATATCTCATGGGATGAACAGGGGAAAAATAAAAAACATGCAAACATCACAGCCCCGTTATGTCTTTGCTCCTTGTTTTAAACTAAGAGGATAAAAGAAAAGAGAACAATTTAAAAAAAACAAAACAAAAGTAAAGTCATGTCATCTGATCGATGCACATGTAGGTATAAAGAAGTATGAGGTCAAAGGGTGGCCTTCATGAAACATTTACCTGATAAAATTGGCTAAAGACTGACAAACCGTTCATTTTCCAGCATGAACAAAGCTACTTCCGACTGAGCCGTCCCATCTGATTTTGACAAGTAAAACATAAGCGAAGTTACCATTCAGTGCTGTTATCACTTCATAATTCACATCTCTTTTCACTCTTGGTGCTTAAACGCGGGGAAGTGATGCAACATGATGCAAACTCCCAGGTGTCATAGATTCTTGTTGCCTTGAAAAGTAATTAATCACAACTTATTCACAAAGAACGATTAATAATAAACCAGGCTACAACCAGGGCTGGGTAAAAATCCATTTAAAATCTGTATTTCCATGAAGATCATATTTATGCAGAACAAATGATAATTCTTAGAATTATATCAGGTAGACAACAGTGTAACAACATAGACATGCACTCATGATTTAAAAGCATTTCACGTTAATCATGAAACGTACGCAGAAATTTTCTATCTCCTCTTATTTGAAATGAATTGAAACCGAGTTTGAAACCTACAAACGGAGGCATCCTTTGAAATTCCCTGGAAGACCAAACTAATGATGCAAAGTGCGCCAGAACATGGAAATACCCTCTTCTGTAAGAAGCCTAACTATATCTTAATCCTCTGCCTGCCACCAGCATAAATGCTGAACAACAGTGGGAGAAGGAGGGGGAAGAAAATCAAAAGAAAAACTGAAAAGGTTAAAAAAAATAAGAGCAAAATAAGTGGAAACAGGTATTTCTTCACATGATGATGGACCTTCCTTTTGTATAAGTACTTATGTTAGTCGTTTCTTTCTTTACTAGTGTTAAAAAGAAAACAGCACAGTGGGCGTCCAAACAGCAAGTTATCAACAGAAACATTCTTTGTTTTTTGTTTTGTTTGTTCCTTTTTTTTTTTTTTTTTCATTTTCATTAGACGCTCCATTTCCCCCCCCAGATGGTTCAGTGAAACTAAGCTCTCCTAAATGTACAAGTCAGCCATGCAGGCAGGCTGGTATTAAGGTGACAGAGACTTTCAAAAAGTTGTAGTTTAAAGCCAACAACATTTTCCATCGTCCTGGCAAATGTCGCAGTGACCCAGGTTTTCTCCTGTTGTATGAACAGAGTAATGTTACTGTAACTCGATTGGACAATAAAAGAGCACAAATACTTAACACAGATGTCTTAAACATGTAAGCTTGAATTTTAATTATCCAAGACATTTAAAATGTAGTAAGTAAAAACTCTTGAAAACTAAAAAGCATAAAATGAATTTAAAAATTATTGCTAGGTCACAAACTCATACGCTGTAACAAAATTACAAAACTTAGCGAGCATGTGAGGCCAACGACAGTTTTATACAGAGAAAAGTTGTCCCTGGTTGAACTTGAGCTCACCTGAAGCAGACAGTCACTCTGCCTAGATGTAAAACTTCTTCGGTGATTAAAAAATGAAAACCCGGCCAGAAACAACACGGGCGATGCGAACGCCGAGGCTTTTGTGTGACGGAGAAATGCAATTCCACCTATCAGATCCTTAAAGCGCGACGGTGGGTTGCGAAATGAAAGGAAATGAGAAAGAAGAGACTAAACGCGGGTGAATAATACCCTTGGTTTTCCCCCAATTCCCAGACATTCTCAGAGGACTTCCAGGACGAGCTGTGATTTATAGCCTCCATCTAAACTAATGCGGGGCTTTGTTTTGTCCGCTCTCGCTGTCCTGCTACAGGGAATCACGTCGCCATTACAGAAGCACTTGTGATTAAAATCTGATGAAACGGATAATCATCGTCAGAGTGAGCTGAGACCTTAGTTTCACTTGCATGCTTCAGGCACAGAACTTCAGAGTCAAGTCCATTGCTATATTGGCAGTACTCAACTAATTTGGCAGATCTATTGAAATGTCAACTTCAAACACTATGAGAATAATCAGTTCCCCCCTTATATTTTCAGCAAAACGTTCCAGTTTTACTCACATATTGAGAAAAGATGTCTCCCTCCATTCGGCTTTGCCAATTCGGCCTTCGGTTGCAAGAGGACGATGCTCGTTTGGAGGCCGGTCCTCTAAAGGTCTGCAGCTGATGCGGGGGGCTGTCACCGACTGTTCAGAGCTGACTGATGTCAGGTCAGTGCTGAGGTCAAACGACGTCCAGGACGAGTCAGAGGAAAAGGAAGAGCTGGTATCCACCCACTCCTCAAACAGTCTGTGTTTGGTGCCCATGGCAACTACAGTAAGACAAACCCAGCTACGCAGGGAGACAAATGCAGAGAGAGCACACTAGGAAATGTCTTGAAGAGCCAAGAGTTTGTGGACAAGTCAGAATATACTTTTAGATTGCTGTGGACTCTATGGTCAAGTGCTAGAGAGAGTAAGGACCAATAAGAATGAACATCAGAGAGTTGAGATCAGGATTTGAAGGAAGAAAAGAAAACCACTCAGACCGAAGAAGAGATAGCAGGAAGGGAAAAACAGAAAAGCACCGATGAAGATAGTCGGGGCCAAACATCCTGGGTAATAGGTGCAAGCAGCAGCACTTCACAGGCGATTGCTCACATCTCATTACATTCCATTTTTGCCCCGCAACAATTAAATTATGGGGTAATCTGATAGTGCCGGCGCAGGATAGGAAATCGATTGGCGATGCATGGAGAGGCTTGAACTCGCGGCTTCTGCGGCTACGCGATAGCGCCGGCTGAGAGAGCGTCGTCTTAGGTTGCACTGGTACGTGGTTCATTACTAGAGGACTGATCCAGGCAAAATTCAATTAAGGTTCACCACTAAAACCAATTAGACCTCTGATGTGGGGAGAACATGCTCGCCAGTTTCCCACAGGTGCAATGGGAGCGAACTAAGAGCACAGTTCTTCAGACAGGGAAGGTGGTAAAGTATAAAGGAAGAACAGAGTGGTGATCCGATTTCTTTGAAAGCTAAGCTTTAATCAGTATTGACCTTTATATCCTGTTCAGCTGTGCATATTCAGGTGAGCATACATCCATTAGACTGTATAGTCAAAGTGAACAGGAATGAATGTTTGTCACAAAGTTCAAATTCATTGTGGTTAGGGACCAAACCGCCAGCTACAATCTCCAGATACTTGGGACTTCGCCTAACTTTTCACATTGATTTCATTTGATACAAGCTAAATAAACTGATTAGATTGATCAGATAAGATTCAAACACAGAACTTTTATCTTAAAGTTCTATTTCTATGGTCCTCTGGACTCTATAGAGCAAGAGAAATTCCTATCTTGGGCCCGATTTTGCCTGCAGGCCTTGAGTTGGTTTATAAGGCATCTACTTTTCAACAAATTTATTCCCAGTTATCTTAATTTTGGTCACTTTCTTTCAAAATGCTTGCTATATTTAGCCAAGCTAAATAAAATATTTAAAAGACTTATTTGGATGCAGCAAAGTCAACTTTTCAGTGGAAATCTCTGGATAAACACGGTTCTACTTATAAAAGTCTGCTTTTAAAAGACGAATGCATTGAGTTGGACTTAACATTTATTGTGTCAGTATTAATTCTGCACTGATTAAATATGAAAAAAAAGTTTGATAAATTAAAATCTTTCTTAAAACAGAGCAAGGGGCCACAAAAACTCCGTCCAACGGCCACAATTGGCACAAGTAACTTTTTTCTTTTGTTGTAGATGTGCTCTACAAAAGTAAAAATAAAATCTGCTTATAGATGCGAACAGCACTGTTCATTTTAGACTATCATAGAAAACAAAGACTGAAACCAAAGGGGTCTCCACAATTACATTTGTTAGATTTTTACACTTTTGAATATATGTGGAAAAAATACAACCCGGCCTCACTGCCGGGGTTCATCAGCATGCAAAATGCAACCACATCCTGCACATCTTCGGCAAGCATGAGTAGAAAAAGGTGACGATTTTAGAAAATGTTGTTTTATTTATGTTTTTACAAACAACAGTCACAATAGAGGGGGGAAAAAAATCACTTCAAGGAAATGAAAAAAAAAACACCCTACAAGGTTTATAACAGATTTTAGATTATTTGCTTTAAGTTTTAGTTCCTGTCAGAGTGAAAAATAAATGGGATATGGGTATCGTGTACATATTTACACTTTCACCAAATAATCCAATTAGGTTTTTATTCATATTACATCCAGAGTGGACGAGTATGTACACAGCTTTCCAGGAGTTTACTGTGAAATCTAAAATATCTCTTTAAATTTGCTTGCTTTTTTTCCCCCTTCATATTTGATGTATTGATTTAATGTCATAAAAAATGAGTGCACCGTTAAAACAGAACACACCAGTGCTTTTTAAAGTGAAATGTTACTGGGATGAGTTATAGAATAAAACATTTTTCTTTAAAAAAAAAAAAGAAAAAAAAGGAGCAAATTTCTTTTTTGGAACGAACATTCAAAGAGTAAATTTTGCTAAAAAACAAAACAAAAAAAACAGGAGAAAAAGAATATTCACGAGCAGAAGAGTTAGAAATTGCAGCAAGATAAATCAAGGGTCGCAAGAGAAAGTCCTGTTGTAGTCTGGCAATATTCTGGGCCACTGAGAAGTGGACAAAGTCACTCTTCAGAAAGAGCTAAGCTTCCAAACAGAAGCACAATCCCCTTTCACAGGCAGGTGGAAAAACAGCAACACGTGACTCTTTACTGTGTCCTTTTTACCCCTCGTTCTTCAATGAATACTCCAAAACTGCCGTTCGGGAAGGAAAGTAGGAAAAATGCAAGAAAAACTAGGGATAGTCGCGACAACCTTCGACTTCCGCAGGTTGGAATTCGTGGAAATCGGCATGCGTTCCACGTTAGTAGCGAAGCAGAAAGGCGTAGTCCCGCGTGCGGGAGCGACGGGGAAGTAACAGGATCCACACGGCGGCAGCAGCAGGAGGAGGAAGCACGTTAGAGAAGAGCAGAAGAAGGGACGGAAATGCCCAGAGATGCTGCAGGGGGGCGGGGCTTAGAGAGAGAAAGAGAAGCTGTCCGGTTTTCCTTTAGTAAACCGGCCTCGGTTGTTTCATGTTGTAGTGGGCCTCTGACGCCGACACGTATGCAGACTCTGGAAAGAAATCCTCGTGGAACTCAGCCAGAAACCTAAAAGAGAGGTCGGAAGGGGCACAAGCAGGGGGAATGGTTTTAACATTTAATCGTTTTTGGATGAAACAGTCGGGCCACACGGTCCAGTTCACGTCATGCTGTGGTTTTTCCTAGACTTCCACCAACTCGTTCTAAGAAGCCTTACGTCCATCTCCCCTCGGCCTTTCTATACATTTTGCAGACAACCTTCTCAACGCTACATGAATTTGTTTTTATATCAGAAGAAACCAATCACTATCTGAGACAGAGTGGACATGGGAATGTCTGACCAGCAGTCGGAAAGCAGCAAAAGTATAAATAGATAAATAAAAAATCCCCCTCCCCCCTCTTCCCATCTAATCAGCAGCGGGGAAAACTAATCCGGAATCTTCTTAGTATCCGCTACTCGGCCAAATCCTCTAAATCTTGCCATCTCATCTTAGCTCCACCGGCCTTTCTAATCTCAATGCAAACAAATTATCCTCATCAGAGGAGAACTTATGAAGAGCGAACGTCGAGGCGATGGCTGCCGAAGGTAAAGGAGGTCGGAGAGAGCAGCTTCTGGTTGGTTTTCAGTCAGCGCTACGAAGGCTGATCCTCAGCTGATAATATTCACACAAATTATTTAATAGCAAGCAAATCACTCTTTGATGTGTTGTTAGAATGCTACTGAGTTCCTGTCAGAGGAGTGTCAAAATAAAGCGCACTACTACTAATGGCGATCATTCTTACGGAAGGAAAGAGGAGAGCGGGGAGATCAGCTGTGGCCAAATCCCAGCATGCACTGCGCGTCAGTCTCTGGGACATCAATCAGTTTTTGCCCACTCGGCACAATCTGCCCGGAGGCTGATTACAGAGTAGAAACACGGAGTCTTTCCCAAAAGAGTCGAGTCTGAGAGCGTGGCCAGCGTCCTGCTGAGTCCACAGCACGGCGAGCAAAATATTGATTCTAACAAGAATTAAAAACATATTAAAATAATTGTATATATGTATATAAAGTAACTTTAAATGAAACATAGAAAATGTGCATGAATAAAATTTGAAAAAAATCTAAAAAAAAAATGAAATTTTTGATATAAAAAGAAAGGAAAGCAGAAAAAAAGAATGAAAGAAAAAGTTAGAAGAAGAAAGAGACGGAAAGACCTTTGACGACTAAATCATAAAAGTATGGGTAGTAATTCATCTGCCTTTAAGAACCAGTTGATTAACGTTTAGCTGTTTGTTTCAGGCAAAGAGATGACCTTTGACCCTGCAAATGATGATGCTGCACGAGATGTTTCCCTGGCAGAAGCTGCTGGGGCTCCAGGTATTGGTATTCCACATGCATAGAAAGCAAGCGAAAACCATTTCTGCAGCTGTTTGTGCAGCCAGGAGGCCAAAAACACAAACAAAAACAAAAAAAGATAAAAAAGGAGGCATCGCACGTTCAGCTCTCTAGCGCTACCTTTTGACAGGAGGGGGGTATTGTTTGAGTTTGATTAGAGAATGAAAAGACCTAAATCCCTGAAGATCGCTAGTGAGGATTTAAAGATTAGACTCCCGTGCTTGTGTAACGCCCACTCATCTCCCGCCCTCTAACACGAGCAAAATCAAACCAGTAATGTGCAAAAAAAAAAAAAGAAAAGTTCTTCAAACTGAATTTCCTGGTATTTCAGTTTGGAGGAACTTATTTTAAGTGACTTATTTTTGTCTTGATACATTATCTCACTTATTTTTAATTTGCAAGTGAGTGTTTAGTTAAACTGATATCCAAAGTAGTGTTCAGTCAGTTCTGGTTTTGTACCTGAGGAACAGTTCCAGATGTTTGATCAGGGCTCTGAGGTTCCGCTCAGGGATCTGCATTTTCCCCAGGATCTCCGGTAGCTTCACTGCAGGGAGAGAAAGTCGGGAAATGTGAGTGTGCTGTATTTGAGTACACTGCGCTTGATGCAACCGGAATTCAGAACGGACCGAAAAGCCGCAGGAGGTGCTGGGATCCGTAGAGGTAGGAGGGTGGAGGAGGCTGGTCGTTGAGGGGGTAGTTATCAGGGGTCAGCTTCCAGCTCAGAACCTGGTGGATGAGACGATCGGGAATTTAAAAATGTATATATATGTAAAGAAAATATATATATAACAGATTTTAGCATGTTGGAGGCCTTTCAAAGGGAATAAACGGCTTCACCACCTCATTGAGTTCGTTGTTTCTGCGGCTCTCTAAGCCGCAGAAAAGTCCGCTCCTCTCTTTGCTTGGCGTCAACGGCAACGGAGATGACGAGCCACTGTGGACCGGGGTTTCTGGGTAAAGAGACGAGGGGAAGGAAATGAAAACATGAATATTGCATTTCCTCCTGCGGAACGTTGCCCCTCACCAAACCCTTCCACATTCTGCAAATAATATGAAAATGGTCTCAAATGTTTGTGCTGCTGTTATTTTAAAGATATTAACAAAAGATGCCAACCACCACAGCAATATATACAATCAAACAATATGGTGTTGAACATTTTTTGTTTGTGCCTTTATAACTTTCAAGATTAAAAAAACAGTAAACCTTTCCAGAGGCCGTCTCCTCCTCATTAACAAAAAACAAAAATTTTCATAAATTAATTGTGCCAAGTCTGGTTGACATTTGTTGACCTCTGGAAACATTAATATCTTTAAAATAATGAAGGGACAAACAAAATGTTTGATTCATAAACAAGCATGCACATGTCATTGCAATTTTGTTTAATTTGAAGAAGATTGGGGGGCCAACCTCACTCAGGTTGAATTTGCAGATGTTAGTACCAGAAGGACACTGCCATCTACTGGATTAACAACATCACTACAACCTAAAATCATTGAATAGTTCATGATTAAATCAGTCGTACTTTTTTCCAGGTTGAGGAAGAACTTGGGTTGCGCCGACGTGTCGATCAGACGTCGTTTGAGCTGTGGAGAAGCCGTAGCGCTCCCTCCACCTGTTGGTGTTTCATATTTAGACATCAGCAATCATGAATCTGATCATGAAAGAAAGAAGGTGGCGCGTTTTCCGACCTCCGCTGCTTCCCTCGGTGGGCCGATCTCCACCAGACGTGTTCCTGGTGGAGCGCCTGAGGGACTGGGACTGGGAGGACTGGTAGGAGATGCAGTCCATGTCGGGGTGGCGGCGGCGCTTCGGCGTGGGGGCTGGAGCCGTGGGCGTGGCGGCGGAGGTGTCGCTCAACGCCGGCTGGCTGTCCGTGGACTGAGGCGTTGGGGGGTTGTGAGCCGGTGGGCTCGGGCTGCGTTCTCGTTGGGCGCTGGAAAAGAAAAGAAAGGAAAGTTAAGAGTCACCCCATCACCAGAGGGGAAATGTTTTGGTCAGAACGCACATACTTGCTGGAGCTGGGCGAGGTTTCGTTGACCGTGAGGAGCAGCCTGGAGGAGCTGACTTTCTTAAACTGAGCTTGTTCGCAGGGATAGAGGAGGATCATGGGTAAGGTGAAGTCAAAAGTAATCCTCAACCCATCGACCATTTCCTTACAAAGCTCCTCGCTGAAAAACAAGCAAAAAGTTCACAAAAAAGCTGATTTCTTAACGTTAGTGGCGTCGGGGTCCTCACCTCCTCTCCGGGGGAATCGTCTGCGGGCTGCTGCTCTGCGTGGTGTTCTGCTGCCGCCGGTACCGCTCGTTTGCCATGAAGGCCTTGTTGATCGTAAAGTGCTTCACGTAGGACTCCAGGATGTGGACCACGTTGGTCTGACAGGGGACCATAACGAGCTGGAGAAGAGCGAAGGAGAAGCGTTAAAAGAGCAAAAACCCGTCACAGAAACGTCGGCGAGGTCGAGCCGTACCTTCTTCCTCTTGTTGATGTAAAAGCAGTCGTCTTCCAGTTTCTTCTTCAGAACGTCCGGGATGCTGATGTCCACATGGACCACCTTCTCCTCGCACTCTCGCTTCACATTAACCTCCGGCTCGACCCTCTTAAAAACACGAAAGGCGGATGAATACTTTGAAGCGCCGTGCCGAGAAAACAGCCCCGGCGGGACTCGTCACCATTTTGTTGACGTCTTCCGAGAAGGTGCTGTCGCCGCTGTTCGAAGAGTCGGGCTCCGAGTCGTCCCCTTCGCTGCTGTCCGAGGTCGAGATCAAACCTGACGGAGGGGGAGAGTAAAACTTTGAAACGATTGCAGACGGCAGTGGGAGATCGAACGCCGCAGACAGAGTTCTCACACGCATCATCGCTGTCCTCCTCCTTTGGGAGAGTCTTCAGAGAAGATTTGTTACCAGACTGACGACGTCGCCGCTTCGTCCATCCCTTTCTCTTCCTTAAACCGCCGGGATGAAACGGAGCAAAATGAAATTCAGAAAGCTTATTCGCGTTTTGAAATCTCTCTCCGGGTGATTAGAGCAAGAACTTACATGCGCCCCAGAGCTTTGCGAGCCAGCTTACGTTGCAATTTGCGGTTTTCCTCCGTGTCCCTTAGGACATGATCCTCGGCAGCCCAACGGTCCCAGCTGCGCAGACGCAAGCGTCAGTTTAATACAGAGAGAGTTAAAAGCTCAAAACATGAAACTAAATATGACGTGGTGAATATACCGTTACCTTCTGCTCCAACCGCTGAAATGAATCAGGTACTTTGGGACTCGTCTCCCATGTTCATCTGTACCTATCAAGACATCAAGGACCTGCAGGATCAAAAGCAAAACCTGTCAATCACCATGAAATTAAAGTTGAACAGTCACTGGTGAACAAATGTAAATCGGAGGTATACATTTACACATCCTTGTTTTTGGTTTTAGAGACATGAGGTTTCAGAATATTTCTGGTAAAAGTTGAATCTGCTTCATGAAGCATTCCCAAGCTGCAGATTTAGGCCTGTTATGAAACTTGTGCTCCGAGCTTCAGTCAAAAATATGTATCCTGATATTAAAGTAGATTCAAATTCTGGCTTAAGCTTTCAAAGTAGACCATCTTCAGTTTGGGAAGAAATTTACTGATATAAATGAACACTATGATATCAAAATTATGTATGCATCTGTATTACAATGGTATTTGATTAAAGAACTCAAAATAATACAAGGCATTAATAACGCTTCTGGCAGAAAAATGCCAAAAGTGCCTAAATATAGTATAATTAGCATTATTAATATAAAGTAGCAATATGTAGATATTTTATTTACTAGGTATTTTTTTTAAGAAACTAACTTGCGCAAATCATTAGTAATTACAAGGTTATTTTAAATCAACCAGAATATCAAGGTACAAGCAGGGATGGAAGAAATCGGGATGCTAACCCACAGCTAGCTAGCTCAGGTTAGCAAAATGCAAGATTCAAGCTGCTAATTTTCACAAAATGGTTGTCTCCATCTATTAAACAGCAATTTGCTTAGCTTATGGAAACGTTGTATGAAAAATAGTGAAATGCACGGCCGAATGGGACCTTTATTCAGCTACATAGCAAACTAAAACTTATATTAGCTGCGCAGTCGCGGTGAGTTTGTTTATTCGATGCTGACATTTAACAGCACTAAAGTCACGAGATAAATCATTATGACATTTTTTTTTCAAAGACTATAACCAATGTCTGAGGTATTGCTCAAGTTGGAAGTTCTCCTCAAATAGACTCAACTGTGTAAAACTGCAATACTACAGCTTTGTTTACGTTTTTCTTTTCCTTTTTTTTTTATTTTTTTTTTAATAAACCCAAAATCCAGCTACAAACATGTAATCGAACGCACCCGGAAACCATGCGCTTATGCAAAGAGAAACAACCCCGGTAAATTAATACCAAGAATGCATTTTTTCTTATAATGGCCTAAGTCTCCTTTGTGGTCACTCGCGGCTCCACACTGCATAAAACAGCCTCGCTTTCCTTTTGCAAATGACTCCTCTTTAGAGGGTGTAAACACCGAATGGCAACGTTAGCTTGGTTAAAATCTTACCTTAGCGTCATACAAGACTTTAGCCTTGGTTGGGTCGGGTTCAAAGCACAAGACTCGTTCTCCTTTGTGAAACTGGTATTTAATTCCCCGCGAATTCATTTGTTCATGGCGACGTGTGGGAGAGAAGGCATCGATCGGATTCTTAAACACCCTTAACCCTTTCCTTTCCCTTTCCTATGTGGGAGTTTCTCAGCTACAGGAGCCTCTGGAAAAGATGGCGCTGTTGTGGGAACACGGGGCGAAACTTTACTGCGCTGCGTTCATAGGCAGCTGGAAATTTCTACACTCAGTTGTCAACTCTAACATGTTTGAAAATACGCATTATGGTATTTTTATGTTTTTAAAAAATGGTTTTAATTCCAAAGTACTTTCTTTAGAAAAAAAAACAACAATTACGATTCAATGATTACCGCTAAAATCAGTCGCAGTCTAATGAATTTTGACGTTCCGCGCAGACGCGAAGGCAGCAGGAAACACTGCTTGAAAACTGCGATTTCAAAACCTAACCAGCAGATGGCAATATAACACGGGAAAAGTTCAAGACGCAACCAGAGTAATAAATAATTAGTCTAACTTTAAAAAAATATGATTCTATATATTATCTACATAAAATTAACCTGATTGTGTCATAAAGTGCCTGGAGATGGCAACTGTTATGAATGTATTCTATTGAAATAAACAGATTTCAGGCAAACTGAATTGAGCTGCAATTTTTTTTTCCTAAATTGATAGTCAGCATCAATAAATTCCTGAAATGTTTTTCTTTCTTCCGCTATGCAAAAGACAATGTTTATCTAAATCTACAGCTTCTGCATTTCGCCCCCCGCCCCCTTTCAAACTGTTTTTAGAAGGGTCAAATCTATCTCAGTTGTTATCAGTGTTGTGTCATGCTGTGTTGTTTGCATGTGAAAGTGTCATGTGTTGCTGTTTCAGGAGCTCCCTCAGGGCTCCTGCTATTTCCTTTCAATTTTATCATATTTTTAAACCTTTTAATATTTGATCATGCTTCAAACAAAAACTTTGTTTATAAGGATTTTATGTTTATCTTCTCAAAGAAATGCGTAATTCTGAAGTGGAATGAAAATGAACATCGTTCTCAAAACTTGCATATCATCTCCACTGTGAAACATGGGGGTGGCAGCATCATGGTGTGGGGATACTTTTCATAGCCAGGTACAGTGAAGATGGGTGAAGCGAAACATAAGGTACCCCAGTGACAAGAAATTTCTAAATGTTGATAGATATCTGTTTAAAAAGTTGTCTGTCGTTTTGAAAGTCATGTGACATGTGCTAAACGAGTTTTATTTTACCGTCTTGAGAGCAAAATGACTCTTTAGGTTGTAAAAGTTGCAGACCCTCTGCTGTCCTGAAACTTTGCATCCCTTCTCCAGCACCTGAACCTAATTAATGACTTCTTAAAAGTTACAGGAAAGTATCTATCGAATGTGATTCAACTTTTTCATACAGGGGGGAATGGATACAACCTTCTTTTTTTTTAAACTAATTTTCTAAATGACGTTCGCGTCGATCTCTCATAATCAGTCCCCCCCACACCCCCCACCCCACCACAAAAAATGATGTTTGAGGTTTTATTTACACAACATAAAAAAGAATAAATGCAAGGCAGCGCGCATGAGAAGAGGAAGAGCCATTAATCCCAGTGCTCACTTATTGTTTGGCTAATTTTAGAACACAGAAGGCTTCCCCTGACAGGTCTACTGTTACCAGACAGATGGATTAATAGGAGAGGAGGATTAATACTCCTATTTTCACCTCAGCTAAATCATGGATGTGCCTGTGCGTGACCTACTGCCTGTCTGATGACTCCATACTTACTTATAAACTGCACAAATTTATTTATTTTTTTTAAATTATTATTTCAGAGGATGAGGTTTTGGATGGTTTTATTTTCCTGCAGTTTAAAAGTGAAAGTTCAACACTGGCTAAAACACAGTTTTCTGACCACCTCCCCTCTACCCACAAGCGCCACGCACGCCCATTCCTCAGAAGACGCACACGAGAGAGTTACACTTGATCAGTCTTTACGCAGCTCTCCATGGGCTCTGCGTTCAATGGAGCGCCTCTGAACTCCAGACTTTTACTCGCTGGGGAGGCTTTAGAAAAGCTGTTGGGCTGATCCAAAGTTGAGGCGACATGTCGGCCGCGCAGGGACTTCTCAACAGCGTCTTTTCCTGCTCCTCTCCTGCCTCCAAAGCAATAGCCAAGAGGAGGCTGCGCCAAACCCGCAGCCTGGACCCGGCTATCATACGGCACTGTGGGACCGGGACCGATGGGATGAGCGGGGCGCAATTTGCGGCCGCCGACGCAGGTGCGCCGTCGGGTGCGAAGCCGGCTTTGCGCGCCAGGATCCCGACGCTGAAAGAACCCATCACGCCGTCGGTCTCCTCCCCATCCATACCTTCGGACGTTTCTCCTTCCTCCAATTTCCACTTCGACTATGATATCGCCAAGCGCCCGAAAAGGAATACCGCGGGGGATTTACCGTTTATGGTGAGGGGAGCCGGCGCTGCGCAGTCGGGGAGCACCGGCGCGCTCTTCTCGCCGCGGAGGTGGCTGCAGAAGAAAGTTCAGCCGACCTGCCCTCATGCGTATGTCGTGTGGAAATCGGAGGTAAGACAAACCAACAATGGTGCATTACAAGTTTTGTCATTTTTAAAATGATTATTTTAAAGGGGGAATTAGTTAACTACATGCTTGAATTCTTATGCCTGCTTGGTTGATGATATTGTCCTAATTTGCAAAAAAAAAAAAAAAAGATACTTTTCTCCTTTATCTTTTTGTCCATGATATAACTACAAACCTTAGGATATTTTATTGGGGTTTTATGTAACAGAGCAACTCAAAGGAGTGTGCTTATGAGGTAGAAGTAAAATGATACTTCTAATTTTCCCAAATAAGAATGCCTTCATTAGAACCATCTTCGCTTCCATTTTGCATGTAAAGGAAAAGCATCCCTTCTGCATGATGCAGCCACCACCATGCTTCACTGATGGAAAGGCGGGTTTAGTGTGATATGCATTGTTTGTTTTCTCTCTCAGTGCTTTTAATCTGATTAGTGACTCCCCTCTCCCATTTGTTTGCCATGTCTCCTTGCGTGACTTGTAGAAACTAATGCATTATTGTGCATTAAGGAATATATATATTCCTTATTTGTCATCCAGTCAAAAAGAAATTCTCACACCAAAGCTTTGTAACTCTGCATCTGAAGCAGGTCAAGCAGATCAGATCAAAAGTGAAGCTAATTGCACTGGGTTAGCTATCATAGCTTTATTTAGGGGTAACATATTACTTACTAAAAAGCACTCCACATTTCTAAGAACTGTTTTCAAAACAAAACAAACTGAAAAAACTCGAAAGCCACGCACCACTGTACTTCCACCTCACCATTTTTGCACTACTCTGTGTTGGTCATCACATAAAATCCCAATAAACCACATTAAACTTGCGCCTTTGAAGAGACAGCATGTGAGGAGGCACTTTTCTGAGCCACTGTACCTGTGGGAAAGCATAAGAAAATGACCCAGGAGCTTTTAAGGATTAAACCACTCCAACAAAAGGTGCAATGAAGTGCAGTTAGTTTGCCCCCTGCTGCTGCCATCATTGACTTTGGGGAACCTTTTGTCTTCATAAGAACCTCAAACTGAGAGTGAATGAAGCGCAGGCAGGTATGAAATCCTAACCAAAACATACTTGGTTGACTTATTTTAAGTGAACTAGGAGGGGGGTGCTTTACTGGCTGCATACTTGGCAGGAGTCCACTTGCACTGGTGGAAAGGTATGATGATTTTACTCCTTTTTATAAAGAAATTGAGGTGTTTTCTTTTTCTGCTCAGGTTTTGTTGTCCCTGTGCTGAGGGTGGAGGCGTGTGTGTGTGTGCATACACGCAGCGCTCGTTTCAGGGTCTGAAAAGAAAGTTCTCACGACTGGGAGGAGGGTCACGGGGTCAAGAACCACGCGGCCCATGTTCAGCTCTCCCAGCAGCATTTGCTTCATTCCCTGATCTGCTTCTCTTGCAGCGTGCCTCTGTTGCTTGTTTACACGCACGTGCATCCGCTCTCTGGATCCCACTATGGAGCAATAAGTGTATTTTCCATGTAGTTTCACCCCCACCCCTCCCTTCCACATTAAGGCCCACCAAGGGTAGCATGAGGCCATCAGCATGGAGTCATTGGTCCAATCCAGACCTTAAAGTTATTGCACCTCAGGGTTTCCATAAAAATCCAGACCCAAGACGTTGCTGTTGGTGTGCTGGGATGTGTTCCACTCTGCTGGCTGTGGAGAAAAATTTATTGCATAAAGGATAAACGAAGATGGTCATAGAGAGAATTGTCAAATTTGCCCAATTAGGACATGCATGCAGGGCCTATTTAAGAGAAAGGACATTCTGTCTTTGCAGCTATACTAACACAGGGGGTGCCAGAGACGGCTGTAATCTGCATACCAACGTTGTTTTCAGCTCTAGTGGAAGCTTGCTCTGTTTGTTGTAATGCTGTCTGCTCATCGGGGAAACTTTGGTCCAGGTCCAAGTGATAGCGTAGGAATGAGTGTGCCAATCCAACACCATTTGTCCGTACCTGCAGTGTCTTGATCTCTCTGGGAAAGAAACGGGCACCAATCGTCTTATCAGAAAAAAAACAAACAAACAAAAACGAGTTTTGAAACTCTAAGATGTACTGCTGGAATCTGAAATTCTGAATAATCCCGACCTATATTTTTTGTATAGTTCTTCCAAAACTACCAACAAAAGGTGAAATATAACATAAGAGATGTTTAACTGAGTCGCCCATCCACCTCACACTGTAGGAATGTTGTTTGCTAACTACTAACTAACTACTGCCTTAAGAGTCAGAACTCTTATCTGGGAATTAGGACAAATAAAATCGTAAAATCCATCAAAATAAATATTGTATCAATGTACCGCACCTGCAAAAATGAGAACATAATAAAAAAGTGTTAATTCCAGTAAATAATTTGAAAAAGTGAAAGTTATGCATAAACTTGTCATGCAGAAACGTTATGGCAAACCACAAAAGTTAACTGCTAAAGAAATTGGTTCACAGAATGCTGTATCCAAGCATATCTATGGAAAGTTTAGTGGAAGGAAAATGTCTTGTAGATGAATGTGCAAAAGGAACATAGATAAGCAGAGTACTGCCTGCATTATCAAGAGTCAGTACTTTTAGAGCCTCCACACCCAGACATATCCATGATATTGATTGTAGTTTGTTTCGAGTTGCTGGTACGTTACTTCTCTTCTTGCCTTTTGTGCTGGCAAATGTAAACATTTCATTTTTCTAGGGTTCAAACACAAAGAAACAAACCACTGTTATGAAACATGCCCCATTAACCTACATGAATTCTTTTTGATGCACCCAAGTTTTGTTTATTGAACCAGTACTTTGGACAAGGGTATAACATTTGCAGTGCTTCCAGTTAGGGATGAAGCAAATTAATTTATATCTCTGTCTCATCTTCTGTTTTTCCACGTGATTCCAAAAATGACATGACCTTCTGGGGATTTAAGTTCTGCGGTTAAATGAATCAAAATGATTGAGTTCCTCATCTATGCCAAGTGTTCAAGAGTTGAATCATCAGCAGTGCAAATAGAAGGTTCAACACATATTTTAAAGGCCTTGATGAAAGCAAAAACCAAGTGTGAACATTTGTGAGTATGACAAAACATTATTGCCACCTCCTGGCATGTATATTACACTTTTTGCAGCAGATATATTTTTTCACAGGACCAACGATACAAGTTCAGCTAACAAAACTAGCATATCATGAGAAAGTTACTTTTTGTATTTCATGTCAGAAAGTGAAACTCAGAGTAAAACAGAGTATTCTTACTGGATTTTTTTTTTTTATAGTCGAGCATTTCTGAAATGCTGAAATATGAGTGATAAAGAGTATTTATTATTTTTAACTGGAAATGTAGTAGTGTTTGGGTATCATTGTTTCAGATTTAAACATGTAGTTAACTTCCAACAGGGCTTGAATGTGATCGATGAAGGGAAAACCCTGAAATTTGTCACTACTATGTGATATATGACCACATTGGCATGACCCGTTTTCCACTTTTAAATATTTTTCCCCCAGACAGTGACATCCATGTCTATTTCAAAGACATTGAAACATACTTAAATGCTTATTTCTTCCTCATGAATGAAGCAAAATGAAGAGCAGAAGTCCAATACAAGCAGAATCTGAATTCCAGCAGAGATTTTTAATACGCAGTTGGTTTAAGTCAGCGAATTACTATCCAAACATTTGTTGAATGAAGACCCCATTGTAAATTCTTGAAAGGTATACACTGTAAATTGAGAGTGTACTCTTCATAAGGCAACCTGCCCAGATTTGTATCGCCTCATGCCTTTTTATGGAGAGAGACGAGGGCAGAGAGGCAGAGAGAGAAAGAGTTGGAGAAAGAAACACAAATGAAGGCATAATGGTTAGAAGAAAACAATGTCTGTCAGGTATGCTGCCAGTGATGGATCTCAATTGTTGCATTTTTCTATGTTGGAAGACCAATGATGTGAAACCATATATATATATTTTTTTAATACCACACAGTGATTAGTAGTGATTGGTTGTGACAACACTTGCTCTTGTGAAATAGCTAACAGATAACAGAACGGGTGATTTTGAGAAGCTGGTGAGCGCTTGCCAACTCCAAACTTTAGTCTGTGAAGAATATCCTGAAGCTACTGCTAACTTTCCTCACTAATGATATGCACACACAACTCCACACACCAGAGGGAAAGCAGTGGTCCTCTAATTGAATCCTGACTGTTTATGGAGAACCAGATGTTGACATTGTACTTCTAATTTTAGGTCTACAGCACTAACCCTAATGCTTCTGAGAAGAGACTCCATGATGGAAATTATTCAGAAAGAAAAATCTTTGCAATTTGAATACATTACTTATTGAGTGGTGGTCGTATTAAGGAGATATAAATATTCAAGACAAGGGCTTTAAAAAATGATTTGCCCTGATACAGATTACTAAAACAAGTCATTTTCACATTTTGTACAGCCTGCACAAAGCTAAATACTCTTAGCTATGCAAGCTAATAAAAACATATGCATTAAAACACTAGAAGGAACTTTTTATGCAAAAATAAGAAGTGTGAAAAAGTCAAAGAAACAGTTAATTACTGCAGTTTGTACGGTGGCAGCCATGTTGGATTCTAAACTGGAGATTTCCTGGGTACATCAGATAATCCCAGCCAGAACTTCATTGTCAGCTGATTTTTCAAACTCTAAGCTCAGAAGTGAACACTTACAATTAAAATGATCTCACTCACTCATTTCCATTTGCATGAAATCAATATTCTTTTTAAGCTGCCTTCATTTCTTCTAACTTTTTCAGTTTACCTATTACCTTACCTATACTTTTAATCATCGTTATGTTGGCTGAAGCTGTCATGCACCCAGCTGTAATGATGCCTACTTAAGTGGAGCCTTATGAAGCAGCTAGCACTGCAGTAAATCCTTGGTTTTATCTTTATGGTCCAGTCTCACTGAAATATCTCTGGGAGTGACAACTCCCTTCAAAGTCATTTTATTCTGTGAAACGTGAGCTCTGAATATGAAACATAATCAACTTCAACATTTAACCATCTGCTTTACTACTAGTAATAAAGAAGAGCATAAATAACATTTTTGAGGTTTGAAATTTGTCTGTTGGAGCAAATATTAAGGATGCATAAATACAAGAGACGCACAAAACATTTGTGGAATAATAATGACAGTGCCATGACATTCAGTCACATTGGAGGATTTTCAATGAATTGAATTGAAATCTAAACACTTTGACTAGATCACATTAAAGCTTTTATTGTGTTTTTCTTTCTTCAGAGGTCAGCATGCTCCTTTAGGTTTAGGCGGTAGGACACAATTTATGGTCCCATCACATTGTTAGCCATCAAACAAGATGTGCTTCAGCAAATTCAAGCTTGGTCTTGGGCTTTGGACCTCTCCTTAATACTTGTACTGTAAATTACGGGCAGTGATTTGTTGCTTTTATAGATTTTTTAGGTTACTCTGTGCTTTCAGACAGGTTCTGTCTAAATGATTCATTCATTCCACAGGTCTGGTAGTAATCAGGTATGTCGAGTGAAACAGAACCACAACGTTGTGGTTAATCAGCGCCAATTCCTTATTTTATCAAAATGAGCTGTGATATTTAGCATAAAAACCGTTTGAAATGATCATTCGATGACTGCTTTTCGTCTTTACTCTTGTTGTCTTTGTCCGACCTGAAACATTCAGTTATGACCGAATAAAAATATTTTCACATTATTCTCCAAAACGAATAATCAGTATTTACCTAAATGAGAGTTTGTTGAGCCATTAAGTATTCTTAATTAATCCAGTTCCATATAATGCATAGTTATCAACATCCGTTGATTTCAGCTTCATTTAACTTAGAAAGAAAGTCTGATTTTCAACAATGCACTCCAAAGTCAATCTATCTCATCTTGTAATTAATTCCTGTCTCAATTAAAAGCCCTTATTAGTCCAGTCACGCTAATGAAATGGTTCACTAAAGCAGGACAAGAACCTGTAAGTCGAGGCTACATTTACAAGCAGCTGATTCTTGGACAGACTTCAGAAACTAACGCTTGAACTTCTGAACCCAACGGCTGTCCATTTTGCCTTTCCTCCCTTATTTCCTCCCTGCGTTCCCTCAAAATGATGAGGCTGCGTTGGAGGAACAAGGCCTTCGCAAGCCGACATCTGTGGAATGCTTATGGCGAAAAACACCCCAAAAAACAATAAAATCAGATAAGGATAGGTGGTTCAGCCAAAATTCGGAAAACGTCACTGATTTTGACACGCTTGCTTCTTCTTGTGGATTGTAGATTTCTGCTGCATCAGAATCCGGTCGTAGATCACAGGATTTAGTTCAAGGAGTCGAGGATAGGATGTCATCGCTGTGTTGCAAGGGCCACCATATTTGTGAATACTGAAAATATGATGAAATACAGCTCGATTGTGTTGGCTTAAGATGAGGACTGGGGAACCTTACAGAGCTGCTTTAAAGGCAAAGTCAGACCTGACAGCTGTGGGACTCAAGTTTAAAACTGTCAGATAAATAAGAGATCTTAAGATTGTTGCACATGACATTTTAATGTTTTAAATCAAACTATTATATATATAAAAACAATCAGCCTCACTTTTTTCATGTAGTTTCAACAGCCTTGTAAGTTCATAATAGCTAAGAGAAGCTATTAGGAAAATAGAAGCTAAGAAATGGTTGATAGATTTTTTTGTGTCTAATCTATGGTTTAAATGGACAGTCAAGCTAAAGTCTGCTTTGCCAACTGAAAATTTATCCAGAGAAAATGATGAAGCACACCGGTTTTAGTGTGGCATGAGAAGTTTAGAGAAGTATCAAATCTTACAGGTTTGGGAAGTTGTTGGTTTAACAGCAGCCTCATATTTTTGACCAATGAGCCAATCAGATAAATTAAGTAGCTTAGAGAATGAACTTGCTATTTTGAGGCCATCACAGGATGATGAAATCAGCTTGTGTCCGAGAAGGACTCTAAATATATTATATAAAATGTGCGTGGAAATATGTTTTGTGTCTCGTCTCATTTGTGCTCTGTAACTGAATCCCTCTCAGGGCCGCTCTTTTTTTTTTTGGACAAGTTTCCGCGATACGCTGCTGAAGAGAACCATATGAATCAGCAGGGTTTGTTTGGCACTGTTTTGGTTCTGAGCGAGCTCACGTCTCCTCTGGGATGTTTTCTCAACAATGAAGGCAAAAGCGAGCAGCCTGAAATAGAGACGGCTGTAAAGTAAACATTAATTTCCGTAGTCAGAATCTGTCTGTCTGTTGTCGATTAAAGTTCTCCTTTGGTTCGAAATCTGCAGTGTTGAGTTACTATTTGTTTCGATAAATGCACATATGGGTGACTTGGAAGAGAATCCAAAGCCAGTAGGTGGATGATCCAATTGTCTATAGGCTAGACGTTTATCCCTTGTGTGTATTTCGTGTGTGTGTATTACACAGATGCTAATGTTCGCTAATGTGCTCTCTAATCTGGTTTGTCATGGCTCAGAGGGGGTGTAGGGATATCATGCAGTCATCTGAGGCTGTGTATAAACTGTGCTGATATGACACACATACTGAGTGAAAGTGTTTCGTAACATCTCAAAACACACTTGAACTAATCTGGGGAAAGATTAACTGACTAAATGATTGATTTAGGTAATCTCCACACAAATACTTTATTCGCAAATTCTTTTCGTGCGCCTCTTTACGTTGCAGCTCGACGTTGGACTATAAGGGTCTGGCACACTTTGGAACACTGGAAACTCTTATTATTGCTATTGCAATTTGTAACACAGAAGAAATGGGTGTTAAATTTATCATGCATAATTAAAAAGGCCACACACAGTGGAAACTATCTACATTAGGAAAAAACTGTGTTTTAGTTGGTTCTTTAATGCACCACGTAATCTGATCCTCCGAGGGGCTCCAATTTGAACTTTAACCCATCTTGCAAAAAAATTAATAAATACAAAATCTAAACGTATTAGGAGAAATGTGAAAAAGGTTAAACTCACTCTTTGGGAAGAAATATAATATGTCAATAATATTAACCCCTTAGTTTAAAACTCCGAGTCGTAATGATAACGTCTTGTCTTCACGAGAAAGACAAACAAATTAAAGATGTCACTTTTGAGGTCACTTTAACTAAGCAGAATTTACACAGGTGAAAAAGCATATAAAAATAATAATGCACTGGAGTGAAAAGCATGGGCGTAATTGTAGACACAATTTGTGGTTCAGGGCATGTTTTGAGGTGACAGTTACTTTATGGTCAAAAAACAAAAATGTCTTTTTAAATCGAACAGAGTTCTGAATGTAAACATTTAGCATCACGTTTCATTCATCGGTGGTTACCCATACCAATTCTAATAATGAAGTTTTTAACTGATAACACTTTTAGGCAGGGATCTACCAAAACTTTCTTCAACGTGTGAAACACCAAAACATGGAATTCAAGTTTGGCAAATAAAGTATCTTGAGGAGTCAGGAAATTTCAATAAAAAAACTACAGGGGAAAAAAAAAATAGCATTTTGAAATGCTACAGCACTGATTTAGCGGACTATACATGCATAAGTGGCCTTTAAAAAGATTCAGCCATTGAGTTCACAACAAAATTTGTACATACCAAGTGCTTAACCAACAGAATGTGAACACATATTTGATGCAAGTACACAATGGGCAATGGCTTTCTGGTTAATTATTTACTAAATTATATATTTTTCTTTTTTCTTAAAAAAAAAAGGAATGTACAAGGCTTTGCTGGCTGCAGGTTGTGGGTGTGTTTGTGTGTGTATTTCAAAGAAATACTTTCTGTTCATATCCTGTCCGGTTGCTGAGAAATGAGCCGAAAGGAATGATATCAATAATTTGTTCTTGATTTTATCTGCTCTGCTTTATTATCTCTGAGCTGATTTGCGAGATTTAATAAGTCCAGTAGAAGACATGCCACATATTTACTGGCCCTTGGTGCCTGCATTTTGCATTTACCATTTTATTACCTCTATCATGAATGTATAGGCTTTAATTTCTTCTTTGCATTCACTTTTGTCAATTTGACCTGTGGATCATATGTTTTTTGAATGTCTATTGATAAAAACAAACATCATACAAACATCAAACCTCTGAATATTCCTATTATGAAATACAACAGTCAAAATCAGCCTGTTTATTGTTTTTCAAGACAGAAAAGGTACCAGAGTACCTGATCTGATTTATAAAGTTTTCATTAGAAACTTGAAATTTCTGCTTTTTCTCTTATTGGCAACACAAACAAGGATCTAATGAGCATGTTTATTCCAAATATCCTAGAAAAACAGGTGAGCAATATGGATTTTAATGGCAATCCACAAAAACATGCCATCACTACTATTTTTTTTACTTTTATATTTGCTCGGGAAGTTTGGGATATGTGCACTTTAATGAATAAATCCACTTTGCACTGTATCAGATAATAATTAACAGAAATTACTAATTAAACAGTGTATTTTGCTCAGGCACTATCTTGTGTTAGCATGCCTGAGCCTCTTTCAGTGTGATAGTGGGAAGGCGGTTGCGTTAGGGAATTATTTATTTGGAATTCCAGGTTAGAGTTTTGTGCCGATGCCCCAGGGCTGGCTACTGACTCAGTGACCCCCTGATGGCTTCCTCTCCTTTTCGCCTGGTTTTATTTTCTCTGAATAGAGGCCCACTGTCTTACTTTGTTAATCTGATAGATAATTACATCTGCTAGCAGCTAAATATGCAGTTTATTGGAAAATACAACTGTGTATTTTTATCTTTGAGGGAACTTAAACTCTAAAATTTAACTTGTGGCATCACAGTGTTTGTATTAAGTCTCTGCCCTATGGGCCAGTTGGGACTACATCTTTTGTAACAGTTCCACACAAATAAATAATAATAAATCGCTCAGAAACTCGCAAATTGACTGAAGTCAAAACTTTTGACCCTAAAAGATAAAAAGCAATCCATGTCTAAATATTAAAAAGGGAAGTAAATTTAATGTGAGAAGACACGACTGACCTCCCCTCACCTCTTATGCCACCCCCGCAAAACTGCCCCATACAGTACGGAAGCAAACCTGAGAGAGACAGGCCAGGGTTCTGCAGCTATAAATAGAAAATAGCTCAGCAGAGGAATGGATCGACACGCTCAAGTTCCAGGAGGGAAACGGAGAAAGATAATGTAGCTTATAGCTGAACGTGAGAGGCTAAAGGAAACGATGGCTCATGCATACAGTATAACATACTATAAGGTGACGTTTGTGTGGGTTTAACATTAAGTCAAAGCAAAGTGCTGATAGCCATGCAATAGAAATCAGCAAGCAACATGCCAAGCTGATCAGTTTGGGGATGTTTGACAGCCATCTAGTGGACAGTTTTGGTGAAATTATTTTAACAGTTATTCATTTAATTCAACAAGTAATTATTATTCATCGTATTGTTATTTTTTTTTCCAGGCAAGATATTAATTGATATTGAAACATAGAAAGTAAAAACTGCTGGGGAAAAAAAAGAAGCATTTTTTACCAGAGAAAGTTTACAATCACATATGAAAGCTGTGGTCACTTTTGTGATCTGGCTGTTTACTTCCTCTTCAAGCTAGCTGTGGCCAGCTAAGGTAGACGGTCTGCAACCCTTGTATACCAGTGTGACCTATGGGACAACAACTTTACATGACAAGCTTCCTATTTGCAAGAGGAATAGAGTCGAAAAGTTCTTTTAGAATCGCACCAACTTTGAAAATCTCTGAAAGGCTAAATTATGATTTAATTGTGCGTTATAATTGGATTATTTATACGTTTTACTGAGCTCAAATATTATACTCTCCCTTAAGGTATAAAGTTGATGTAAAGAGCTTTTTAACCAAGAGAGGGCAGCAGTGAGCTTTCCCAATATGTACCAGGTTATTAAAACAAACCCCTTTGACTGTCTCACACACTAATGCATGTATACTGAAATGATTAACAACAATAATATGTGGGTGGGCTGCGTCGTGGCTTGCCACAGCTGCACATGTCTGTCTTCTCAGCCTCTCTGCTTCATAATTATCTCCCCAAAAACAACAAAATTGCTGATAGCAGCTGCGGCCACAGCGTACTTCCCAGTGCCCGGGCCAAACCAAACTGTTTCAAATGCACCGCGCTGGGAGAACGGAACCAAACTATTTGATCCTGGTTTGTCTGGGGTCTTTTACAAGCCTCAGACATTTCAACCTTATTTAGATAAAACCCTTTCTCTCGCAACTTTTTTTTCCTGCCCCACTTCCCTGTTAACGGAGGCCCGCATTGCAAGGTGACACATTTGTTTGGTGTTCTCATGAACTCCTGAAGAGTACACAGTTGTTTGCACTGTCAGCAACGCGTTCAGACAAATGTGCATGAAAGCGATCGCACGTCCATGCACCGACACAACGGTGCGTGTTTGCACTGTTTGAGGGAACAGAGTCACTTCCAAGCAGGGATCAGATTCTCCCCTGCAGTGCGCATTCCCAGAACATCCACGGGTGTGTGTTCAAGAGGGCATGAGTGTGTCAGCGTGCAAGGAAGGGAAGACTTATTCCAACCAAGGATTTTTAACATTAACTTTGATCTTGCCATCAGTTGATTCCTCTGTATCTATATGTTTGAATTTGTATTAATCAATGCAGCTGCTGTGTAATATTTCTATCATATTGCTACTAATGGATAAGCAAGTAAGTATGTTACCTTCAGTTGTTATGAAAGTGCTGTGTATATAAAATATGACTTTGTAATTTTATGTTTTGTAATTGGGTTTGTGGGGAAAGTGGGTGAAAAATCCTGGGTGAAAAATCTTGAGAGTAGAAAGGAATGGTGAGCGGGGGGCCGAGGTACCCTAAAGAGAGTTGGGCAACAATGGAATGGCTCACCTTTCTTCGAGTTCATAGCTTGCTTTTATAAGCCTGTTGTCACTGTGCATCATCTTTCAGTCACAATATTGAGAAAGCGGCGAAATAGGAAGCAGATGTTTTGCCTTAGTTCTGCGTCTTCTTATCTGTCTGTTTTCCTGTCCTGCTCTTCAACATTTCAGATGAAAATTAAGGGCTGAAATATGTAAAATAATATATATACATAGGAACTGTGGCATAGTCAGGTGAAAGCATCAGCCTTCTTTAAAATGAAGGCAAAGTGGCTTTAAATGCTTCCCCCTCTGGGAACAGTGGGTTGCCATAATTTGACCTAATTATAAAACAATTGTCTAAAGGAAGACTTGTTAGGTTAACGTGAGAGAGCGTGGTTAAAAACTGAAGAGCAGACGTAAAGCAGAAGTAGGGAAAGGGAGACTTGGAAAGGTAATAAAGAAGGAAGGCAAGAACGACGGGGCAGAGAAGGGAAAAGGTGAAAACACTCCACACACACATGGGTTAGATTACCTGTGGTTAGCAGGGAGGCTGCGTGTTAATGGAGATTTAAATATGTTCTGAAATGACTTACTGCAGTCGTGCAGTGTGTGACCGAATGTGCGCGTGTATAGTTTGGGGGTTTTCTTGGCTTTAGATGTTATTAAATCTTTCCATTTTCTCTCTGTTGACGGTGGAGACAGAGCTGAATAAGGTGGAAATCTATGCCAGATCCAAGGATGCTCGATTGTTTTTCTTCTGAGGCTTTAAGATGTTTTGAGGAACATTCGCTGCTTCTTAAGAACCATATTTGAATTTTTCAAAAGGAAAGCTCTTCGAGTGCTCAAATTGTCCAAAGGCAACACTTGCTAATGAACCGTGATAAAACGAGGGCGGCTCGGTTTTAAGAGCTCAGGAGAAGAAGCAGTTCCCCAAACACAAAAAATGCGTCAAGCTTTCTGTTTCATTTCATTTTTCAAGGATTTCTCCGTCCAAGTCCGCAAGCTTCCTCGAGCCGTCCGACTGCTGGGCTCAGTCTGTTGCCACGGCAACTGCTCGCTGATGTAAACACCACTGCCTGACCCCGGCAGTAGGAGTGAGAACAAAGAAAGCATCTTTCTCAAACGTAAGCATCAGGAGATAGTTTATATGTCGAAAGGCTCTGACGCAGTCGGCACAACTTCTAGGCAATGGAAAGAAAATAGAAAAAAAAATCCAAGACGTGAGGAGCTTCGGCTCAAAGCATAAATAGATTGGAAAATAGCAACGAAGTTGAGGACAGGACATCAGTTACTGCACCTCCAGCATCTGTCATGCCTGCACTGACATTACGGGAGCAAAATGTTATGCATGAAGGTGATTCACCGTAGGAGTTGCAGAGAACATTTGCATGTCTGATAACCATGGAGCACAAGTTCAACTGTGATTTCTGTGCTGAAGCCGTTTCTTGGATATTAGCTTATCTGAAAAAAACACATCTTACATAGTTCTAAGGGTAAAGACCTGAAACAAAAACTCATATCTATGAAGTATGGTCTTGTTATGGTTCATCCCTGTTATAAACATTCCTATTGATGAAGAGTGTAAAATTTATCATTTTCTTGTGCATGAAGAAGGGTATGTCTTATCCAAGTTAGTCAAATAAAATTTCACGTAATGCTGAAACCTTGGGTAGCTATCAGCTGAAGCAAGTTTAAAGACTCAACATATTGAGGTGAGGGAATCTTCATTGGTGCACACCGAGCGTCTGAGCAGCGTAGCATGACATAATGTCATGTTATTACTGCCTCTGCCTCAAAGCCGCAAGTGATTTTCTAAACACGCAGTAGATTTGATGATCATGTCAAAACATTTTGAATATTTCCACACACAAAAAAAGACCTAAAGCAACTTATTTTCCTGTTCTATTGAAACTGAAAACATCACATTAGAGGAAACATTTCTCCAAAGAATGGACTGCATCATACTGTTTTTTAAAAGCCTAACTTATCCAATCTTTTTACTTTTCTTCTGTGTTTTACTTTTCTGGGTAAGTGCTGGAGAGATCTTAATGCTCAGATTTGCTTAAAGAGAAATTATGAGTAACAGAAGATAAGAAGTTGTACAGATAGATCATTAAACTGACAGAGATATCTTCATTGAAACAGTCGCCAGGGTGCCCAAATCAAGTCCTGGAGAGCTGCTTCCCTGCATTAACGCCCCTAAAAAATTGCAATCTCTCGACATAGACAGTTGGTGAAAAACATACCTCAAACAAATTGAAGCTGTAGTTTCATGTAATTTCAACGTGGTTAAGCCTTTGTGCCAGAATTTTCAGAACAATTGCATATTATATTATATTATAT
>NW_006800022.1:2073310-2139414 GCF_000485575.1 Poecilia formosa | reverse complement strand
TTTTCAATTTCTCAAGTCGGTCACTAAATCAGAGAACTGGAACCTGTAAATGAGTGGATTTGTTTTGACTAGGACCAGGTAGGTTTGCAGAGTTTAATTTCACATAAACTAGCATCATTCTGTGCCCATATATTTAAATAGAAAACTTAGTTTACATGCTTTTGCTTTAAGGCTTTACGTGCTCAAGTACAAAAAGAAAAAGAAATTCCAGCAACCATTAATTACACCATTAAGGTTAATTTGTGGGTCCCAGGCCGTCTGTGCCAGCCAGCTTTGTGCCAGAGATGGAAAATTGATCGCTCTCCGACACAAGGAGTGATCTCATCTCTGTATCAGCTGCAAAGCTCCAGCTGTTAATCAGTGATTTCATGGTTAAAATGACCCAACCAGTGGAATGGGTGCATGCATGTGCACCGTAGCATGACACGAGGCGCTGGGAGTGTGTGTGGAGCCAACAGGGGAGGCAAGCTTGGATTCCAACCGCATTCCAGAGATAGAAAAAGAGATGAGATGGATCTGTCAACCCCTGCCTCCCGTCCTTTTCTTCTACGTCTTACTTTTTCATTCTTCACCTCTAACCAGTCGCAACATAAATACAAACACTGGGGCTCGTGTTAGGGCTCCTGACAATACTGTCTGGGAAATGAAAACCCTTCTGGGAACACGAAACCTTCCTGTGTGTCGAAGTGAGTTTGCTTGGATGAAAATAAAAAAACTAAAAAAAAAACTTCTTGTTTACATGCGTATTATGACACTGGACAACTATGAATAAGACAAAACACAAGTTTAAACTAAGGGGAGACAAATTTGAAGGATTTATTTTTAGACAGATGCTAAAGGCCTTTCAACAGGAAACAGTTTTGCATGATTTCTAAGCAGTCTAGACCTTGATTTAAATGTTTTCTACATCTAGAAAAGTATATAGAAATGATAAATGATACCCTTTTCTTATCTCCAGATTTTATTCCCTGCCCCTTTGTCTGAACGTGGTGTCCTCCTTTCTTTCCTTTTGCCCTTCTTTTCTTGTGTCCTCCCTCCCTCACTCGGGTTCTTTCTTCCTTTCCTTTCTCATCTCCAACCTCTCTCCCTTCTCCATATCCTTCTTACTTTCTTTCTTTCTTCCCACGTTCAATATTTAACTAATCGTCGCTTCAAACTAGCAAGAAAGTTGCACAACAGCAGCTGGGGCATTTTGCATTATTTTCATGGAAGTTTGTTGATGTTTATTGATGTTGCTAAAAGTGAAATTTTTACAACTGTTTTTACCTGTGGTGCATATAAAAACACCACTTTTTGTATTTTAAAAACCATATCAGTTTCACACTATAGCGCCGCTTTCCTTTGTGAGCAGAGCATTCCTAGAAGGCCGCTGTATTTATACTGCAGACTAAATATTTATCGTATGAGCCGAGAAGAACTGCTCATTCTGCCTTTGGTAAAGCTTTGATTCACTGCAGAACAGGTGACCACATGCTGCACAGACCACACATAACCCACATGTGATGTTTACGCAGTTATGCAAACAATCTCTGCTGTACATGTGGTGCGCTGGCAGCGTCTGCGTATGCACAGGCACGAAGGCTCGTACAGCAATAAAACGATATTGAACAGACCACATCAACAGAAATGATCCCACTTCCACGAGTTTCATTTATGCGAGATATGTTCAATTAATTTGATTATTATTGAACATCCCATTAATTTTGGAAAGTTTTTCACCAAGTGAAACCCAATATACATGCAATTATACACAGATGGTTGTTTGAAAGCCTTATTTCTGAATTATGGTGATTTAAAAAAAATAATAAAAACATGGCATTTAAAATTAGAGTAACATATCAGAGCAATAAAAAAATCTATTTAAAGAGATACAGGCTTAATGAGAAGTCTAATACCTGCTTGAAGGTTTTTATTTTCAAAAGGTATTTTATTGTTTTGATCCAATAACTACCAAATTCAAATGAACAAACCAACACAGTACGACAGGGTGGACAGCAACCTACTGTTAACTCTACATCATCATCCAGAAACAACTAAAAATTCACGAGAGAAGCTGATTTGCATATGGAATAAAAGTGCAATTGTGAGCAGCCCAGGCTGATTCGATTATCATAGGAAACGAGTGTAACAATACAGGCAGTTGAATCTGTTTATTTACCTGACCTTGCTGTCATACGTGGGGCTTGATTCAATTTGAAAAGAGGGAAGAAAACATAATCAAGCAGGAAACGGGGCTCAACAAAATGTCTATGAACAAGTGCTAGATCGGTTAATTTCCTAAAATTTAATTGCAAAATAATCAAAAGATTTGAAACAAGATAACATTATGGTAACAAGAAATGAAAAGATGTCAGAAAGGTTATCCAAATGCTTAGAAGTTATCTTTAAAGTTGCTACAAAATGTAAGGGGACAGAGTTGAACCGAGTGTCCTGCTTGTTAAACATGTTCAAACTCGTTCGAGTTTGAACAGCCATAAAAACACCTCAAACAAATCACAATGGCAGATTCCTAAATACAAAAGACTAGGTAGGAACACACACTTACAGACGTAAGAAATGTTAGGACAGTTTTTTCCAGGAGAAATGCTTTCCCTCTTCTTGAGAAGGCTGAGCCAGCAAAACTTGCGTCACATCGCGCAATATTTTATGCCGCGAGTCACGCTATTACAAACCTGACCCGGGTATTTACTCATGAGACCTTCCACTCAGCGTCAGGCAGAATGATCAGTGCAAAGGAAGAAGGTACAATGCAAAAAGTTACGCCAGAGCAAGAGTAAAATCCTTCGACTCAAAACTTCTGCCACAATGAATGGTTAATATTTGAATTTTTTGGAAGACTACTTAAAAAAAAGTAAATATTTCTGTGATTGACCAACACAACACAAAACTGAACACTTTGTCCAGGCACTGTGATATATCAAATGTGAAACACGTCATTAGTTCCCTATGAGGCATTAAAACACACTCGACTGCTGAAGGGAGAATGCAAACCCGTGTGTCATAACGCGTGGCGTCATCAAAATCCACAGCATTGTTACTGTGGCGTCCAGAGCAGCAGGCGAGCTGAGACACCATGGCAACTGTTGATGCAGAAGACGGTAAGGAGGCGTAGGAGGTTGATAACAGTGGGTAGTAGTGTGTGTGCGTGTGTGTGTGTGTGCGTGTGTGTGTGTCAATGTGGAGTGGCTGAAGCTGAGAGACTAAATATGTTTATTAGAAAAAAAAACAACTCAGCCTGAATTAAACAGACACTGATGCCATTCAGTCACACCCGAGCAATTGGGTTGTGTTTTTGTAAAGCACCTGGGTCCCGTATGAATGCTTCCCTTTCTAATTATATCCATAGAAATGATGCATGTTGATCATAACAAAGGTAAAATATAATTAAAAAGCACAAAATATAACAAAAAAATCTTTCAGTTAAACACCTCATAATTCAAATTTTGTTGAATTTCTTTGCCATTTTGATGCTCGGAACTTCAGAAAGTTTTTTGTTTTTTTTTTCACCATGTTCCTAATCAATAAAGACAAATTTACATCTGTAGAGAACTGATTTAAACGCTGATTTAAATGAAGCGTATCGAAGCAGAGCAACGTTCTCTGCCCCTAAAAGACCGGAATCAGACACCACAGCTCATGTCAGCTGAACCCCTTATGGAAAACTGACGCAGCATTATTTGTGGATTCACAGGAAGAAATCTGTCAACAAATCAGCAAGGAAAAAAAAAGAAAAAAAAAAAGCTGACATGAAAGTATGCGTCAGCTGTGACAGAGGGGTGGAAGGTCACACGAGCAGATAACGGCATCAGCAGTCAGGAAACTACCTCCAACCCACCCTGGTCAGGCAGTCCGAGCAAGTTCACTTAGACAGCAGAGTGCAAGATGCTAAATGAAGCCAAGAAAAACCATAAAATAAGAAAGCGTGTGCTTATATCTGTCAGTCAGCAATGATTTGGGCATTGTGTCTTTGGTAGCTGTTGGTGCAACATGTTTCATCAAGTCCAAACTCAGCTCAGTTTTCTACCAGAAAAACTTAGTTAGCGCCTAGCGGGCTTGACTGGCCAGGAAATGTACCAGACCTCAACCCCACAAATGTAAGGTTTGGAGAGTCAGACTCTGATGGATTTTAAAAGCAGTGGGCTAGAAAGCAAAAAATAAACTAACAATTAAATAAATGTTCAAACTCCTTGAAGCTGTTTAACAGATCTAAGGCTTCCAAGTTCGTCTATCCGGGGTTGCCAGTACACAAGCCGGCTAATTTATAGGCATGGCCTTTTCCCTGGAGACCCTTGGTGCCACTGAACTCATTTAGACTTTTATTCATAGCACAACAAGCCTTTAAATAGGATCTTATTGAAGATTTCAACAGCTTACATCACAACCATTCAAAATGTTTACACAGTGTCAAGGAGATCCATAAAGAAGACATTTTCTTCCTGTTTTCACGTTTTTGATGCAGTTGAATGGATTGCTAATCCGGACTGGAGGATGCAGAAGCTGTCTGGTTGCTCTCTGTTGCCTATTTTCATTTGTGGTATTGATTTTTAATTTATTTATGTTTTTTTTGTTTGTTTTTTTGCATGTTGGCACATGCAGCAAAAACACTAAAGCATGAACTCTAAACCACTGAGTGTCTCTCAGAAAATGTTGGTTAACTTTTTAAAATTCAATTTGCATCCAAGCAAGTTTTATCTCCATCCACTTGTTGCATTTCCATTGCATTGCATGATTTCATCAACCTAAAGCCTGCAGCAATCAAACCTTTCAGGCTGGATATGCAGGTGCTTTATTGTAAAAAAGAGTCATGCTGCATTTAACAAGTCGTCTGCAGGTAGGGGCTGAATAAGGCTGATTTAATGGAGATAAGAAGGAGACGAGAGCTAAATAGAAACAAAGGACTAACATCCAACATTCTCTGAGCATCCTCCTCTTTCCTTTTTCTCCGTCTTTTGGTTTTCAGGACTGAGCTTAAAGATTTAGGACAAGTAGGTTGGCTTGTTGATGGAAGCATCCAGATTGAATCCAGACCCATGCCGTTGTCACTTAGTACGCGCATGATTGTGTGTCCTGGATTTGGAGGACGCTCAGAGATTCGACTACAGAAGGGGTGGGGGGGAATTATCTCTCTTAGGCAAGTGTTATCTCACATTTTACTGTGGTTTTAGAACAAAAAAATGTTTTCTTTTTTTTTGCCATATTTGTTTTTATATGCTTGGATACCCCGTTTACCCCCCACCTCCCCCAAGTTAACTCTCGAGCATACGTCTGTCGTTTTCCTCTTTTTCTTCGGCACACACAGACACAAGCACGCATTCTCCAGTTCTGAGGTCATCACCCTGAGCTGCTTTGTGCAGCTCCTGCTGTAAATTCGTTTACATACACTCTCTTCTCTTTACCAGCCACTCTCCTCTTCCATTTTGCTCCTTTTTTTCTTTCAAAACACTTTGTAGGATTGTCTTGTAAAAATGAAGGTCAAAGTGCAACATCAGAGAGAACAAGATAAACACCCCAATGCGATGGAAAACAATCTATTGCGATGTTGTAGTTCTCATCTACTATTTTAAGTGAGCAGAAAACAAAAACAGACTAATAACAGAACTGACCAAAGTAACGGCTTGTTTTATGTATTTCTCAATGTACAGTAAATCTATAGAGGTCAAAATCGTTGTTTGGCCACACAATCCTGGCCTCTAAAGCTGATTCTGAAAAAAAACAAAAAACGCCTCATGACAAAAAAAAGACCTAAAAAATAAATTGGGAAATAAAGTCACAGTTTTCCGAACTCAGATTAAACACGACAAATAAGCTCGAGTACATTTGCTAGAATTTTTAACAACTTTCCCTCCAGATTAACTCCTGCTGGTTTATCTTTGATGGCCAACAATTTTTCAAAAGATCACACCGCAACTTTATGAAAATGGAATCCACACTCTTTCACCTTCATCTATTTTTTTCATTATGTAACAGGATTTATCAATAGTCAGTCCTTATACAGCGAGCATGTGTACGAAAAACTAGATTAAAGAGTAACTTAAACCTGGATTTTTAACCTATATATGCTCAATCACTGAAAAACCCAGAACTTGGAAAACTCTATTAAAATAATAATAAAAATATATCACTCAAACTAGTAGTTTCCTGAGCTGCAGATGTATTACTGTATAAGTAAGTGATTCACATAGTTGGAAATCAGATTACTTGAAAATCTTCATGTCTTTCTTCGACTCTGTACTTGGAGATTTCGGCCATCATCCTCGAAAAGTCAGCCATGGTTGCAAATCCTTAGGCTTGCAACAGCTTGTTTAGTGTTTAATAAACAAATCAAAGGCCTGCACAGATTTTTCTCTGTCATTTACTGGTCCGGCTTAAACCACTTTAGCAAAAATACTTTCCGCCTAATGGAGTGATTTCACAATTCAGGCATCTCGCTTTTGGAAGGATGCTGCACCTTCCAAGTAAACGGCCTCATAAAGCCATATAAGATTTCTCTCTGGTGTGGTCGGCTGAGCTCATAATTCTCATTAAACATTATTGGCAAAGTGAAAATGTGGACTTGAAGGAGCTGATTTTAGCATCACTGGCAGTGCGAACCTGTTGCACCATTACTTCTCCTCCACGCTTTAAATAGACTTGGCAATTATTGCTTTTGGCAGCTTTATTAACTACTCACTTTGTCATGTCCTCCAAGGCCGGAGGCTTATGCAACAATGGTTGCTGCTTTGTGCAGCAGACAACAAAAGAGGGTTTGCATATGAAACTCAGTTCATGGCTGCAGCTCAGCAGCGATGTGCCGAGCCAGATGCAAATCTGAACCACAGTACTCAGATGCTGGCTGATCCAGGCAAAGGGAAGAGTTGATTGGGATTTTAGACACCTATGCATGTCCCTTATTAGTACCTTTATAGATTTCTGCAACCTTGAAATTGAGCTGTTAAACATAACGCTTTTAAAGTGGTACATATTATTCTAGCTACTAATTTCCAAACCATTTCAATAGATTCTGGAGATTAAAATTGGACAAATTGTCAAGTCAAAATTGTAAAAAGCATTTTCCCTGAAAGTCCACACGGGTTGCACCCAAATAATTTTGTTTAGAAGTCTTCTGATTTGAGTTCTTCATCAGCCTTAAATTCGTCTTTAGACCATTTAACTGATATTAAACTGGAATTTTAGCAACCCCATTGCAAGACGTATACTCCTGTGCACCACATCTGTCATTGTTTAATATTAAGTCTGCTGAGAAAAAGTATTTACCCCTTTCAAAGATTTCCTCTGGTTTTGTTTTTGGCTCCTTTCTCACACCTAAATATTTCTGATCAGCAAGCAAACTTTAATCTAAAACAAAAATGATCAAAGTAAATAACAGTTATTAAGAGAAAAGAAGACAAAACGATGCAAATGGAACTACATCTGTGTGGGAAAAGTAATCAGGCCAACAGAACCAAGAAATGATTCAAAGAAATTATTTAAACAGAAGCTACCTCACAGCATGACGTAGGCTGAGATGTCAAAAATTAACACGATACGAGACAAGCAATTCCCTTCCTAGCTACATGATAAGTTGACTAATATTAAGGAAGAAATTAAGAACTTGGAGAAGAAATATATGCTTACAAAAATAAAAGCTATGGCAAATATTTAAAAAGTATAATTGCAGTGGTACTTATGAGGAAGGAAGGCGGTTTTTTGTATCACAATGTGGATTTTAAAAACCATTGACAGTGACATAGCATGTTCAAAATTATTTTTCATGCTTAGGAAATTTTAATTTTTCGCCAACACCACTAAACCTGATGTCTATTAACTGTGGGAGAAATCTGGAGTACCTGGTGAAAATCTGCGCAAACGTGTGGAAAGAGCCGCAAAGTCCTACATTTGGGATCTTTCTGATGGGCTGGAAATTTATGGGGGGGAAAAAAAAAAGTAGCCCTGGCACCGCGTTTGCAATCGCCGTGGAGATCATCGATACTTAGCGCGGTAATTAAAATGTCGTTTTCTCAAAACAAATTGTAGAGGCAGGAAGAAAACTATTTGGGATTTGGATCCGACATTGTTTTGATTGGTGAGTAATTTGTTTAGTCAGTGTTGTAAGGCACAAGCCAAATTGCTTGCAGCTGTTGATCAAATATCTAAAACCAAACCAAAGTGGAAAATCATTGCACTTCTATCTTGAAGAGCCAAAGTCGACTGGAAAGTATTTGCAGCCCTTGCAGATTTCTTGCATGTTATCTCAGTCCAAATCAAGCATATGCATATTATAAATACAGTGTCTTGCTAACATAAGCGTCTCTTTTGTGGGAATTTTATGTTAGGCAAACACAACTAGTACCTAGTTGTGTAGTGGAAAAACAGATGATTACATACAAATCTTAAAAGTGTGGTTAGTATTTGTATTCAGCCTATTTTATTGTAATCCCCCTAAATAAAGTGCAATGCAACCACAGCCATTCAAAGGTTATGCTTGTAATGTGGCAAGAAAATGTCACAGACTGACTAAAACAAATGAAAAAAAAATAGCACAAATGTTATTTATTACAGGGATAATAATAAAAAACAAAATATTTGTTTTGATTATCCACATTTTTAGCCACTTTTTGCTCCAGTTCTAAACTTGCAGCTTTCTAAACCTCATTTAGGCGAGATCTGATAAGCCTCTGCTTTAGAAAAACAGGTTTTCTTTCTCTGCTAACACTGCAAGTGTTTTCATGATGCCAGTGTGAGATACACACACACTCCCCAACAATACACCACAGCAGCTACTTTACAGCAGAGTCAGTCCTCTGGAGTCTGTTATCTCACAATAAGCATCCCTTTTAACTTTTAACTCTGGATTCTTCAAATGGTTTTCTACCCAATCTGATAAGCAGGGAAGGAGGACTCTGCCTTTTGGAGCTCGCTGGCCCATTCACACATTCGGTAGATTGAATTAAAAGCGTAAGAACCTGGTGTCCTGCTTCGGAAAGAGAAGTGGAGGTGGTGGGGGGTGGAGGAGGACAACTGAAGAAAGCAGATGGTTTTCATTAACTCAAGTGTGTGTGCCTTTATGTGTGTGTGAGTGTGAGGCTAGCTCATTTCTCAGCAGTCATATCCCCGATGAAATCAACTTCTGTTTCTTTTTCTTTAATGAGACTGGATGCAAGTGGAGTATTTAGAAATAGATTGCCCAACGCCGGTTCAACATTAAGTATTACACAAGGACGGATGAGTCAAAGTGGCCGATTTTAAGAGTGTATTTGAAAGAGGGGGAAGCTAATAAACAACAGCGACGGCTGATAATTACATCTGAAGCGTCTCACTCCAGCTCGGCTCCGCAGAGTGCCTGCTTCGGCTTTATTTACTCCCATTTATTTCCCACAACCATCCGACCCCAGCAAGCTATTTACACCTTCAGAAAAGAGGTTGGCAAAAAAAAGTCTTTTCCACTTGAGTTAATTCTAAACACAGCAGCTTCTCCCTGCAGAGTGAACTCCTGCACAATAAGCAGCCTTCCTGCGTGGGGTTCTCTGCAGTCCAATCTTATCATGTGCAGAGCCCCATTTGTGGGTCAGTGACATGAAAACATTTGAGCAGTCCTGCTGCTGATAATCGAGAGACTCCTTCCATGGCTGACCCTCCTCCTCCAGTGCCCCGCCCATCATTCTCTTCTCCCGTTTGGGATTTTTGGAGGAGCGCAATGAAATAATACGGGAAAAAGACGTACCCACCTTCAAAATAAAAGCATATTAACAAATGTGGAAATTTAGAGAAACGATCCTAACGTTTTTCGTCATGAAAACATCAAATGCAGGGACTTTAACTTCATAATTGATAATGAATCAGTATAAGCATGTGCAGCTTGGGTAGCATTATGCACACAGTGAAAACTGCTTTAACAATGTTATTGTTTGAAGTGTGCAAGTTAAAATAAAAAAGTCCTAAGACGATGAGTTTGTTTTGCAAAAAAATGGGGAAAAATAGATGTCTACCTACAAATTACATTTTATTTTGAAAGGTTCTACCGGAAGTTGTTTTCGTAACGATGCTGACTTAACTCTACAGTCACTCTCCTCTGCTCCGGTGCAGCATCTGCCTTCAGAATCCGCGGGGCGCGCAGTATGGATCCGTTACGCATTACGCACCGCGGTGTCCTATTTGGCACAGTCGGTTTCCTTACGCGCGTTTCTTAGTGCATTTTTAAGACATCCGTGCTGTGAAAAAGACACTCCTAAAGTTCGACCTCCGGTTGCATTGGAAACAGAAGAGGGAGAAGACAAGTGATTCTCGGATACTTTTTTGTTTTGTTTTATTTTGCCAAAAGCGCAGCAATCTTGTTTCCTGGACTTCGGATGTAATTTATTCTCCGCTAGATTTTTGGTCTCTGCTTTATATGGAAATTTACTGTTGATGATGGGAGACTCTGTGTTCCTGGACAGGCAGCACTCGTATCTTGTAAGTAGTCAGCTGAATACATTGTAATGTCTCAACTTTCCCTGAGCGCATTCATCCCGTTGTCTGACAGCGCGCGTGTGTGAGTGTAACACTGTTGCTTGAACCCTTAAGGCGTTGTGTGTGTGTGTGTGCCAAAAGCAATGCAAATTTAGAGTTGTTTTTCTTTTTTTGAGAAACAGTTTCACTTTTTTTTTAATCAAAACCTGGAATTTATTACTTTGACGATTATTACTTAAAAACAAGTCAAAACGAACTTCCTCTTAAACTGCCAGTGAAACCAACATGCAAAAACTTCCTGTGACTGAACATCTTAAGTTTAAGTATGCTTTCAGAGGAGGCGCAGACCTCACGTTTCCTGTTTTTTTCCTTTCTTTCTTTTTTTTATTTTTTACGTTTCAGAAAAGATGAAGCAACTTGTGAGCACAGTGCAGGGCTGTGCAGAGAAACAGGTGTTGTGTTACATGCTACACCCTCTCAAAGCTCGGCTGTAAAGGGATGAAGGCAAAACACGCAGATATGGTTCAAGGCTTTGAGGACGCATGAGGGTTATTGTGAGAACCTGCTTCAAACTGAAACACACAGCACTTCTCAGATGCTCGGAGTTGACTATTTAGCATATTTGTGGCAAAGATTAGAAAGGCCAAGGTTGTGAGAAACACAGCAGGTGGTTCTCAGAACAGGTTCATTTTAAATGTGGAGTTGGTTTAATCAGTTGCTGTTTTTCATGTGGGATTTGTGGTTCATTGCCCAGGGCGGCAACGCTTTAGGGGAGCCGAATTTTAAAGAAGTTAAAGTCAGTTGCACCCAGAATCAGTTTTATATGTGCATATTGTGTAATCAGTATAGCAATGGTGTATCTGACTTGTTTTGGTGCCAACTGATACTTCAAAATATAATGGCAACATGCCTTAAATGCTTTCTGCAGTACATCGCAAAATCACCACCATACACCATAGGATAGCTAATGAAAAAAGAAAAAGAAGCTTACTTCAAAGTTTTAAAAGGAACCTAATGGTATTTCATAATTTCTAGCTCAATATCTATAATACTTCACCTGATCAAACCAAATCTGGGTTTGTTCTACAGGACACAGATATTATATTAAACACAGTGAGATGTCATAAAACCAAGCATAGCCACTGATTTATACATAGCCACACAAAGTGTGTTTTATTGTCCTCCCTTTCTTATCCCCGTCATCCCACCTCCCTCCCCAGTGGTGAGGGATCCGAAACGGACTGCTCCAGTGGTCTGTCGGATCTTTATGAGCAATGTTTCTGTGGCTGGAAGTCCCCCATAAAACATCAAGCACCGATTGGGAAACAATATGATTTTTCTTTGGCTTTCCAGGCACAATGTTGTGGTTTGAATTAGGGCTTTGTAGCTGGGCTGAGTGGTGTGGAAGCTCTGCCACGCTGCCCACAGTAATGACTCCTAAAATCCAACACAAGCCTTTTCTCAATGTAATTGTCAGCTATGCTGCATGTCATCATCCTTAGGAGATTATATTTGATGCGTGTTTGGATGTGCCTTTGTTGGACTGAGATTCTTTCCTCCTCTTGTCAGCCCAATAAAACACTGAGGGAACCCTTGTAGAAAGCTACCTGATAAGTCCTAATAGGAGTGGCATTTTGAATAAAAAAGCAGACTAGTAGGAGAAGATACAGTGATTTATTGGCCTAAAATTAATTATTCACCTGTGTTATCGCATCACCTGTGTTGCGCTAATCTCCTCTTAGCACAACAGAAACCAAGAATCAAATACAGATTAGTTAGATTAAGCGTGTCATGTAACCCCATAAAGTTACAACTCGGAAAACTCTACCAACTTGTATGTTTTGATCAAGATTTGGGAACTATGGAGGTTCAAGATCCCAGTTTTACGTCATCTAAGCTTAGTGATGTAGGAAATATTGTCCACACCTAAAATGCCTTTGGTCGATTTAAGACACTCCCATTTCCAACTCTGATCGCCACAGCATCATAAAAGCTCTTCACCAAAACGTTTCTGTGCCTCTACTTGTGTGTGTAGTTGAGCTAGCTAAATTGAATTAGTCAATCTAGATCAGCTGAGCAGGTAAACTGTTTGCTCACCCCTCTAGATTATCATCATCATCGGCAGATAGCCTCTAATGAATGTAATCAGGCAAATTGCAGTCTACCCCTTTGCGCTCGGTGGAAAATTCAAACCACATGAGCAGTTAATCGCATTTATTGTTTTTGGTAAAAGGTGTGTATTCAATTCCGTCTGTTTGTCCCATAAAATTTGATTTTCCAATAACACTAAAGACAACAGTGGGCTTTACGCTCCAAATATATAATTTCAAACCAGAGGCTGTAGAGGTCGCGTGCACCCGGGGATGCTTTGCTGTCTAGCTGTCGGGTTGTGACAGAGAAATTAACGAACAAGGAAGTTTAAAGAAAGCCAAGCCTGGAGAGCAGCCAGTCCACACTGATGGTATGCCAATAGTCAAATCAAGGCTGCCTTTGTCTTGAATCCTTGCTCTTTGTTTGCAAGTGTTGGCAGTTTGTTACAAGTTGCATGCTCTATCGAAAGACTGTCATTTAGACAAAGGATTTGTGAGAGAGCTTGTTCTTTCGCGTAGAACAGCAGCATCTTCAGGGGCTCAAATAGCTGACGGAATCATTTTCTTCTGCACCCGTAACATTTTGCTACGTCACAATGACTATTTTTTAAGTAATTTATTGGAATTTTGTGTTCCAGAGCAGTGCAAAGTCTTGCATAAATTTGTGTCCTCAGGGCCTAATGTCTATGCATGTTTTAGATGTGCCTCTGCTCGAGTACACCTGATGGATAGGATTGCAATGCCATACCAAGAAGCCTTGTAATCACTCGTTTATTTTAGTCAGGTATGTGGTTGCAGGGAATCATCTAAAACCTGCTGAACAATATAGTTCCTGAGGACAGGTACTGAAAACTACTGGTTTAGATTGATTCATATTCATAGAATGGTTTTTATTTGTAAAAAATAAATAAATTTTGATGAGTCCCGTTTGGACTCATCAAAATTAAGGACTAGTCTGGGTTTCATAATTACATTGGTTTGTAACTATGTAACACAATCTATAGATGTTCAAGAGGTAACACAATTTGTGCAAGTAGGGTGTCCCCCCCCCCAATTTCCATCCGAGTGTCACTTTTCCAAGAATTTCAATTTGTTCCTTTTCCTGCTCGGTAATGCCAAGAGCAAACATGTTTCAGCACACCATTTTCTGCTTACCTGATGATGTGTGACGACCTTCTAGCAGCGGTTACAAGTGTTTGCTTTACTCCCGTGCCACTCCCAGTACAAACAACTTGGGCCCAAAAAAGCCTACAATGCGTTGCCTCATAAACCGTCAATTAGATTTAACTGAATAAGTAAATCTTGTCTAATTTAAGGTTGTAAAAGACAAAAAAAGGAACAAACTTGGGTGAATCAACAGCACATGTGGGCCTCTAGTCATCTGCAGACTAAGTTTATTTACATTGATTACATGTTTTCCGAAGCACACCCCGACCCAGGAGGAGAGCTTAGCAGGAGTGGACATTTTCTCCACAGGGGTGCAGTTATTTGGAATGTGTATGCTGAAAGAAAGCTTAGCTTCAAGTACAATCTCCTCTTAGTTCTACTTTTGGGAATGGAACCCCTTTTGCAGACACCAATAACGTCTTGTTGAGAGTTTATGTGTGCCATTTGTTAAGGAAAAACGCTAACCAACCTGGTAAATTGTGAAAATAAATCTAAAGCCGTTGGTACCTTCTCTGGTGGCAGCAACTACCCTCTGCTGTTTTTGCTACACTGTAGGCCTGTCACGATAACACATTTTGCTGAGCGATTAATTGTCGAAAAAATTATTGCAATAAACGATAATATTGCTTCAAGACCTTTTGACACTGATTTAATAGAAATGACTAATAATGCCTGCCATTTCCTGCCATAGATAGATACACTTTATTTTCAAAAGAACACATAACACTGGAACTAATAAACTAAATAAACAAAACCAAAAACAAAAATAAAATGGATTCTCAGTCTCCATTAATAAAAACTGTACTTGAATAAAAACTAAACAACATAAAGCCAAAGTGGAAATAAATACTGCATTCAACCAAAGGAGTGCAGATATGAAGTCTGTATACTATATTGGCCTTCAGTAATCACTAGATTTAAATAGAGAAGATGGGCACATCTCACTACTTACTGCAGTAGTTCATACTACACGGGTTTTTGCCCCTATTTTCCCCTTACAACAATCTTAGATCGTTGGCCGATCTAAGATTGTCGCTGGTGATTTCGTAAACGATCATTCTGCAGTGTGTGGTGAGTTACGGTAGATAGTCGTGGCTGCTCCGATCTAAATCAGGGATTTTCCCCGACTGGGAGCGTAAAGCTGAATGTGACAGGTAGCCAATCAGAATGCGCAGATTCTCCTCCTGCTTTCTGAGGGGAAATTACGGAGGGGAATCCCAAACAGCTGACAAGGCGCAACCCTTAGTCCAGCGGACATCGGAGATGATATGTGATAACATTAATGTTTATTCAACATTTCGTGCAAAGAATATAGAAAGGACAAGGAGAGGAGTTGGAGCCAAATTGCTACTGCAGTTGATAAACCCGGTAACTTTTCAGCTGTTCTTCGTTAATGTGACATAAATAGGTTATAATGATTTTCAACCACATGCGTCACAAGTAGATTCTAGTAAAGCATTGATTAATGCCTGATTTTAAAATTAGTTAACTGGACTTGCAGCCATTATTTTGTGCCCATGTGACTGGACACCACACGGCACGATCGAACCTGATTGAATCGTTATATCTAGGATTTCTGTCGGCTAATGTGTCGCTCAGGTTTTGAAAATGGGCCGACAACTTGAGTAGTGTGAGCTGGACATTACACTAAAAAAATGAGGAAGGGAGGGTCAGTGGAGAACACCGGAGTTGAGCCTTTTTTCATTCAGTGTCGGCAAGAGAAAGAATTAAAGGCAGGAAGAGACAATAAAGCCGATAATTAAAATGAGGTCGATAGGTTTAATTTATCGTGCGATTAATTGATTTATCGTTTATCACGACAGGCCTATTCCACTGGACAANTGGCAGCAACTACCCTCTGCTGTTTTTGCTCCACTGTAGGCCTGTCACGATAACACATTTTGCTGAGCGATTGTCGAAAAAATTATTGCGATAAACGATAATATTGCTTCAAGACCTTTTGACACTGATTTAATGGAAATGACGTAATAATGCATGCTATTTCCTGCCATAGATAGATACACTTTATGTTCAAAAGAACACATAACACTGGAACTAATAAACTAAATAAAACAACCAAAAACAAAAACAAAAAGGATTTTCAGTCTCCATTAACAAAAAAAGTACTTGAATAAAAACTAAACAACATAAAGCCAAAGTGGAAATAAATACTGCATTCAACCAAAAGAGTGCAGATTATGAAGTCTGTATACTATATTGCCCTTTAGCAATCACTAGATTTAAATAGAGAAGATGAGCACATCGGACTACCTAATGCAGTAGTTCATACTACACGGGTTTTTGTCCCTATTTTCCCCTTACAACAATCTTAGATTGTTGGCCGATCTAAAATTGTCGCTGGTGATTTCGTAACCGATCATCCTGCAGTGTGTGGTGAGTTACGGTAGATCGTCGTGGCCGCTCCGATCTAAATCAGGGGTTTTCCCCGACTGGGAGAGTAAAGCTGAATGTGACAGGTAGCCAATCAGAATGCGCAGATTCTCCTCCTGCTGCTTTCTGAGGGGAAATTACGGAGGGGAATCCCATTCAGCTGACACGGCGCAACCCGAAGTCCAGCGGACATTGGAGATGATATATGATAACAACATTAATGTTTATTCAACATTTCGTGCAAAGAATATAGAAAGGACAAGAAGAGGAGTTGGAGCCAAATTGCTACTGCAGTTGATAAACCTGGTAACATTGCAGCTGTTCTTCGTTAACGTGACATAAATAGGTTATAATGATTTTCAGCCACATACGTCACAGGTAGATTCTAGTAAAGCATTGATTAATACCTGATTTTAAAATTAGTTAACTGGACTTGCAGCCATTATTTTGTGCCCATGTGACTGGACACCACACAGCACGATCGAACCTTATTGAATCGTTATACCTAGGATTTCTGTCGGCTAAAGTGTGGTCTCAGGTTTTGAAAATGGGCCGACAGCTTGTGTAGTGTGCGCTGGACATTAGACTAAGAAAATGAGGAAGGAAGGGTCAGTGGAGAACACCGGAGTTGAGCCTTTTTTCATTCAGTGTCGGCAACAGAAAGAATAAAAGGCAGGAAGAGACGATAAAGCCGATAATTAAAATGAGGTCGATAGGTTTAATTTATCGTGCGATTAATTGATTTATCGTTTATCACGACAGGCCTATTCCACTGGACAATTTTTAAAGCATTAGCATCCTGCAAGGTCAATTCACAGGTTCTCCACTTTGCTTGAATCCGACAGGATTCAGCCTTGATACCGCAAAGCGGAGAGCCGCTACGGCAAGGCTAGAAACGAACACCGCTCTGCGCATTCCACAGCTGTCACTTTTGGCCCGTCACGACAATGCCGCCCGTCCCTCGTTTTTCACCGTGTCAGGCCAAAAGCACTTGCTTTATTATCAACAGCACGGGGAGAAGTCCGCCCCTCCTCGAGACTTGTCTTTTTATGGATACGGACCGAGAAGACTGAGGGGAGAGCGGAGGGGAGAGAGTTCTGTTGAGATCGGATCCAGCGCGCGCAGAGCCAGATGTGCTTCCAGCAGCAGGGGTCTGTCTCCTAACCGTAGCGAAATATGCCTTGCCAGGAGGATGATTTATACCTGACCCTCCTGCCACGCTCTCGTTTAACCCGAAGGTGTTTTCTTTCCTTCTCATAGTCGGGGAAAATTGGTTGAGCAGGGTTGGACCCTTTTTGCCCTCACTGTGCAGAAGCCGTTTGACAATAGCAACGTTTGCCATGTCACTGTGTAATATCTTAAATCAGAGCCCTCAATGGTGCAGAATTGTGAAATGACTTGGATGAAAGGCACAGCTGATTATTCTGGGCTTTATGAGCACTAAAACACGCTTGGATGCTAACCAATGGGAACAGATTGTGCTGTCCCATGTAGAAATACCCCAAAACAGCTGTTGCTCCATACATGACATAAACATCACAGCTATGCCAAACAACAATAGCTGCCGAATCCGATCAGAATGCAGCTATTTCCCCCGCTTGAGTTGCAAAATAACAGACGAGAAGCGATCTTCCGCCCGCACAATAAACTTTTACGCTCAAACTGGGTTAGAAATTTCCTCTCTGGAAAAAAGTCAACAAGCCATAAAGGTCAGCCAGGGAGGTCTCTGTGGAATCACTACATCAAGCATCAAGTCATCTGGTGCTGCTTCAGTGCGTCTCCGGAGGTCAGGGAGCATTTGACAAGCCGGGTCCGATTGTTTTTACTTGAACGAGGCAGATGTGTGATTCTCTTGGACAACTTTCTGGGAGTTTCTTAGTTGACTGAATTAGTCGAGCCATCTTCTTGTTGAAAATGTTTTAAAACTTGGCTATAGTGCTTATTTTAGTTAGGAGGATATCGTTAGCATGAGGACCATCACTAGAATGTTGAGATTTTGTTTGTGGTTTTGTTTTACAGAAATTGAACCAGGTGAAGCAAGTTCTGGGTAGAACGTATTGACAGACAGAGGTTTTTTTTTTATATCTTAATTGAAAAAAAAATATATAGAGATTTTTTGTAGTTTTGGCTTAATTGCTGTTCTGAGGATGTTGTTCTTTCAGCAAATGGCATTTTTTAAGTCTTTATACACCAGTTAACGATTATTTGTTTACTAAATTAGTTGACGGTTATTTCAACAACTTGAAAATCATGATTAATTTAATTCATCATTTCAGGTAAAATAGTGATGTTAGCTTAGATGTAGACCTTTCTCCATTTTTATTTTCACCAACTGCCATTTGTATATTGAGTAAAGGGGGTTGCATTTAAATGCAACCTTTATATTGGTTCCTTTTTTTCTAAAGTAAACTAAACTAGACTTTTAAGTCTTACTTAAAAAAAAGTGCTGCTACTTTGCAAAGAATGGAACAATGCATAATGGGGACACAAATTAGTGAATGACCCTGATTTTTTGTGTGTATTGCTTAGGAAATCCAATCTTTGAGTTTGATTTTAATAACTAAACTACCTCTAGCTGCCCGTAATGATTCGAGCTTTTTCATATACAATATTTATCAAAAGAATTCATCATTTATTATAATGTTGCTAATAAAAGTAGGGAGATAGCCTCAAAGTGTAAAGCATAAGTAAACATTGTTTCTGTCTGAATGACCATGATGGTGAGTGAAGACCACTCACCAAGATTATCTGACATGATTTCCATGTCTATGACTTTCATGTCTGACAATTTGATTGCCAGCCAGAGATGAAATCAAATCATCAGGGTTGTAGAGAACATGAAATGTCAGACATGTTGGAGTCTTACTGACCAGATGGCATCAACCAGGTTTGCTGACAGACAGGAAGTCGGAAGTCAAATTTCCAGCCGGGTGACATATCAGAGAGCCTCGCTGAGGGAACCGTCCAGACACAGAGCAATGCAGATGATGCCAAGAATAACACAGATATTTAGGTCAAGAATCACACACGTATTTAGAGTAGTAGGGACAGTGCACGTGCATAGTGTGTGTGTGTGTGTGTGTGTGTGTGTGTCCCAGGATTTCAGAGGGTCTTTTCCTAGAGTTGGATTAGCTTCTCTCAAGGCAGTGGGTGACATGTGAGGATCAACAAGTCTGTTGTGGCCGTTCAAACTCACGAGCTCGTCTCACCGTGGCTCAGCGACTGTTTACCAAACACATAATCACTCTTTATTAATTCACCCTGTCTATTCTCAAAGGCTGTTTCCTCTCTCCTTTTTGCACTGCCAGAATGTGTGAAAATTGATTTCAACAAACCTGTTGATCTAAGGAAATATTTACAGAACTGGACATCACTGTGAAAATGTAAATGGAGGCCAAATTACATTTTTGTATCAGTGGTTGGAACCATTAGAGGACACTATGTGATCTTTTTAATCTTAACTTATAGCCTTAAGAATATGAATTTCTTACAACAGCATGGAGTAGAATCAAGTCATCCATCATGTCTTTAACCTGCTACCTGGCTTTTGATACTTTAGCAGCCTATTTCAAATATATATTTTTTTGTGCACCACTCTGTCTTATTTTGTCAAAAAATATGTAAACTATGTCGCCACTGTCAGGTACCAGGACTGTACCAGAGAATTGATCCAAACTCCTTTAATAGAGCAGAGATTCTATCCTTATGAAGCACCAAAAAAAAAAACATTTCATTGATCACTTTGCCATGTCAACATCTATCAACACTAACAACCAGATATGATGGCGCAGATGAATATATTTTGATTAATAACACATTCATGTTCCATAGATACCTTGGGTCTAGACTCCCAATCAAACCAAATACAAGCCAAGCTTTTGATACCAATCCACTGACTGAGAGCTGAAGATTTTCATCAAGCACTGCATGTGGGAAAGTAATAAATAGCTTAACATGTCCATTAAACAGCCCATTAGCACCTATTAGCACCTACTTTAACTTTTCTTTACTAGGCATTGTTAACACACAGCTTTCTTTTCACACACACAGACAGACACACACTCACATTGTGATCAGTTAAAGTTTGTCTGGTTGTGTTGCAAAGAACGGCTACAGTGAAGCATTGTGTTCGTTCCCTTTCCGTCAGGAAATCAATAATAGACCAGCTGCCCTGCCAGTGACCTCTGTTACACGTGCACAGACCCGTATGCATATAAACACATGCACAGTCATAGCTACTGTGCAGAGAGAACAAAGCTGCGCTGGGTCGTGTCGGGTGTGGTGAGGGTTTTCAGGAAGTCGCACTTGGCTAAAACTTCCTGAACTGAAACGAGGCTGAAGCTCTTAAATTGCTAATTTCATTTCTCTTAACAGATTTCACAGATGAGCCGCGCAGTTGGTAGCAGTGGTGTCTTCCTGCATTTTGGTTGGATGAATGCCAGTAGAAGGACATGCTCAACCAGCCACCGTCATTTATGCAAAAACTACCTATCGAGTAGAAAAAGTCATTTCGTTGGGTGAAATAAGCCTTCAGTTGCTCAATAGCGGTTTGCATAGCTAGCTCCAAAAAAAAACACTATTATAATTGGCTGAAGGCTGGAGAGAAAATATTTGGTTTGGTAGCTTCTTATGCAACTAAACAATTAAGTAGGTTAAGTTTTGTCACTTTATAACTTCTGTACATTGTTGCCATATATTACTTGTTGGTTGGTTAGTCGTTGTGAAAGAAATAATCTGCCACATTAAACTTTTTCCAGTCTTGTCTGTGGTACAAGCTGAAACTGTAAGCTGTCATTACAGCATGAAATTGAAAAGCCTTTTTTCTACACATTTACTTTTAAGGATGTTGAGACCCAGCCAAAGCACAATTGCTTAGGGTAACAGTGTTCTTGTTGCATTGTTAGCACATTAGCACATATTAAAAGGTTCCTGTCGCAACAATTTTTCTTGCTTGCCTTTTAAGTGCTGTGGAAAAAGCATTTAGCCGCTCACTAAATGTTTTAAGTCAAAAAACTAAAAGTAATTCCCCGCCCGACACTCCTAATCGACCACATTATTTGAAACATAATCTGACTTCAGTTTCACGAGTCACACCCAAGTCTGATTAATGCCAGAGCTGTAAAATCAAAAATAAAACACTTTCGACAACATTCAGTAAATTTCAAAAACACATTATGACTATCTTAGCTCATCGTTGCCAGTCTGGAAGTCCAGATTTTTATCAAAATTCTTTGATAAAATGTCTGACCAACATCCTTCCGTTTTGCAGCGGGACAATAATGCAAAGCCCACCAGTAGGATCAACTCTGAATGGCTCAAAAGCAAGACAAAAGATTTGGAGTGGTCCATCCAAAGTCCAGACTTAATTGCAAATCAATATACTGTTGCATTACCTGAACTGGGGTGTTCATTTTTGAGAACCCTCTGATTATACTACATTGTAAAGAATCCTCCAAAGTGATATAAAATACTTTTTTTAAGTTATGTCAAATGCTCGACGGGGAACAAGCAGTTCTTAGGCTGAGCAAACAGGTTTGGATAGTTTTTTCATATGAAATGAAATAATGATTTGAAAACTGCATTTTCTATTTGTTGTGGTTGTCTGTGTCTTATTTGATTAGTAGGATGATCTCAAACATTTGTGACAAAGCAAAAGCAGAAGAAAATACTCGCCTGTGTGTCTTAAAGTGACCACCTCTATTTTTCACTCTGTCATTTTCATCACCAGCATCATCCGGATTCTGAGGAACAGACCTAACGTTTTATAATCCCTGCTCTTCAGCTACCTCAAAGGATTAACCCAGAACTTACGTGGGACATAAAGAATTTTATGGAATCCTCACTCTGATCTTATTGCATCTAAAGGATATGGTGGAGAAAAAAAAAAGAAAAAAAAGCAGAGGCAAGACCACGAAATTGTGTTGCAACTTTTTAAGCTTCTGTTCTTGCCAGTGGTGCGAAAAATAAATAATTCCCTAAGAGGATCAACACATAATCTCATATCCATGAAAAACCATCACTCGTCTGAATGCATCCAAGCTATGTGGAAATGGAAGTTTGTTTAAACACAGCTGCTGAAAGGGTGAGGTCATACAGTTCGTCTTGCTGGATTTACCATGTAAAAGCGCTCGTTTGAAGCACTTCAGAGAGATGTTAGCCTTATCATGAATGACAGTTGTAGCCCCGTTTCCTCAAGAAATACCACCAGATCCTAAAACACGCCTACATGCAGACTGTGCACGGCTGAGTTTGTCGTGAAATGTCAGGCTTCTGGCTAAAGTCGTGTTTTAGAAGATGGCACCTGTTCCAAATAAACGACATTAATGTTACGTTTGATCTTAAGAGGCTAATTTCTACAAATTGGACAGTTTGTTCTGTGCTTTTAATGGCAGCTGAAAAACACGACACTGGGTGTGTTGTTGGCACATTTTCCGTTGCCGTCATCGCTCCGGACGGCTTGAGATCAAGTGGTGAATTTCGTCGATGTAATTTTTTTTTTTTTATGCTTGCCACATAAATATGTCGACAGCTGAAAGTCAGAAACCTCTCAGCCTTGAAGGTGTTTAGATTGTGCGCATTGCAGAGCCTGAAGATGAAACCCGAGGAAGCATGACTGGAGCTGAAAGTATTTCAATTGCCTGGATATTTCCATTCACAGTCGGGTCAAAAAAGATAAGATAGGATGATTTAGATTCCAGGTTAACATCCGGGGGCTGACACATCGCAGCCTTTTGGGCTAATCTTTGAATCAAATTTTTTAAAACATTCCTGCATCGATGGGTCACACTACTTTGCTGGGAGTGTTTTCTGTTTTGCCCAGGCATATAAATCTGTGTGTGTGTGCGCGCGTGCGTGTGTGTGTGTGTGTGCAGAAGAGCCAGTTCTCACGGTGCTAGCATGGCATAACATTTGGGCTGCAAAAAGTTGATGGGAACCTTATACCCATGGGTCCACTTACGTAATTATTTTGACTGATTGACAGATTAATTCGACTCGAATGCCGAGGCCTGCTCTTTATTCAGTTTGCATTAGATTCTTCCGTCTATAGAGGCACATTTGGGAGATATTGTCTTGCAAATTCTCTGGGAACACAAACTGCTTCAAACTCACATGACTGGTGTTTGGTCTCTTGCTGCTGTAATTGTAATATCCTCAGTGCTGATGTGTAAAATATAAAAGGACATTTTCATACAAATATGATTTCAAAATGCAAAATAAAAAAAAGTGGGGGCTTTGATGATTGCTTCTCCATTTATCCTCTGTAGATGACTGTTGACTGCTTGTGTTGGCTACAAGCCAGGAGTGGTAATTGGTTTAGAAGTGTTTGGCATTGGTTCGGCTTCCACAGAGTTTTGACCTCAATTTCATACCACAGAATCCCAGAGCAGACATCAGGCTCTCAAACACCCTTTTACACACTCAGAGCTCAAAGACAAGTCACTGTTGGCTCCAATTGTAATGCATTGAAGGAAAAAAAAAAAGAAAAAAAAACAGCACAAGCTTCAGGCAAAAAATAACTGCAACATACAAGTTTGAATTATTGAAAACAGTCACACCTCCTATTTATATACTGGGTTACGGGTTGGCTTTTTCAGGATGTAGACAGGAATAAAGTTTGTGACTCAATATGAGAGATGCAAAATTTTCTTGACTTGTTTGAGCATGCACATAATATCTATGCTGAGATCCCAGTAGCAGCTTATTACAGTCTTAGGTGCAGGGTTCAACAGTGGTGGTGGTCCATGAGGTGGGCCCTATGTCACACTCTGCTACTAGTCTGACTGCAACCGTAGTCTAGCCCTGTTAGCTGGAACAGGTTTCCAAGTTTGTTGTGAAAATGTTTTGGACTTGCCTTCTGGGCAAGTCCTAATACGGCAGCAGCAAACTGAAACTACAATATATATTTTTTTATGTAGAAAAATCCAACGACGTTGGAATGGTTCTGTACACCATGAACTGGTGATTTTGGTCCAGTGTTGCACGTTTCCACAGAAAGGACGAGGTTCCTGAAAGCCAAATTTGGTTTCACTGGGAATACCTGGTTCATTTCATTGTTTTTAACCCCATAATGTCTCTAACATAATCCCATCAGCTGCCAGTGACAGGTGATTAAGAGAATGCTTCAACATATTTTCGTATGTTATCAGTGGTTGGCCTGTCATGCGCAGATAACAGCACCACAAAACACACAAAGCCCATGCACTTCCTCAACTTCTCCTTCCACTTTCCGGCCGGGTCTTGATGCATCAATTTCCTTCGCTTTTGCAGCTTATGTAACAATTATGCAAGGCTTTAATTCTCGAATCTCGGCCCTCATTATTGCCGCAGGCCCTTCGCATTATTCTGTCTGAGGAGATGTTTGAAGTCCGCCTGAGGCTTTAGATGTTCTTGCCAGTGATTCGGGTGGTGATGGTGGGGGGTAGCTGGGGCACACACTCCAAGTTGCTCACTCTTGTCACCAAGCCAGCAAGGACTCATTAAATGCAAAGGGAGCTTTTGCAACAATGTGTGGTGAAAGTTGAAACCTTTGTTTTTAAGTGCTTCACAGCTCGTGTTGACATCATGTACATCTACTCTAATGCCTCGGCCGATGTCATCTAGAAGAAATTTAAAGTGAATCAAATAAAAACCGTGTTTGCTGGGTCTGTTAAACAACCATTAAAACAGACATTTTAAGTGCACTGTGTATGTTTTGAAGGCAATTACTCTCTGATCTTGTCGAATTGAAGCTAAATCAAGATGTGCATGGTGTGTAAATTCTATCAAACAAAGCACATTATGTGCTAAATTGATCCTGAATCATATAAACAGTAACACTGTTAATATGTGTCATGAAAAATAGATTCTGTTAGGTTATTTTGGAAAATGATTAGAAAGTTAAAGCAATAGGATCTACATAGCATTTTTACTTTTGCCCCAGTATTGTGAGACTGATGCCCTGCTAACTGAAGGTTTTAAAGTTCCTGCATTTTCTACTCCTCTGAATTTATAAAGTGCTTTTTTCGTCAGTGTTCTCCACAACAGTCAATTTAGCACAATTTAAAGCCACATATTTTTCAATGCCAATATCATTTTGTATGCTGGTTAGAGTATTTCACAATGATACATCTTCAGGAAATGTACATTTCATGAATTAGTAACACTTAATCCACTCTAATGCCTTTAATCCAAAACTAATCCACTCAACATTTTCCTTTTGTAAATGGCCTGGGTCTCGGTCAGTGCTATGACTAAATGTCTTTTTATTGACATTGCAGCTTTGAGATGGGAAGATAAACACAGTTAACAATAACCAGAATATAAAGGAATTTGGCAATATTTTTGGGAAAACTAGGACTTCCTGTTTTTAGTTTACATAAATAGAGACAAACTAATGAATCACAAACTGTGTTTCATAAGATCTGTAACAAATATGCAATAATCCACTGAAGGTTCCAAGAGTTTTTATCCTCATAAAAAAAATAATTCTAAAGCAATTATAATGCTAAAAATCATAAAAATGTTTTTTATATTTTAACATTAGTCACATCAGCTTGTGTGGGCTCTGGAGCCCTGCAGTAATCATCAGCAGTCAATGCTAATCATGGTGTTGTCATAACGGAGTATACACACACTATTATAAAATGGAAGATGAGTCTTATTCAGAAAGTCAGACTGTTTTTGTCATCCAAAGCGACGGTATGACCTCATATTCTTGGGTTAAATAACCTCAACATTCTTGAGTTAATAAAAAAAATAAAACAGATAAATTGCTTCTGCAAGGAGTTTTTTTAACATGCATAACATGGATCCAAAAAAATGTGCTTGTTTTCCTTTCAACAGTTTAAAAACAGGTGGAAAAGGCTATTAACTGTGAATCTGGGACAGATAAGTGTACAAACACTGCAGCACACATTATCATCACTAGCTGGCAGGGCGCGATGGTCAGTAATTACAAGCAGATGTGAGTGCTGGGGAGGTTCCAGGTCAGTAAAATCCATGTATTATTGAGTTACTCATGCATGTGTGAAAGCCAACTTGCAAAAAACAAACAATACAGAAAGAAAGAAATAAGAAGCAGCATTGGAACATACTTGTACATTCCTGCAGCTCAGTGTTATGATTCCAAATCTCTGCTCAAGGGTCATTTAAAACCAGCTGCAAAACGTAAAGCAGAGGAAAACAAACCACGAGTACAATGTGAAATTTTGGAAAGCTCCTTTTGTGCTTTAGTGTCCCCTGTTAGAAAGTTTCTCCGTAACCTTCCTTGACCTTCAAAAAACACACTTCTTAAGTTTAAAGAGGTAATAATAAGTTTAGCATAACTTTTACTGTCATCAAAATAATACCACGGAATATTGTAATAAAATTTTAAGTCCAAATCGCCCACCCTTACTTTGTGTTTCGTGCTAGTTTATCTAGTTATTGCCATATATATAAAATTATTATTATAAGCAAGATTGTATTAAAACTACAGGAAACTATACAACTATTATGGCTTAAAAGAAACATTTTATCAACAGATTAAAAATAACATACAAAACGAAGCAAAACATGATGCTAGCTGTCAATAAGGCCTTGCACATCTGTTGGCTTATGAAAATAAATGATAACATGACTGAAAAAAGATAAGATATAATACCACAGGAGATTGAAACTTTTTCCTCGTGAGTTATTTTCCCATTTTAGCAGATCTTTAAAATTGCCTAAACAAAATTATTTATCGTCATACTTATTTTGATTCAAATGTGAATGTACCTCTGGCACACTTTTCATGCCAGAGGTGATTTACATCATATTTAAAACAACATTTGCATGCCTGCCATTAACGTTTTAAATCTCTGTCGTGTTGTCCAATAATTTGAGCAGTGCGTCATAGCAACATGCGTCCCACTGCCTTTGTGTGACCTCCAAGTGGGTTGCCATAGTAATATTTTTTTCACTTCCTGGCCCTTTGGGTTTCTGTATGTATATGTTGCTATGGAAACTGACTTTTTATTTTTTTTTGCGCCATTTGTCCCTTTGTCTAAAATAGAACAAAAACCACATGCTGTGCAGCACTGTACTGAATCTCCAGATGGCATTAGTCATCTAACTGCATGGTACGCGTGCAGTTTGAGTTATTAATCTTTCCAGCAAAGCGTTTGTCACATGGAAGCACAAAATAGCTGCAGCAACGACAGCTTGGTATTTTCAGAATTGTGTACAAGATTCTGAGCAGAGATTTCCATTTTTCAAAAGCTTTCTATAATTAGTCTGGTCAAGTAATAAAACTGATTGACAATAATCAACTCAAGAGGTTTTATGTTTAAAGGAAGTAAAAGCTAAGCGATGCATTTTGAGACTAGTCCAAAGCCAAGATGAGATTCTGACTGAATGATAACCTTAGTCAATAAATAGCAAACCTTTATCACTTATTAAGATTCATTGTTGAACCCCAAGCTTAAGCTCTATTATAGAAAAGAAAGCAAGCAGGTAGACTCAAAAGAAAAGTTGGATTTCTCTATTGATGTGCAACAACACAAACCTTGGCAATTTTATGTTAGCTTATTAACTAGCCGGTGTTTGCTGGTTGAGAGGATAACAAAGCTTCAAAGGCCATTTTGTTCAATTGGAAACAATGCTAGCTATCATAGTTTGGTGCCCAGATTGTTTTATTAGAACCAGAGAAGCTCTGATTGCTTGTATTTTTCAAGCTGCAACAGCAGCCAACTTGGGTTGCAAAAAAAACCCCAGATTGGTGCCACGTTTGTTCTTGGTGGGAGGCGCATGCGGGTTACACAGCGAGATGGCGGTACGACAACGCCACAAAGATTTTTAACATGTCTATCAAATACAATCAGAAGCTTGTAATGACAGCTTGTCAGATGTGTCCTCACACAAACTATCCAAACGGGTTGCTTTCACATCATACACAGATCTCACACAATGAATGCCTTTGGAGCCATCATTGCACAGTGCCCTGACATTTGTCTTTAAATGGAATTTGTGGCCCAGTAATATATGATCTCATTAACCTTAATGGGACTCTGTGCAATATTAGGAAATTGGCTGTGATGTTATCATGCATGTGTGTTTTGAGCTGCTCATTTGTTCTATTGATACAGCCAGAAACTAATTATCATGGGTTCTGTTTAATATGTACATAATAGTAGCTGGCTGTCATTACAAGAAGAGTAAAGAAACTGAGCTCTTAATCAGCTTAGTGTTTTTGTTTTCTGTCTGTTATGTAACCATGCGGATGATATGTGTTGCGACATTTTGATGGTTTGAAAGTCCAAACATACCTATTCTTTAAAAGGGAAACAATAGTCTAGATTATTATTCAGTATAAAAAATATATATTTTTACAGATTGTGTGCCAGTCATTTCAGATAACATTACAGTATGTGTAATGAGTAAAATTGAAAGCAACATCTTGGTGTTTGTCTTCTGATCCTGACCCAATGGTTTTTTGCATAGTTCTGTTCTTTGGCCTCAATGTTGCGCAGACCAAGATTTTTTCTATAATTTAAAATTTATTATGCCATCAATGATAATAAGCCAGCCACGTTCTTCTTTAAAAGTCCCAGTAAGTCATTACCATTAGGTGAGCATCAGAAGACAAATGGATTAGCGTCATTCCTTTGTTACAAAAGACAGAGACATCATCCTTTCTACCAATCAGAAGGGCCCGATCTATCGCAAAATCTCTCGGTCAGACCTTGTGAGCAGTTCTGAACAAGACTGTGGTATTCAAACTCTCCTGCCCCGGCTGACACCCATTGGGAACAGAAGTTGTAGAGATCTCATAAACAGTGTCTCATTAACTCTAGAGGAGCACTGGAGGAATGATGAACCTGTAACTCAAGATCATCAACTTCACCACTCGTTTTCGATCACAGATGTGATAAATGCCCTGATCCATCAATCTGTCTCTTCAGCCTGCTGTGAATTGTACAGAAAAACTCACATGAGTAAGAGTCTAGGCATGTAGAGGACAAGCTATGTACTATTGTTCATCAGCTGTGCAGCATGAATGACACAGCAAACAAAGTTAGCTGTTGGCTAATATCTTGGTTTGGACGCCACTACAGGTCAATCAGGCTTCCAGGGCCCAGTAGTCACGCTTGCGTTTAATCTCCCGCATCGCTCGCCACCAGCATTCCCTCAGTTTCACTCAAGCTCGTCCGTCCTGCCGGGCGGAACCGACTCAACGGTCGGCGGCCCGCTTATCACAGTCTTCTCCGACCTGTTGTCTTGTCTTTCGCTGCAGACTCGTGGTCGTGCAAGGGCATGTGCGTCTTTGTGCACCGTTGAGCCGTGAGTGAGGTCACTCAGGAGGCAAAAGGCTTTCCTCAGTCAGCGATAAGGAATGGCCTACACAGGCATGCGCTCACAACAACACAGAACAGCTGTGCTGGATGAAATGCAGCAAGGCGGCAACACGGTTTGTTGACTCGTGACCATTCTTTTATTTGCGGGTCAGGTTTTCAGGATTGCTGCTCGGAGATCTAGTTAAAAAAAAAAGTACATCATCCGTGTGAATTGGGTGCCGTCTGCTTGCAAAATTATGAAATTATGTAAACACAGACACATTTAGAGGACATTGGTAAGCCATTCGTCTGAAAGAGGCATTAATGGATTTTTACAAATTCTTCTCTTTCCCTTTACTTAGACACAAGAATGCATGACCGGAGATTGAGAAGGATCAACTGTCCATTTTTAGGTTTCAAGCAACTCATTATTATGCTCCTAAATTCAGTCTCCATAAAATCATGAATGAGTATTTACTTTGATTAAACATGTTTTTATTGCCTCCTTGTATGCATTTTTTCGTAAATACAAGTTAGGAATGGCTTATTTTGAGGATCGGTGTAATTTCTTTCCATTTGTCCACCGTTTCCATTGTGTTTTAAAAACAGACACTGGAATTATTCAGATAAGTTCCAAAAACTAGAACTAACTTTGTGAAGTGCAAACATCAGGATCGTTTTGTGTTTGAGTTTAAACTCATTCCTTCCCCTCATCAACGCTTCATCATGATTCTCCGTTTTCCCTCTTTAGCAGAAACAGATCATAATTTTGTGCAATTATGGAAAACAATGGCAACAAAAGGATCACATATCTTTAGTTAACATCTGTGTTGAAAGATTTATAGGGGTGAAAAATGACGACAGAGAATGCACAATCCTGTTTTATTTAGCACCTGGACTTTTGAGTGCTTAGCTTTCTTTTGTTTGTGAGTAAATGGCATCCTGGCAGAGTTGGAAAGAAAAACTCAACTACCCAGGAGAGTGGGACGTTAAGTCCTTCTTTGTCAGAAAGTGCATTAGTCCCTTCTTTTGTGTCTCAGTCTTTTGTTAATTTTGTCTTAACATCCCCCGGTTGTTTCCACCCCAGGGGGATTTCACCTGGAGCAGTCTGTCGGGGCGGAGCGTACGCCTGACTCCAGTTGCCGTCCAGAGCCTGTCAGAGCTGGAAAGAGCCAGGCTGCAGGAAGTAGCCTACACCCGCTTACTCCAGGACTATGACCTGGGATGTCAAATAACCATCCCAAAGGGTAGGAGCAAAGCGCACATTGTTTTTCTGATATGATTTATAGCGTTTGAGTCTTGATAATCTGGCATTTATTGCAAAATGCATCCTGAACTCAAAACTGTACGTGGCATCTTATGAGACATGCCTCTGTCTCCAGTTAGGGGAGATTGTTCCTTTTTTCATCAAAACTGCTAACTCATATAGATATAAAGCTATATTTGTGGAAAATAACAAAATTAAACAATTGTTGCAAATCTAGCACACGACGATACAGAAGGAGTCGGTGGTTTTCCACTGGACTTACCCATCCTAAACATCCCACTAAGAGTCAAAAACTGCACAAGGGAGAAATTTAATCATTTCCACTCAATTTTAAGCAAAAGAGTGTGTCATCCATCTGTAGCAAAGATTAGGTCTTGGGGGGCAACGGTTCCAAGATGGAAATCATTTCCTCTGCTACTCGTTCTGTGGAATACAAACCGATTCCCAGATTTTTACATCTTTCCAAACTCGTTTTGATGTCAACAGACGTTTTGATGAAGAAACTCTTTCGCTTTTTAACCACATATTTGTCGTTTGTATTACAACAGTATTAGGACCAGGCTAAGAAAAGACAGAAAAATAATTGCTTTGCGAGAAAAAAAAATGCATGAGAATAAAATCAGTGTGTGGAAGCTTAAACCACAAGAACAAAGTTGTAATATGAAGAGAAGCTGTAGTTGTGCAAGAATATAGTCAAACAACAAAAGTCATAATATTATGAGAAGTTGTAATATGAGAATAAAGTCATAATTATGAAATCATAGTGTCGTAATAATAAAGAAAACATTGTAATAGTAGGAATAAAGTTATAATAATACAAGAAAAAGTTGTAATCCTATGAAAATAAACTCATCATAAAGTCAGAATAATAATAAAGCCGTAATCTCGTGAGATTATAGTCATAATAATGCCAGAAAAAAAAGTTGTAATCCTACCCAGTGGTTCTGATATGCTGACTTGGCTTTTGGCTTTCTCACAACTTTTTCATGAGCCTTTGATCTGGTTTCAAGTGGTGCAAGCAATTTATATTCTCCTTTAACTTAATTTTTTATCAATGGGTATGTTTTTTTCCATGTTTCCAGATCTCTGGGTTTCCTCAGTGTCGCATTTTTCCGTACTTTCCTTCGGAGATTACGTCTTGTTTTTGCAACAGTCCACGTCACGCACGCTAAGGGCTGCGTTTGTTCCACTGCGCTGTATAGCGCTGGAGTTAGTTTCGTAGCAGCAGTGTTGAGCAGCTAATGGATTATTCAGGGCTCTGCATTCCAGCTGAAGGTTAAACCTCTCCCTACCATGATTTAATACATACTTGTCTGTGTTGCTTATGAATTCCAGAGCTCCTGACTGCTGCCATGTGCAGGCGAGGGAAATATTTCAAATGGACAACTGTGCGCATCTGTGAGGGCTATTTCAGCTAATGCTCGCTTTCCAGCCCCAGAATTTTTCTTAGATAATATTTATGCGAGCGCCACAGGGCTGAATTTCTGGCGTTTCTTCAAGATGAAACAGCAGATTAAAGAAAGACGGAATTAAGGCAGACAAGAACGGACGAGAAGACGATACAATGAGACAGAAAGTCAGCGGAGGTTCATCAGCAGGCGCTGCAAAACAGGTCTGGAGCAGAAAGAGAGTGTGGAGGTTCGGGGGATTTCCGTACGGCTTTGGGAGCCATCTGTCAAAAAATCCAAACCATTTCCTATCTCCCTTCTCTCGTTCTCCCTTGGCCTCCATTGCAACATCTGCTTCAGTTTCTCCTCACAGTTTGCACCCCATCCCTTCCTGGTGTCGTGTCACGGAGACCCAGAATTTCTTTGCTGTTCTGTAGATCACAAAAAAAAACAAAACCTAAGATTTGGTATCTTGGGCAGCATTCAGAGATCCAACTTATCCAGATTAGTGAGAAATAGTTGGATAAATGGTGAAAGTAAACTTTTTTCAGATTTTTACATCTATGCTGTGAATCTCTACAGCTCCTCCAGAGTTACTGTGACTGCTTTTATGGCAGATAGACTAACTTTTGTCAGTGTATTCTGACAAAATATGAAGAAGCTCAAAGGAAATAACTCTTTTTCCAAAGCACTTTAAATGAGATTCACTGTTATTCAGAACTCATGAGGTTCAAACAGAAGTCCTCAAGCCAGAAATGCTAATTTAACCAAAAGGGATTTCATGCATTAAGCAGTCGGTTTTGGACAGCACCAATACAAACAACGGAGTTAAAGGCTTTCCAACAAATGACATCATACTCCAAGATGCCCTGAAAGACTTGAAACTTGCTTGTGTCTCCATTTCCAGAGTTTCCTGACTGTTAATCAGCAGATCCAAGAGTCATTTATCATGCTGGGAGCTGACAGGGTGGCTTCCTTCCATCCAAACACAAATATCCTCATGTGATTGTGAGCCGAAACTGAGCCGTTTGCTGCTGAACTTCTCGTGTGTTGCTTTTTTTATTTTTTATTTTGTGCCGAGCTACGTAACTGTTGCCGTTTGTTTATCTTTTGCCGTTTTTAATGAGTCGATAAGAAGTCAAGGCAGATCAAAAGAGGAAGACAGCCCAGGTAATTTTAAGATGACCATGTATGGCATTGAAAAACCAAAGTTAATAAAAGATACAGCGGAGAGTTTGTAAAAGCAATCTCACTAATTGTGTTTTGATAGCAATTTCTTTTTTTGTGTGTGTGGTGGCAGATACTATTTCTAACCTGACTGTTCAATGAAATGGTTTTCCCGTGTGGTTAATTTATGTCTGCATTCCTGGCATAATTTTATTAAACATAAGAGTCAGATAAGAACCCGAAGATATGGGAAGCATTTGTTTCACATGATTTATTTACTTGTTTATTGCTTTTTTTCCCCCGCCTGGGACAGATGGACAGAAGAGGAAAAAGTCATTAAGAAGGAAGCTGGACTCACTAGCCAAAGAAAAGAGCAAAGACAAAGGTAAGCAAAGCGTTTTAAACATTACAAATTGACAGGAGCTGCAATCTCTGAGGAAAAAAAAAAAGGGTCTGAAAGGGAGTTAGACTCCTAAAATCATTTGGTAAAATGTGTTAGGTGCTGACAAAACCAAAGTAAAATGTTTTCACCATAAATTGAGGTTTTTTGGTACAAAGATAACACTTCACATTTTAAAGAGGAGCTTCATTTTTCAAAAAGGAAAAAAAAAGACAACTTTACCAGAAGGACGAAAGGCCCTGCCAGAACATAAAACTAAATCTGGTTTTATAATCTGTGAGTTGATCTGAAGAGAGCTAAAATGCACCACACCAATAGTCTCCTAATGCAAATAGAGGCAGTCCAGGAATATAAAACAGAGTTTCTAGAAAGTTTTAAGATTGTCCACACTTATGTGACCACTTCAGTTTATGTATTTTTTTTTAGTTGAGTTGTCCAGATTTTAAATCTTAAAGATTGAAAAACAACTCAAAGTGTCTAATTGTTAGACACAAAAGCCAACCAGTGGTACAGATTTTATACATGTACTGTAACTGGACAAAACATTATTTCCTTCAGTCCAGTTTTAGACCTAAATGACGCTGAGGCGTCTCCACTCCAGCTGTGCAAATACTCAGTTGGGTTACATGTGAGCTCATGTTGAGGAGAATAACAAGTCAGGTGATTCATTTGTGCCTCCGAGACGTATGTCAGTTTGAAAGGGTCATAAATCTGGTGTGGTCGTCTTTTTCTACCACTGCATACATGGCTCAGATGCATCTATGTGTTAAACTTATTCTTCTCTTCATGGTCCTTGATATCAACAAAATGGACAAGTGGAAAATATTAATTCTGTTGCAGAAATCTGGCTGGCAGATTTTTGAACAGACTTGGAGATCGACATGAACAAATACGGCCCGTTGACCGTACGCAGAGTGATACAGAAGTCTGATCCAGTTTCATCTCCGTAAACAAAATAATTCACAGAACATTCCTTCATACGGTCTTTTTTTTTTTTTAGCACTTTTGTTGTTGAACTGCAACTTAATCCCCACCGACCTTCACACGTTAGCATTTACATGATTCAAACCGTGCCCAACTTTTTCCCCCGGGGCTATTTTGATACATCTGACAGCATGAGAAATGCGGTTTGGCTGTGGACTCATCTGTGAAATCCAACAATCGGGAGCTGCATCGACTCTAAATGCATTTCTGTGTTTATGTGCAATTATGTAAGGCCTTTTAACGCGGTGAGACTTCAGAGCAAACACATGGTGTCACAGTGGAAGCCGTCATGTCGTCTGAAAACCGCAGCCCTGCATTTTGTGGCTGTGGAATGGATTTTCTTTTTTCTTCTCTCTCTTCGTCGCTCATAGACCTGCGCTTTGAGATTTTGCATTGCAGCACTCTCCAGATAGAATTTAGTCTTTATGAGCATATTCAAAGGTTTGAAGCACACAATGAGAAAGATCCTCTTCAGCTTTAGGTCTGGAATACGAGTACTTGGTTTGCATGAGAGGAAAGTTAAGCCCCACGGACATTTAATGCAAGTGCCCCATGACTCTGATTAATTTAATTAAGTACAGATTTAGAAATGTAAGATTTAAAAAAAAATAAAAATTTCTAAACTAATGCGTGTGCATCTGCAAAAAATAAAGAAAATAAACAAATAAAAACCCAGGTATTAGCATTGTTTATGCTTTTTCCCCCTGTCTGCAGTACTTTTGGATTAAAAAGATTAAAACAAAGTTGCATGATTCTATTTTGGACCCCTGAAGAGCCACTATAAATGACCAGCAGGCGGAGTACTGGATTGCTTGGCAGGAAGCCATCCAAGTTATTTTGGTCAACAACGCTAAAATAAGGCGGCAACGTCACGTTTCCTCTGATGTATTATTTTGGAAAACAGATGTTGCGCTTTAATCACTGCGCAAGACTTTTACTGACACCGTTTAGCATGCTTTTTGGTGCTTTTAATTGCGTCTGCGTAAAAGGCCAAGCCGAAACAGATGTGATACAGAGCCTCAGCTCGCCATCTTCAGGACTATTTTTGGTAGTTTCATGCCTCAGACTTTTTATTGTCTTAATTTAAAAGAACCTGCTTCTTCCCCCTCTCCGCAGAGTGTGTACCCCAGGCCTTCAGCATACCCCTGTCCCAGGTCATTGCCAACGACAGAGTGCACAGGCAGCGCCAGGATGCCTACCGCCTGGACCCTCCGCAAAGGGAGGAGCACAAAGACTCCTCCGATCTTGTGTCATCCATTTTGCAGGTCTTTAATCACCGACTTTTACTGTTTGGAAATTTTTAGGTACAAATGCTGTGCTGTGGGGGGGAAAAAAAAAATAAGTGATTGCTCTCTCCAAGATTTTAATACCAGAAAAAGATAATTGAGTCAATACAAAATGGATTTTTCAAACAAAAAATAAAAATAAAAAAAATCAACAAAACATAATTTACATCTTTATGGTAAACAATATATATTAGACATTTGAAGAAGGACTGAATGAACTTTGATTAAGTCACTCCAAAACTTTTATTTAGGTTTTTAGTTATTGGGAGCTTGACTTGTTGGTGTATCTTCACTGTTTGTTGTACTGCATAACCAAAGCAAAATGAGCTCGAGTTTAAAGATACAATCTGGATTTTGGAGGTTTTTCTGCAGAGTTCATACACTGCAAAAACGCAAAATCCACTGATGTTTCTTTAGAAAATGTGTAGCAGGATTGTGATCCTGCAATTTTTGGCTCCATTGATCCCACATTCCATGCATGGAAATGAAAATCTTTTAAAAATGACATTTTGTATTTAGCCAACTTATATCTGCCTAACCTGAAACATTTAAAGGGAACAAAAAAAAGACATAAACAAGCAATATGGAAGGGAACAAAAACTTTCCCAACCACTGCATTGCGGGTTTCAATGGAGAAAAACACAAATTAAGACCCTGGATGGATGTTTTGTTTAGTTTGCCACCAAGCGACCCTCCAACAAAGAGTTATCCAGCAGTAACTCCTCACTCAGTTCCACGTCGGAGACGGCCAATGAGTCGACGTCACCCAACACCCCCGAGTCTGCACCACGAGTCCGCCGGAGGGTAAGAAAGTGCTTTAATCGTCCTCCTTCCCCTCCTCGAATCCCAAACATGGACCTGCTTGTTTTTGTTTGTTTAATTCACTGGAGATAGATTGAATCAAATGCATGATTACCCACCAGGGAGGCATGTCTGTGGATTCCATCACAGACCTGGACGACAACCAGTCCCGCCTCCTCGAGGCGCTGCAGCTCTCCCTGCCGGCCGAGACGCAGAGCAAGAAGGAAAAGCACAGGGACAAACGTCTGAGCCTGAACCCCATCTATCGGCAGGTGCCCCGGGTGGTCGACAGCTGCTGCCAGCACATCGAGAAATACGGTGGGCAGATGCCCAACTTGAGCAGTCGGTGCAAACATTACGCACGTCATGCTTTCAAGCTCATTTTTGTTGTTTTCTTCTTTTCTTTTCAGGTTTGCAGACTGTGGGAATCTTCAGAGTGGGAAGCTCTAAGAAGAGAGTAAGACAAGTGAGTTGTCCAAAATGTTTCTCATTTGACATGATTTTTTTCTTCAATTGGTGCAAAGTTCTCCACTTCAATCCAGACATTTTTTTTTTTCCTTTTCCAGAAATTGGCATTGGCTTAGCAAATTCTTTTTCATGACTTGACGAAATTGTGCTGGCATGCAGGTCATCGTCTAGGTCCAATCCTGGCTGATGGTGGTTCATTCTTAAGTTTTGTGGTCTAAAATTTCAGACGGATGTCTTGTTATTTCTACATTGTGAAATTCACACAAAAAAAATACCTGGGCTTTGTGAAAAAAAAAAGAGTAGCATTTATTAATGGCATTGAACTGGTAGAACTGGGAATAATACCATTCTGTTGGATGAAACAAAACCTCACACATGGTTTGAATCAAAGTCCTTCACGGTTGGCACGACCACGTCTGGAGAAATTATTTTCCACTGATTCCAATCAATCTAAGGGAGGTTTCATCTTCAACTGTTCATCCTTGTGCTTCATAATGAATTTCAGTTCGTCTTTGATGTTTTCCTCGTACAAAAGTTCTTGTCACAACACTATCATTTCCCTCAAAAACAACAGCCAGGTCTTTCTGGTAGACATATTTGGAAAGAGGTCTGAGGGTTATCTTTGATCTTCAAATTAATCGGTTTTTGTCCCGCGTGGTTTACAACTCGCACAGTCAAACAGAACAGGTCAAATCTTTCATAAATTTGCATTTCTTACATTGTTTTTGAAGCATGAGCTGATATATTATCAGGTTGTAAACCGTCAGCTGCATTGGTGTTATCTGCTGTAATGGTTCAGAGGTAATGGATGGACGGCTGCTTAGGGAGGGGATGACGGTTAGGTGGGAGAACTTTTAGTCAGAGTGGTATGTTGTGTTTAGAAGCGCTGACGTTCTTTTGAAGATCAACAACCTTTTTGTTGCGCATAAATCATGTTATTATTTGTGTACACCCAATACCTGAATGTGTGTAGCTTATTTTTGAGTTCGTTTCAGATAGTCCTGGATGATTCGTGGTGATTAGAGCAAATTTCTCAAATCATAATGTGTTGGAAGTGATGTGTTTTAAATCATCTCCTAAAAAAAGCTAAACTGGAATGAGCCGTCTGGAAGTCCTCCAAAAGGCTAGATGGTCAAAATTACAACTCATACTGGCAGAAGTGGTCTGGATACAGTCGTTTAGAGGGTCAGAAGGTTGGGAATGTGTACGGGTGTGTCGCTTCAAAGAATATAATGTCCATTGTTTAGTGGAGAGGATGTTTCTGAAAGTTGCTCTTCCTCTCCTTGGCTCACAGCTGCGGGAGGAGTTCGATCGGGGTATCGACGTGCAGCTGGACGAGGAGCACAGCGTTCACGACGTGGCGGCTCTGCTGAAGGAGTTCCTCAGGGACATGCCCGACGCGCTTCTAACACGGGAGCTCTACACGGCCTTCATCAACACCACATGTGAGCCTCGACCATCTGCTACTTTCTGGTTACCATACCGTTTCCACCTTAAGAACTACAAGAACAAATCAAACCTATGAGAAAGTGAACATTTTCCCCAGACGGGTATCTTTTTCTCCATCTTATTCCCTCCTGATCTGTGCGGCACAGTGTTGGATCTGGATGAGCAGCAGAGCGTCACGCAGTTGCTGATCTACCTTCTCCCAGCATGCAACAGCGACACTCTTCACCGCCTGCTTGAGTTCCTGTCCACTGTAGCGGACCACGCCAACGACCAGCACACCAAGGACGGTCAGGAGGTGAGGACTGAACAGAAGTATCGGGTTGAGTAGAGAAGGCGTTTAAACATCTTCTGGGCGGTTTGTTTAAGGTTTATTTCCACCTCATTTGGTGGAAATAACCAAAAACAAGTAACAGGAAGCAGCTTGTTTAACCAGGCTCTATTTGCAGCCCTGGAGGAGAAAATGCTCTGCACAAACACTGATGGAAGATTACCAAGTGGTCTTGGAGTGGCTATGACATCAGATATTATGTGAATGGCTGCACTTACTCCCAGATCTGCAAACTAAACTGACATTTAGCTGCCATTGGCTAAAGACGGGGAATCAAATAGGTACATATGAGGTTTTCATTTCAGAAATAGACTTACTAGAGAAAATAAAAACATGTTGAAACTGTTTTATGCTATTCCAAATGTTTTTCAGCAAAATGTTTTTGTGATTTTCATCACTGTTTCCACACCTTTTCAATACCTTTTTTTTTTTTTTTTTAACACACGTTTCAAAGATTTGTTTTTCTTACTTTTTCCCTGAAGGAGTACATTTTCTTCCAGGGAGTGTTCGCGGTTTTTGCTCAAGTTCTTCTGCACATGAAAATGTATTTTGTGTGTGTGTGCGTGCGTGTGTGTGTTAATGTGTTTACATGACAATGAACTCAAATACTGAAAGTGGATTTAAGGCTCTCACGTCCTGACCCTGTCACAGGAAGTCCGGATGTTCAACACCAGATTGTGAAGATCTCTTCATTACTTTTTTTGGCTGCTAGTGGTTCCCATCCCTCCACAGGGACCGGGTGTGGAAGGGGAGTAAACTGGACAAGAGAAAGTTAATTGGATTCAGATTTCTGAGCTGGGATTGTACATTTTGTTGCTAAATATGAGCTACTATGCCTCAACACAAAAGAAAACACTGTGGTAAATGTGCCCATGTGGTGAAAAGCAGAGTAGAATGTAAGGCATTAGGAGCAAAATGGAAACCGAGACCAAATGATCAAAAAGGGAAAGTGCTAAGAAGTTATGAAAAATTACAAAAATACTCTTAGTACTTTAACTCTAGGCATAGTATACAAATGTACAACAAGCATAACATTCATTTTGTTGCCTAAATCTATCCTACTTCAGATTCCAGGGAACAAAATGACGTCTCTAAACCTCGCCACCATCTTCGGGCCCAACCTGCTCCACAAACAGAAGAGCTCGGATAAGGAGTTCAGCGTCCAGAGCTCTGCCCGGGCCGAGGAGAGCACCGCCGTCATCGCCGTGCTGCAGAGGATGATTGCAGGGTGCCAAACCCTCTTCATGGTTTGTGGCTCTGCTAGGTGCACATATCCACTCAAATTCACATTTGCTTGCTTGTTTTGACTTTAAGAGTCCTCAATAACTTGAGAAGGAACTAAACTTTTTAGACTGAGCTCTCATTATTTTATTGTACTTTTGCTACTTTTTTCCCCACAAATATGGACTTAAGGTCTTAGTGAGTGGAAGCTGTAAATTTAGAGGTGTTTAAGCATTAACTGAAGAATTCAATGTGATTGTTTTATAGGTGCCCCCCGATCTGCAAAATGAAGTCTTGATGAGCCTTTTGGAGACGGATCCAGATGTGGTCGACTATCTTCTCAGGAGGAAAGCCTCACAGTGAGTCGCATTCATTCACCGTCTCCATGTCTCGGTTTTTCTTCGGCCGTCTTTACGTTCCCTAATTTTTGGTTTTACCGCAGGAGTCCCGACCTCCTTCAGCCTGAGGAGCCCTTCGCTCTGAGCGAGCGACGTTCGTCCAGCGACTCCAACAAGGTGTCCAGTGGTGAAGTTTCTCCTTACGACAACAATTCGCCGGTGCTGAGCGAGCGAAGAGGGGACCCAGGGAGTCCAGCCGGTGACCAGCAATTCCCTGTGGTGGAGCAGGTGGCCGACTGGAGTCGAGAGCCTTCCAAAGGTCAGCTCTGCAGAACTTATCAACTCACTGAGTCTTCTTTCTCCTGTGACACAAAGTAACTTTTTTTTAAACCTTTTTCAGAGGAGCATGCTAACATTTGGGGCACATGGCACACCACTCTCAAGCCAGCTCTCAAGAATCAGTCACATACAGGTAACCGCTTTCAAATCAGTTACCACTTTGAGCACCATGAGTATTATGACTTCAAACTTAAACCACAAAATAAAAAATATTCAATGGGTTCTCCTGAGGTCATCAACCTACTGATATAACTGCAAAAATACAGAGCTTCTATAGTTTTTTCTCTAAGCTAATATCCGAGATAAACACTTGAATCTGTGTGTTAGTTTACATTTTTAATTGAATTATTCAGATGTCTTTTTTTTTTTTTTTAAATAAGCAGCTGTAGAATGTTAGTCTCATGATTTTGGAAATGATTATTTTATTACCAATTGTAAGTGTTCAGGTATTTCTGTGTTCTTATTCATTTAAAATGATGACTTTTGCTCATGATGTGATGCTGTTTCTAGGTTCCCATGGCAACATGTCAGAGGAAAGCTCCCGCAGCTCTCAGGAAGGTCTTGATGGACTCCACGGCGACGTCAAACTGCACACGGACGCAAAACGGACTCACACGACACCGGAGTGCAGATCCCACCCCCCTGTAACCCGACTGTGCACGGCTCCCCACTCGGAGACGGGGCGGCCGCGCCTCCACCTGAACATTAACCCCCCCGTGACAGCCCACCTGAACAGCATGCCGGGCCCCCTCCGGTCACCAAGCGACGGACGCTCCCCTCCCCCCTACAACGCCCATCACCGTGTGGCAGGCTCTCTGAGCTTGCCGCAGCTTGCCACGCCCCCCCGGCCGGCGCAGCCCGGCAGGCCGACAACCCCGCAGACCAACTCGGGCCAGATGGTTCCGCAGAGTTCTGAGTGGCAGGACTGGCAGCGGGAACGGTGGCAGATCTGGCAGCTGCTCTCGTCAGACAACGCCGACACACTGCCGGAGACGCTGGTGTGATCTCAAGACTGTAGTCTCCAAACCTTTCACTGACCACCCCTCTGTCTTTTCCTTCTCTTCAGAATCCCCCTTTGAGCTCCCGCATCTCAGCGCCATGAAGTTGTTTACATGCGCAGCTCCTGCCTTATACAGACTTTTTTTTTCTTTTTATCTACGAGCCACAAGTATTTCTTCTTTGTATGGATTTTGTGACCTTTTTTTTTTTTTTGTGAGTTAGGAGCCCACCAAAAATACCTCAAAATATATATGCCCCTGTAGAGAAAACACCCAAGTATTCCACTAAGAGTCAGCTTATCCACCCTGATGGAAAATGTTTTTTTTTTTTCCATTTTTTAAACACATTTTATTGCTTTTATTTTTTTTTTTACACAAACTCTAAGATGTACGCATCATTATTTGCTGCTAACTTTTTTTGTGCATACTATTGATGTAATTCAACCACGTTTCTGCAAAGATCAAACTTTGAATTATGCTTTAATGTTAAATGTTATCGGACTGTACAATATGTAAGATAATGTAACATATGTATGTTTTCCTCAGAGTGTCTCTGTAAAATTAACACACCTGCTTTGCTGGTTTGTCTAGATGCTTTTTGGTCCTCTTTTGTTACCATATTTCCTTTTGAATGTAGAAAGTTTCTCTTGTGGCTTAAATGCTGTAAGTTGTGCACTCTTGCCGCCTGCTGGACTGCGGACACAATGTGCCATAGCTCCACTATGGGAACTTCATCAAATGTTCAAGATGGGCATTTGGACAGATTTTGTGAATATTTCTTTTATTTCACAAGCATAAAAAAACCCATCTGATTTTAAAACCAAAGTATCAGGTCAATAAAAGAAAATTCATCAGATTCTGATGGAAAAATACAAAGTTCAGCTTTAAAGACCATGCATAGATATTAAAATTATTGAGATGTCTTTTTCTTTTTTTTTTTTTTTTTACAAGTATTTCAAAACAGGTCAAATTTGGAAAAAAAAAAGATTTTTTTCATGGTATTATTGATTTTTGTAAAAAAAAACAAACGAACAAACAAACATATATATATACTTCGTGTAAAATATTAAATAAAAAAATGTACAGCCTCTTCTATAATTATTGGCACCCCTGGTAAAGTTGTGTTTTCCAAATAATTTAAGTGTGAAATCTGGGATTGTGACGGGAAGAGATCATTAGTATTTTATTTTTATTTTGTCTCTGTATTGATTCTGCAGTGTAACCCCAATCATTTACATTTGCAATTGTCAGACAGAAAAAGATTTTTTTTTTCTTGTAATACATAAACAGCAACATGCTGATGGGACCTAATGCTACGGAGAGAAGGAGAATTCAAATTGGCACATTTTGATGCAGTTTTCTTTAAAGCTACTTTTTTAGATTTATGGACTGTATTGAGATAAATGTGTGCCTTTGTCATAGCACTTGTAAAATGTTTTCAGTTATCCCTTTGACTGTAGATATGGGCAAACATTAACAACTTAAAGGTCATGCACTGCAATAAAAAAGTAATTTATGTCTCAGATCTTTTACAGATCTTTACCAGGAGTGTTGATAATGATGTAGGGCGCTGGAAATATTCTTTCAAATGTTATTTTCAGAGCTAGTAATTAATTATTTTGCATAACACTCAGACTCAACTGATTAACGACATTGATCTATAAACATTGATTAGTCTGGTCGATTCTTCTCAGATTTGACTGTGAAGTAAAATATTTGCAGGCAAATATTTCACTTTTTTATTCTCTACACAAATCGTATTTGCTCATATAAATCCCTTTTTGAGTTCTATAGGGCAGCACAATGCAGCCCCATAACAGAAGAAATGGTTTTCATAATGCAGGTGGTGCCATCTAGTGTTGGAAAAACGCACTCCAGCTTGTTCCTGCCTCCCACGTTGTAAGATTTCCATGGAAACCCACCCGCCTATCAGTACGGAGATTCAAAGCATGTGACTTAAAGCACCTTTTGGAATAAATGCTAGGAATTGAGTGTGCCATAGGTCTGGTATCTCCATGTATAGCAGCTCACTTTTTTATTTTATACTTCTGTGGGTTTCTTCACACAGAAGAAATACAATGTATCAATCTGAACTGAAAAAAGGAAGAAAAAAAAAGAAGAAAAAAGACAGTAATGGTCCTCATTTAATGTCATGTCTTGTTGACTTAAATATGAAACCACCAGAGCCTGTTTTGTTTTGGTGGCTTTTACGGGGTCAAAGGTTATGTGTTTGGTTACTGCTTTTGTACTGCGTGTCCTCATCAGCATATGCTACCATCGAATTAAATATGATAAAGTTTACACCTGGATTTCCTTTAATATGTACATACTACATTTCATGAACATTCATTTCTATTCAGTGCATTTATATAGCAGCAAATCCCAACACAAAACATGAGTTTAGAGCTTTTCACAGGAAAAAATATTCAAATCTGTCCCATCAAAAGAGTTTGTGGATCACAAAATTTCTCGTCTATTCTTAGCAACAAAACCAGGATTTGACTCACTATTTCTATGAAAATATTTGTTGTATTTGGTTTTCATTGTTATAATAAATTCATAAAATGCAGATTTGAGTGCCTGGGTTTGATTTTAAGGAAATGTTGATGGGGCATGTGTGGTGCTATTTACTATCGAATCCAAAACGAAAGCAAAAATCATGATTATTAATAGATGAATATTTTGTGTTGCAGTTAAAATATTACACAGAAAAAGTCTATCACTAAAAAGTCTCGATGTGCATCAGCTGACTTGGTTATGGACAATTAGTACCAGGGTCACATTGGACATCTCTCAGGTAGATGTTGCTCAATTCTTTTTGGCATATTCAAACTGTTGTCAGAGATCTCTATAAAAACGTCGGTCCTAATTAACGATAGCATCAGGTAACTGCTGCAAATTTGTTGGCTTCACATACATCATTTTATTTTAAACCAGATCCTACAGATTTTATACCAACTGGAGAATAGGGAGAGTTCATGATTAGCTTTCAGACAAATTTTCATTAAGGCCTAAGGTCGTGGCTTTACGACCGTCCTGTAAGGTTCAGTCAACCTGCTGTCATGTCCAAGTTTCTTCCATACATTTATTAATAAGAGGTAAAGTTGAAAGGTAAACAATTTCAACTAACACCACTGCTGGTAAGCCAACCCCACAGCAACATTTTCTGAGGTAAGGCCTCTTATTTTGATCAAAAACTGGAGGAAATAAAACAAGCTGCAGATTAAAGTCCAAGATGCACTCTCTGCAGAGTTTACTGCCTCCGTCTGTGTGCCTTGTCTGCATTATTTTGGCAGCTTTTTGCTCCGGGAGATCAAAGCGACCTCGAGGCTGTGCTTTGTTAGGTGCTTCGGGATACAAAGAGGCTGTGAAAGCTTTTTCTAGCAAGCCAGCAGAGCAGCAACAAAAGTACCGTCAGCCAGGAAGTCGGAGAGAGCGATGACGTCCTTGTGCGCCTCATCTGTGACGGCTCGTTTGAAAATGCAGGGAAGAAGAAAAGCGAATCTAAGTCTCTTCACGGCTAAATGTCAGGCGCCGAGGCATGAGTCGGGAGTTTTTGCATCTGCTTCAAGTGGTTTAGAGATACAGAGCTTTTACCCAACATGACACCTGAGAAAACATGTCTGTGGCCAAACTGTAAAGAACAAAAGGAAAAACAAAAAAAGTTTGGTGATCAGCGAATATAGAAAGTGCTTGCTTAGGGATTCAACTCTCTATATACCTATATCTAAATATATAGAATTTTGTGGTTTGAATGTGAATAAATATCCCTGTTCTGTGTAAAAATTCTCATTACTAACCAATAAATGAGTTTTCAAGGTAACATTGAGATATTAGTCATATTTCGATTCCATTTGCTGCTACTCCATCTGCTGTCATTGATCAGGATTGCCACTAGAGGTCAGTCAAGAGCTTCAAAACTTTTTTTATTTGACATTAAAAGAACAGCTGATTAGTAAAGATACACAAAAGGTACAGAAATGACACAAAGTCTAAACTAAAGATGTCTTTCTCTGTTTAGTGAAAAGAAACATGTTTGAGCAAAAAGAATAAAAAAAAGAGGACTATGATTTTATGTTTTTTGACTAACTATTAGCTTATTACAGACTCCATCAGATGCCTTTTACCAGTTAGCACAACCTTACACACACTAGCTAAGATATAGTATCGAGATTTGAGTGTTTACTTGCTGTGCAAGACAATGACTGAAAGGGTAAAATCTAATAACTGCGGTAGTGACAATGTTCAATTAACGTTTACTTTGACTATGCTCTCCATCATGTGCCTTTGGAATAATAATAGCATCTGATTAGATAAATATCTTCAGAAATTAATTTAAGTTGAAGTTATCCAAGTTATCCACTGACTCTTTCAAACACTAACTCTACTTTAGAAGACAATCAAGCTTCTTTCATGCAGCTCATGTTTGAAATGAGCATGTCCCGTTCTGCTTCAGGACGTTCTGACTAATTGGGATCAGTGTAGACACAGGAGCAGTTTGTTCCACGCTCCGTACTGCGAGTGCGCTTCTTCTGTTTTTCTTTGTCGGCTCATTGGAAAGGAGCCGGATTTTAAATAGAATTTTGCGGACCATGACAACAAAACAAAGCTGCTTTATTTTAGCGGCTAATGACTTGGCCTGGAGTAAAGCTATGCAGTTGACCGAGTTAAAAAATAAAAATAAAAAAATTAGGCAGAAAAAAAACGTATAGCTATGCATGAACTCATCCACACGGACAGAGTTGAAATTGCCAGTTCAAAAGCTCAGCCCCGAAGGGAAAGGAGAATTCATGCATGCCACTAAATAAAATGTGGATTTCATTTTCTTTGATCATATTTTAGGAGGGTCGTTTGAGGTAATGTTTTGTGAGTGCAACAATCTGGACAGTGTGCAAAACATTTCTTCTTCTTGCCCATACTTGCAGAAACATTTCCACGCAGACACATCCTGAAAGGAATGTGTACCCACAAGGTCCTCATTAGTGGCCACAGTTGGTTTATTCTAGTCATGCGTTTGCTTCATGCAGACCAAAAGCCCGATGCTGAGACAGAAAAAAGTTTGCTTCCTTATTAGGCCCGTTTGGAAATTTGTGAGTGAAAATAAAATGTTTATTTGAAAGTAAGCTAAAATAAAATGTTTATAAGTACCTCATATTTTCTTTTCCAGACTGGTGGGAAGGCAAGTTGAAAGAGCTGCAGTTCATGACCTGCGTAGACGTTGCATGACTCATGTATCTAGAAGGTTTTTTTTCTTTCAGACTGCTTAGTCTTATAGTTTGCACCAAACTTCACAGGTCTGGCTAATGCAGAGAAAGGCTGAATCAAATTTCACAGGGTTTGCTTAACCCAATGCACCTAACATATGTAGAGCTAAATTATTCCACTTAGAAAAGGGATACTTCTTCAAATAGCAGATGTCTTGGGTTTGTTGCAATGGGCCCAAATGCAAACAGTGGGACGTCTGATCATGTTCCAGGTACTTTATTGGAAAAAGGAGAAATCCTACAAGCAAATAGGAAAAGGAGGAGATGGGGCAAAATCCCTGAGACAACAGGGTGACACCAGATAAAACAAGAGGAAGACTGGTAAACAGGAAAATCTGGTAAGGACCAACCCAAAGGGAAGGTTTGATCTTGGTCAGTGAGACCAGGATCAAGTAAATTGAGTAAGTCCAACAGAGAGGATGGAAAGGAGATGTGAGGGAAGCAAATCCGAGGAGTTGAGAATAACTGTTAATGGCAGAAACGTATAAAGACGGTAAAAAAAACTCAGTGAGGTGCAGTATTTGACAAAAGTATGTATTCATCCTTTGATGGAATTCAGTTCTTTCAATTACTTATGTGTGACCGATAGTTGACTGGGCGGTGGCCTCACCTGACTGAATTGTGTCAAGTTTGGTGCAGAGGTAGGAGTTGGCCTCTGCCTTTTCTTAGTTATTGTCACATAGTCATTTTGGATAACATTTGGGGATGGTCCCTTCCTGTTCCAACATGGCTGTGCACCAGTGCACAAAGGAAGGTTCNAAAAAAAAAGAAGAAAAAAGACAGTAATGGTCCTCATTTAATGTCATGTCTTGTTGACTTAAATATGAAACCACCAGAGCCTGTTTTGTTTTGGTGGCTTTTACGGGGTCAAAGGTTATGTGTTTGGTTGCTTTTGTACTGCGTGTCCTCATCAGCATATGCTACCATCGAATTAAATATGATAAAGTTTACACCTGGATTTCCTTTAATATGTACATACTACATTTCATGAACATTCATTTCTATTCAGTGCATTTATATAGCAGCAAATCCCAACACAAAACATGAGTTTAGAGCTTTTCACAGGAAAAAATATTCAAATCTGTCCCATCAAAAGAGTTTGTGGATCACAAAATTTCTCGTCTATTCTTAGCAACAAAACCAGGATTTGACTCACTATTTCTATGAAAATATTTGTTGTATTTGGTTTTCATTGTTATAATAAATTCATAAAATGCAGATTTGAGTGCCTGGGTTTGATTTTAAGGAAATGTTGATGGGGCATGTGTGGTGCTATTTACTATCGAATCCAAAACGAAAGCAAAAATCATGATTATTAATAGATGCATATTTTGTGTTGCAGTTAAAATATTACACAGAAAAAGTCTATCACTAAAAAGTTTCGATGTGCTGACTTGGTTATGGACAATTAGTACCAGGGTCACATTGGACATCTCTCAGGTAGATGTTGCTCAATTCTTTTTGGCATATTCAAACTGTTGTCAGAGATCTCTATAAAAACGTCGGTCCTAATTAACGATAGCATCAGGTAACTGCTGCAAATTTGTTGGCTTCACATACATCATTTTATTTTAAACCAGATCCTACAGATTTTATACCAACTGGAGAATAGGGAGAGTTCATGATTAGCTTTCAGACAAATTTTCATTAAGGCCTAAGGTCGTGGCTTTACGACCGTCCTGTAAGGTTCAGTCAACCTGCTGTCATGTCCAAGTTTCTTCCATACATTTATTAATAAGAGGTAAAGTTGAAAGGTAAACAATTTCAACTAACACCACTGCTGGTAAGCCAACCCCACAGCAACATTTTCTGAGGTAAGGCCTCTTATTTTGATCAAAAACTGGAGGAAATAAAACAAGCTGCAGATTAAAGTCCAAGATGCACTCTCTGCAGAGTTTACTGCCTCCGTCTGTGTGCCTTGTCTGCATTATTTTGGCAGCTTTTTGCTCCGGGAGATCAAAGCGACCTCGAGGCTGTGCTTTGTTAGGTGCTTCGGGATACAAAGAGGCTGTGAAAGCTTTTTCTAGCAAGCCAGCAGAGCAGCAACAAAAGTACCGTCAGCCAGGAAGTCGGAGAGAGCGATGACGTCCTTGTGCGCCTCGTCTGTGACGGCTCGTTTGAAAATGCAGGGAAGAAGAAAAGCGAATCTAAGTCTCTTCACGGCTAAATGTCAGGCGCCGAGGCATGAGTCGGGAGTTTTTGCATCTGCTTCAAGTGGTTTAGAGATACAGAGCTTTTACCCAACATGACACCTGAGAAAACATGTCTGTGGCCAAACTGTAAAGAACAAAAGGAAAAACAAAAAAAGTTTGGTGATCAGCGAATATAGAAAGTGCTTGCTTAGGGATTCAACTCTCTATATACCTATATCTAAATATATAGAATTTTGTGGTTTGAATGTGAATAAATATCCCTGTTCTGTGTAAAAATTCTCATTACTAACCAATAAATGAGTTTTCAAGGTAACATTGAGATAGTCATATTTTGATTCCATTTGCTGCTACTCCATCTGCTGTCATTGATCAGGATTGCCACTAGAGGTCAGTCAAGAGCTTCAAAACTTTTTTTATTTGACATTAAAAGAACAGCTGATTAGTAAAGATACACAAAAGGTACAGAAATGACACAAAGTCTAAACTAAAGATGTCTTTCTCTGTTTAGTGAAAAGAAACATGTTTGAGCAAAAAGAATAAAAAAAAGAGGACTATGATTTTATGTTTTTTGACTAACTATTAGCTTATTACAGACTCCATCAGATGCCTTTTACCAGTTAGCACAACCTTACACACACTAGCTAAGATATAGTATCGAGATTTGAGTGTTTACTTGCTGTGCAAGACAATGACTGAAAGGGTAAAATCTAATAACTGCGGTAGTGACAATGTTCAATTAACGTTTACTTTGACTATGCTCTCCATCATGTGCCTTTGGAATAATAATAGCATCTGATTAGATAAATATCTTCAGAAATTAATTTAAGTTGAAGTTATCCAAGTTATCCACTGACTCTTTCAAACACTAACTCTACTTTAGAAGACAATCAAGCTTCTTTCATGCAGCTCATGTTTGAAATGAGCATGTCCCGTTCTGCTTCAGGACGTTCTGACTAATTGGGATCAGTGTAGACACAGGAGCAGTTTGTTCCACGCTCCGTACTGCGAGTGCGCTTCTTCTGTTTTTCTTTGTCGGCTCATTGGAAAGGAGCCGGATTTTAAATAGAATTTTGCGGACCATGACAACAAAACAAAGCTGCTTTATTTTAGCGGCTAATGACTTGGCCTGGAGTAAAGCTATGCAGTTGACCGAGTTAAAAAATAAAAATAAAAAAATTAGGCAGAAAAAAAACGTATAGCTATGCATGAACTCATCCACACGGACAGAGTTGAAATTGCCAGTTCAAAAGCTCAGCCCCGAAGGGAAAGGAGAATTCATGCATGCCACTAAATAAAATGTGGATTTCATTTTCTTTGATCATATTTTAGGAGGGTCGTTTGAGGTAATGTTTTGTGAGTGCAACAATCTGGACAGTGTGCAAAACATTTCTTCTTCTTGCCCATACTTGCAGAAACATTTCCACGCAGACACATCCTGAAAGGAATGTGTACCCACAAGGTCCTCATTAGTGGCCACAGTTGGTTTATTCTAGTCATGCGTTTGCTTCATGCAGACCAAAAGCCCGATGCTGAGACAGAAAAAAGTTTGCTTCCTTATTAGGCCCGTTTGGAAATCTGTGAGTGAAAATAAAATGTTTATTTGAAAGTAAGCTAAAATAAAATGTTTATAAGTACCTCATATTTTCTTTTCCAGACTGGTGGGAAGGCAAGTTGAAAGAGCTGCAGTTCATGACCTGCGTAGACGTTGCATGACTCATGTATCTAGAAGGTTTTTTTTCTTTCAGACTGCTTAGTCTTATAGTTTGCACCAAACTTCACAGGTCTGGCTAATGCAGAGAAAGGCTGAATCAAATTTCACAGGGTTTGCTTAACCCAATGCACCTAACATATGTAGAGCTAAATTATTCCACTTAGAAAAGGGATACTTCTTCAAATAGCAGATGACATGGGTTTGTTGCAATGGGCCCAAATGCAAACAGTGGGACGTCTGATCATGTTCCAGGTACTTTATTGGAAAAAGGAGAAATCCTACAGGCAAATAGGAAAGGGAGGAGATGGGGCAAAATCCCTGAGACAACAGGGTGACACCAGATAAAACAAGAGGAAGACTGGTAAACAGGAAAATCTGGTAAGGACCAACCCAAAGGGAAGGTTTGATCCTGGTCAGTGAGACCAGGATCAAGTAAATTGAGTAAGTCCAACAGAGAGGATGGAAAGGAGATGTGAGGGAAGCAAATCCGAGGAGTTGAGAATAACTGTTAATGGCAGAAACGTATAAAGACGGTAAAAAAAACTCAGTGAGGTGCAGTATTTGACAAAAGTATGTATTCATCCATTGATGGAATTCAGTTCTTTCAATTACTTATGTGTGACCGATAGTTGACTGGGCGGTGGCCTCACCTGACTGAATTGTGTCAAGTTTGGTGCAGAGGTAGGAGTTGGCCTCTGCCTTTTCTTAGTTATTGTCACATAGTCATTTTGGATAACATTTGGGGATGGTCCCTTCCTGTTCCAACATGGCTGTGCACCAGTGCACAAAGGAAGGTTCAATGTAGAAAGACTGGTTTGCACACAGCACACCAGTCAAGCCTTTCGAGCACAAACAGCACAGCTCAGGCCTTCTCATCCTAGATACATGTCTGACCTCACAAATGTGCTTATTCAAGAACAATCAAAATATCCCATAAACACACTCCTAATTCTTCTTGGAAGTTTTCCTTGTGAAGTTGAAACTGTTATAGTTTCCAAAAATGAGCCAACACCGCATGGGCATATGATAAAAATTAGTAGCAGAAACTACTAAGCACAAGGCAACTGTAAGAAAAGAAAGCCAAATGTCAAAAACTCAAGAAAAACCAAAAGTAGTATGAACTCAGACAAAACCAAACAAAAAGTCCATAGGATCACCTCCTCAGACAGATCATCAGTTCTATAAACATATAAAATTTAAAAAGAATCCTATAAATGAGACATTCTGTCAAAACACCAACATCATCACTCGTGACCTTTTTCCCCAAAGAGAGAAAGTGTTAAAGGTAACCTGTCATCCTTCATGGCTGGGCTTTGCCTTGCATGGCTGTTTGACACGCATACACTCAGGTGATGACAAATCTCTGCTACAGTGTCTCAATTTAAACCCTAAGCTCTTTTCCTTTAAAGCATCTGGACATTTTAGCTAAGAAGAGTAAAAACGACGAGTGCTCTAAATTGCAAGGGGAGGTCAAAGGAGACAGGCACCCCCGCAAAAAATGTCACACTTCCAATTGCAACAATTTGTTCAATAAAACAGCCAAAATAGAATAAAAACAAAATCTAAGAATCAAAACAGTCATATACTGAGTGAAAATTGAATGCAACATTAAAAAAAAAAGAATATATTCCAAAGCAACTGCAGTGTGTCTCAAACCCCTTGTGGCTACAGGACCCACAAGGCGCTGAGGAAGCAGCATTATTCGCACCGTGCATTCATGAATGTGACAACTGCAGTCATGTGACATGGGCAGCAGTAACCAGCCAACCAGAACACTGATCTGCCCCAGGAGGTGACGATGCACACATGTTCCTACACAATTTGGCAAAACTCGAAACGCACATCTCTGTTTGAAGACCAAATGAGAGAACTTACTTTCATCCCACCCGTATGATCTTTTTAATCTACAGCTGTTCTTTTTAGCTAGAAGGCACATAAATATTCTCAAAAAATAAAACATTCAGATAAAGTGCTATAATCAGTTATTTTTTTTATTATTATTATATTCAATTCAGATTGGGTGTTTTGCATATATGACCTTCTGTTCTGTGCCAACAACCTGGTTTTTCTTGTTAAGATGCGTCTGAACGGCTGCAAACAAAGTCTTGAAGCAAGGTTCAAAAGTTAAACCAAAATCAATAGCAGAGCAAATCTACATTCAGATCAGCCTTACAGGTCACTTGTTTATGCCAGGCAGGGCTGCAATCAATGAGCAACCAGTGCAATTAGGTTCAATGAGGGAGCACTGCAGCGGTGACCATAAAGGTATGTCAAGACAAGAGAAGCTGGACCAAAAAGCAAACTCTAAAGAGCCTATAAAGTACAGCCCCCCTAAACCTGGAACATCAGAACAGCTAATGTTCTAAAGCATTTAGTTAATTATGTCAGATCCTTAAAATTGTGTCTTAAAACCTTAAAACATTTCAGCAAAGAACAAAAGATGAGGAGTTTTAGAATATTTTCCTGCAAATCTGGGTTGGCATCAATATGTTTGATGGAAAAAAAAAACCAAAGTAAGACAATTGTCTGATTTCCTTATGTTCAAACTGGTTTGGGGTTTTTGCCTCCATCATGGATGCTACTTTTGCCCAGTCCTATGTTTCAATCATGAACATGTCAAAAGGTAAAGTAAATGAGGCCTGCAGTGCTCCAGAAGTCATTCTGGCTAATGTTTTGACCTTCTGGTTGTGTCGTCATTGTGCTCTTAATTCAATTTTGGCTTGCCACTACTGGAAAAATTCACCACTTTCAAATTGAATATTTTCTCTATTTGTGAATAACTGATCTCACTTTTGTTTTAAATCCTGACAAATGGCTTTGTAATCCTTTCCAAATTGCATTTGTTTCTTCTCTCGTTAATTTTCCAGATTGTTTCTCTTTGAGATTTTTTAGCCAACTTTATGTTGTCAAACAGATTCTCTGGATATGGTTTTGTAACTAGCAGCATATTTAAGTATTCTCTCAGTGGACACAGTTGACGTTGTGTAGCAGTAAGCTTAATTTTGATTGGGCAGTCACAAAGGACGACCCTGAAGCAGAAAAGAAGTAAAAGATGAAGGACAATGTAACTCTGCTTTAATTGGTCCTCCTACAATAAGAAAGTAACCAGGAGAGACAATATGACTGATGTTTATTGCTCATTCACAGAGGTTTTTTTTTTTTTTATACAACATGGTTGCTGAATTAAACATTTGAGCTGAAATTGAAAGTGAAGGATTCACATTAACAATTCTTCTATTAAGCCACATCGGACACCTATGACTGTGTAACTCCATCCATCAACCCACTGAATTTTGTGATGCCTGGCTTCAGTATGTGGACTTCACTTCTTAACTTCCCTTTAACATCTACAAAAACACATTCCTCACGCTGACCTTAGAGCAATCTTCTAAAGAGACAGATTTTCATCACCCGCGCTCACGTTTAACAGATGAGCCTCTTAGAGGGATGACCAGCTGGTTTTTGTTGAGTCCTCTGTGGATAGAGCTGTGCGGCATGCCGAGACGTGATATTGAGAATATCCTGTTTATAGCCAGGTTTCTGGTGACCATTTGGTTTCAATTCACGTCTTCAACTCTGTCGCCGCTTTCCGAGTGGAATGCTGCCGACGTTACATTATTAAGTCGGAGATAACCAGGAGACGACTTGAGAGTCCTGTTTTAGGATGTGAAAAATAGTTGCATTCTGAAGACTTAAAGGATGTGGCACTAACGTTGAACTTTTTGCCTAATTATTTTCAACACCTCTTATTAGGACATTTATGAAGCTGAATGTTAGTTCTCCAAAGGAGGAGCTCCATGAGAAGTGAGAAAGGAAGACAGCTCTGCTGAAAGCAAAGAGCAAAGAGTCTATGTAGGACAGATGAGGTATAATGACTAAGGAATGCCTCTTTAGCAATGCCAAACAAATTACATAATGTACTAAAACACTCAGTAGAACCTGAGATGATCTGACTTTTTACAAATCTTAGAACTATTTTATCCCAGTTCACATTATTTCTTGCTTTTGTAGTTCAGGAAATGTGATCTTTCAAAGTTATTTCAGACGTTTTGGTTTTCACTTTGACAGGAGGCCATAAGTGCCTTGGGCAGCGGTGTCTAATTCCAGACCTCAGGCCTACAGTCCTGCATGTCTCAGATGGACTTTCCAGAGGGGGTGAATGAATGCATTCTGGAAAGATGGTTCTCCCTTGGCTTTGATGCTTTCATGCCTCATTCTAACAGGTTATGCTATCCTGTCTGTGGTCCCCCTTGAAAAAGAGATCTGGGTCTCAATGGGGTTTTAACTGGTTAAATAAATAATAAAAAAAAGAAAGTTATGCTTTGCCTGCAGGACACACTTTTCCTCACAATTGTCTTCAACTACTACTACTCTCAAATTTCCAATATTTGTTGTTATTTTATGTTTTTTCTCAGTTCCAGGTGTAATAACTACGCCTGATCTGACTTTTTGTTTGGCTGTGATACCTTTCTGGATGCATCAGTCCCAGAAAACACTTCGCAAAACACACACTGACAAACTTTTTTTTCTTCTTTTTTAGAGAATTCTGAGTCTTGTTACAATAATTATAATAGACTTATAGGTGTGATATGTGTCCTGATTTATGTCTCCATTAACAAAATTCTCCTCCAGGGTCCACTCTACGAGATCTTTAAAGTCACTTTGGGTAAAGCGATTGACATCCACTGCCCTCATTCCCATCTAATCAATGAGCAATCAGCCCCACATCTAATTCAAAGGCTATTAAGTAGCCAGTCTCTGTAATAGTCCGGACGCAGATGATGCACTGATTGAAGCCGAGCGATCCTCATCTCATCCTGTTAGGAACCTTGGCACGCACGCATTGTTTAAGGTCCATGCCTAATTACACGCTGTGAAAAGACATTAGGGAAAAACCTACTAAAAGCCATGAAGCATTAAATGTCAAGTTCATTAAAAATCTGCTGCGTGATTTTGAGCCATTCTGTTGAAGCTCGACTATGCTAATTGGATACTTAAAGTTACAGGCACAGCAGCGACTGAACTGTTTCATGGCTTCAGCTTCTTTTTTGCATAAATACTTAAAATTTCAGCATAATTTACTTTGGCTTATTATATGCCAGTGATGTCTGACCACTACTATTTATGCACCCGTCCTAACCTGCAACTTTTAGATCCTTACTCTTAACCCAAATTTAATGGATGGCTCAGTAATAGACTGCTGACACTTACGCAAAGAACATAACTTATTTATTCGGTGCTGGTGTTCCAGCAAGCGAGCTCACATCGTCTCCATTTTATATTCTTTACAATGGATTTTAGGATTGGTTTTTAAAATTCTCATCCTAACATATGGAGCCCTAAACAGCCAGACCCCAGATTACTCATCTAATCTTCTTACGAAATATACTGCTGCGTGCCGTCTTTGTTCAGAGGCTCAGAATTTTCTCGTTGTTCCTCTCATCAGACTGAAGACTGAAGAGGACAGAGAAATTCAGTCTGACAAGCCAGACTTTGGAGCTGGAGATTGGTGCTCCAGAGAAACTCTTGGAAATGCTCTATCCTGTGTTTTAACGTGATTGTCATACTTATAAACGTAGATATCAAATATATTTTGGTGGGTTTACATGCAGACTAGAGATTTTCCAGCTAAAATGAAAATCACAATAGCAGTGGGTTTGTTGGCTTGACTCATTGGCATTCTGACAGGCCCAATGGCTTAAGGCACAATGATTTTAGGAACGATAATGCAGTAATGCATTATTCAACTTGGTTAGCATTAATGTATGAGGGACGGCACAAAGTAACTCGGAGTACCAAAAAAAAAAATAAAATAAAATCAAGGATGAAAAGGCATGTGTTCTGAAAGGTTTTCTTATCTGAAGTGTGGTTTGGGAAAGTTGATTCCCCTGTGCGACTGAGTCAAAGAGGACTGAAAGAGTGAGAGATGAATAATGCAGGTCAGGATCCTATTGTTTGGAGAAGGCCCTCTGCTCACAATGCAGCACAGAAGACTGAAATATTGATTCACCACTTACAAGTTGTTGTTTGGATGTTGTCTGACTTTTAGGAAGGGTTAGGCTCTTTTTTATTGGATTCTTTTGTGGAAAGTCCATGCAAGATATAATGCGTACCTCAGATGTCTGAGGTAAGTGTTTAAAGCCAACGTTTATATGAAATATGATGAAAAGCAATTTTGTCCTTGAGAAATTGGAATGACAGATTAACTGCAATACCATGAAACCAGAAAAAAAGTTTAATTTGTAACTGGAGTGTTGCAGCAAGTTAAAAACTAGTTACGACACAGGGAGAAGGGAATTACAATTAACATTTAGCATCGTTTTAACAAATTATTATATTCAAATAATAAAGAAAATAATTGTACTTCATTGATGGACTAATTTAGTATGAAATGTAAAGGATAATTTTGTCTAATTTGTGTCAAAGAGTTCATGCATGGATACAGTGAACTCGCTGATATTAACCTGATACCACTGTGCGTATTAATACATTTTGATGTATATTTGCACCAACTATACTGCAACTATAATGTATTATATTGTTTTATCTACTACAATAGGCTGCTATAATCATTTTAAGGGGGATTTTAGATATTCACATGAAGCTGTGGTCTCTAATCTCTCTAAATATATTATTTGCAGGCATAGTAAATATTAGCATGGAAATCTTTGGAATCAATTTATATTTACTCTTTTAAGACGTTAATATTTTTAAACAGTAAAGCTCAGGGATCCAGCTAGCTGCCCTAGTTAGCTTGTATGTAATTTGGCAAAGCTCTTGCCAGGTTACTTGTGGCTGACAAAACAGAGATCTTCTTACAGACTGGATGTGAAACAAACAGAGGAAGCATTCCCAAGGGTGAGCCCAAATGCAAAGTGGCCTGGGTGACTCCAGGAGGAGCTGAGAAAGTCACAGGAAAGAGTGTTATTAAATGACAGCTGACAGGGCTGGAGGAAGGAGAATGTGTGTTGTGACTGAGCAGAAGTGTGAAGCCGGGTGTTAAAAGGAGAAATGACAGGACAGGAGGTTAGGAGGGGAGATGAGGTGGTGGAGCTGTAATTATGGGATATAAGGAACCTGGCTGTCACTTCCACTCCTCGTTTAGTGTTGGGCTTATTTTCCATTACACTTCCTTACTACATTTCTTTTTTTTAAAAAGAAGAAGCCTTTCATTATCCTGGTTGGACGCATCACTGATCCTAAATTTAGCGCAGCACCTTATTGCTGAGCTTTTTTTCCCTCCCTAACCACACGACTCGGGTTCATTGTCATTTCTGACTTTAAACTTGCCGTCTTTTGTGCTCGTCATGTTAAAAATACTAACTGCTTCAAGATATTTAACATCCAACTTTTGGCAACTGAATTAGCGGTGAGTTTTCAGTAGAGACTATTTACCTGGCAGTAGAAAAAAACAACAACTATGTTACAGGATGTTTTATACCACAACACGTCAGTGTTTGTGGACAGACGGACATTACCAATATATTTTATTATAGTTTATTGAATCGCTTAAAATCATCTGACATGTTGACTGACCTGAGATGTTTCTTACATTTCTGATTCTTTCTGGTGTTTTATGATGATTTCTAATACTTTTCATATATTTTCTGATCAATCATGTCTGCTTATTCTATTTTCTAAACAGAATGACTATCCAAACATTATGGTAGAAAATGTTTTGCATTTTTTTTGTATGTTAAATTTTTTTTTTCTTTTCTCTTTTTTTAAAGAACATAAAAAATCTTTACATTACTATTAATTTCAGAATATCACAAAGTTCTAACTTTTTGAGATGTACCTGTGCGATGCTAATAGCATTTGGAAATCTAGGAAGGTCTGAAAGTCTACAGCTTAACATTTTATGACAAAAAAAAAAAAAAGATCTGTTTACTACACTAAGTGAGACATCTCTCTTTATACTTTGGCTCAAAAAGCAAAAAACAAGGACAGTGGATGTTAAAAGCCTTTGGCAGCAGATTCATCAGGACAAGGTCAAAAAATGTTGGCCTGAAACTCCAGACACAACCAACCAGATGAAATTGTGCTTTTTATTCTCATATTTCTCTCGTATAATAAATCAGCAAGATAACTTATAGCTGTGTCTGGGCAATTGTACAACTTTCAGAATTAATGGCTATATATTGAATTGCTTTGCACAGCACTGCAAGGATTGAAATATACGTGGGCATGTTGTATAAGTGTGATGAAATTGTTGCTGCAGCAAGCAGAGAAAGTGGATTTTTGTATTTCAGCAGCTGAAGTAAAGCATTTTTTTAAAGCTTTTTTTTTTTGTCCCCACACACCAGAAATAAAATAACAGAAAGCAGGGGCAGAAGCCTCACGTGTGTCTGTGAATTTATTAAAAACCAGAGATTGTTCAAGGCAGCTGAAGATGATGAAGGGCTCAATCTCCTGAGCTTTATAAATACTCCTTCCTGTATAGTAAAGGATGACAGAAGCTGATCTGCTTCAGATATTCCTTGAAAACCATAAAATACTTCTGAAAGTTCTACTTCAGTTCTAAAGGATTTAAAGAAAACCACTTCCTCTTGTTTTGTTTGAAATATTTTGGTTCAAATTCTTCCTGTCCTCTGTGAGTGGAAACACTTACCGTGTGGTTGGAGCAGGGAGTGCCGGTCCACGTCTGTGGTCTAGTCAGAACTGACTGAATCAGCATCCAATCCTTTCCATTTCTCTGACCCAGAGCAACTGACTTATTGTTTTCTCAGTGACCACAACCATAATGATGTAGGTTTCAGATATGTCAAACATTTGTCCTGTCAGTCGCTGATGGAAATCCAAACTGATTATTTGGTGGAGCTCTAAAGGGCAAGTCCAACACATCTGCTACCAATTTTTGTCCAAAATCTGTCTTCCCAGGACCTTGGTGTCAATCCCATTCTGGTAAAACTAACAATGGCTCTGGAAGTACCTTAGTAAACTCCACTGAAATGCAGTTTTCTTCATAAGGGTTTAAAGCTACCTGACAAAACTCAGCTTCTCCTGTGTACATAAGTGAAAATGTGGGTTTAGTTATGACTTACTCTCATTGGCACATCTGTAACATCTGTTTTACTGATTGTTAAAACAGTTAGCAAAATTAATCAAAAAGATAGCAGCAACTTGACATGGTGAAGACGATACAGCAAAGTTCAAACAGAGGATCAGAATTGGAAAGAAAGGAGCTGAAATAAGTTTGAATGTGGCCTGGTTGTTGGTGCCAAACAGGCTGGTCTGAGTATTTCAGAAAGAGCTGATCTACAGAGGCTTTAACACAATAGCTGGGAATGCAAAACAGGACCATAAAGTGGCCTTTTAGCCAGCCTTCTCAGGAATACAGAAGAACGTCTGAAAATAATTTCAAAGTAAAGGGCAAAGCTGACTTAAACATGCCAAAAATCAAATTAGGGAAACCAACAATTATAAAGATTTGCAACTCTGTTATTAGTCCTTCTATTCATTCATTGTTCCATCATTTAATGTCCAACACGGCTGAAGTAGAGGCTAATATAACAGCTAGCAAGTTTGTACAGGGATGCGACTTTATTACTTACGGAGGCCAAATAGAGACTCTAGTCTTCAGTCTTCAACTGTTACTAGAAACTGACATCTAAAATGTCCACTTGTGTCACATTGTGCTAAATATTCTACATGTTTAAGGAGATTTCTGGAAAGTTGGAGCGCAAAAGCAGTCCTTGGCTTTTGACTTGACAGACAGAAATTTAAGCTAACCGCCAGCAAAGCAGAGCGGAAAAAGTGACTGAGGTGATGTGTGTCTGCGTAAGTGTTGCCCAAAGAACCGCAGACCTCTAATGGATTGGGGATTTCTCATGTCTGCTGAAAGATCTTGCCATTTCTTTTCCCTCATCCTTGCCTGAAACCTTTTTGCCTTTTTGTATTTGCCGGTAAATAGAAGACGGACTGCTCACCCTCTTCAAGGAAAATCAATAGGCTTCAAGTGTATCCAACAGTATGGTGCTTTGATAATTAACGAGGCAAACAAATGTTTTACCTCCTGGAAAGTCAGGTCTACATTTATTTTTCACATTATTCTGTGCTCCAGCGCCTTTGTGTTTTAATTAGTGTCTTACAGAGCAAACCAGGTCATTAGAGTCTGGGGAAAATTTATATTTGCAAAGGGTTCTGCATCTAGGGTTCGGATTATTTACCAATCTAAGAAAGGAGGCACAAACCTTTAATAACCAGTTATCAGTTAAAGGTGTATCTGATGGAAAATCTTTCAAAATGCAGCCCAGGTAGCTTTGACATTCATCAAAATGCAAAACTACTTAAAGAGGACTGACCAAAGTCCAGCCACAAAATAAGCACAGCATGATTTTTGGTGAAGGAAACTTTTCAACCATTTTCATCACAGCTTGTAATTCTAGAAATCCAAACCCTAAAAAAGTCATTGTTAAGAAGGAAATGGTGAACTGGTGTATTTATTTGGGCTCCATCAAGTCTAAAAAGGTTACATTGGAAAAAAGGACCCAGTCTTGTTGAAATTAAGAACTTACTAAGTTATGTATCATCTATGCAGCAGTGATTTATCAATATTAGCTTCTTTTCCCTCATATTGTCACATCAAATATGAAGCAAACTTGAGTGCCTGCAGTGTTTATATTCCTGTGGCAAGCAGCATGATGGTAAAAAAAAAAAAGAAGTAGTGAGGCTGAAAATCATAAAAGTTCATTAACTTTAAAGAGTGTTGCCTGGTACAATGTAACTTGATTTCAGCTATAAAAGAGACCACTGAGGGACAAAAACCAAATCTGTATAAAATTTTTGATTAAATCAACTTAAAATCAGATTTTTCAAATTGCAACCCAATTCAGGTTCTGCCCCATTTACAGCACATTTCTCTTGTGGCGACAAAACAAACCAACACACGGAACAGCTGTGGTCTCGTCACAAACCCTCTGGGTTTGCGCACTGCCTAAACCACTTGCCAAATGAAAAAGCATGAAAAGTGCTGGTCTGGAGAGTCTTTAAGATTTCATGGGGTCTTTTGAGAGCTCTTTCATTTGCCCTCAAAATCTGACTTTTCCGATTCATCTGACAGAGGCTAATGCTTCCTAAGAGCCAAAGGCTGCATTGTTCCAAAGCCTGCTGGGTAAAAGTAAAAATACAGACTTCTACAGATGTAGAAATACAGTTCGAGAATCAGAGAAGGTCAAATATGCATGAAGGGAAGTGGAGGCTGTGGTTTGCCTTTATATTTGAAAAGCTCTTAACATGATCTCAATTGGGAATTTTTGGAGGCAGACGAGACGGCAAAAAATAGAAATGCCATTTTACCCTGTAATATAACATCATCATGGATTTTTAAAGCTGAAACAGAACCGGCTACTGGATAGTGGGGGGCGGAGGGACTGTTATTTGATAAATCACTTTAAGCTAAAAGTGGCCGAGAATTAACTCAGAATGAAAAAGGTAATCCCACCCCAAAAGACTTTTTGAATGAAATAAAGACAAATACATGAGATTTAATAGTGAATAAAAACGGCAGAACCGACATGAGTTAAGTCTAGAGCCGCTTTAATGAAATAATCTTTCTATTTGTGCTTTGTTTCATCACACCCTGCTTGTTCTGGTAAGCAGAAACATGATACTCTCTTGTAGTTGATGTGATGCCATGAAACAGATTTTAGTCATCCTTCCTCAACAATGCCAGAAACTGAGAAGAAGAGCAACTGATGGAAAATCAGACCATGGCTCGGTTCATTCAGAGAGATGTACTTGTAAGTTTACTGAGGAAGCATTGACAAATTCTTAACAATTGCTGCATAATAGTGTGGTTGTATACTAATGCATCTAAGCTAATTGGACTTTTCACAAGTTAAATATCAGTGACTGTCAAGTTTCCCTTTCTGTGCTGAAGTATTCCTTTTGATAGTGATATTTGAAATTATAAGATGTGTAATAAACATATGATTGTTTTTTTTAATTCATAGCTTGTTCTGCTATCCAATTCACCCAATGTTGTAATCTTACAAAATTGTCATTACATCTTACAAAAACAAAAAAAAAAACATGAAAACAGATTTATGTCTGAAGTACTCCCACAAAACCATCTGAAAGGTTCAGATTCAGGTTTTAGAAAAAATCTGCAACATTACAAAATGTGGAGAGAGCCAAGGGTTTTTCATACCTTCTGGTGGAGCTGTAATGTACTGTACATTTGGGAAGCTTTGTGACGGTTACAAGCAGATGAGGAGATTCATAATTGAAGACTCCCAGCAGAAGACAGATGTTGGCATACTGTAAAGCTGACGGCACAGTAATCCTCTCCCGTGGCTCAGCAGTGGGACGCACGTAGAGCACAAACTTATTTAACCAGAAAATCATATATGCAGATAGAGCAGCTAGAACCGACCCCATACATGAACAGCTAAGCCAGACATTACAATTCACACACAACTGTCTGTCGGGGCGGTTTGGTCTTTGGTTGACCTTTAATCCTTTACTTTTAGCGCTGCAGTCCTCCAGCCACTGACCTTCTACTGGTGGCTGGATGAGCTAGCCAGTGAGTGTGAGTGGTCCTTAGGCAGGAAATGTGCAGTCCCTTTAAATCTTTGTGGATTAATTTTCATGACTGGTTGCAGGATTTCTCTGAAGTTCTAAGTCAAACCAGTCAGTTTTTTTTATTTCTTTGTAAAGACCCAGATTCTGGTATTTATGGAAAACAGCATCATTTTGGAGGCTTGGGGGAGTAGAGCTTGACTTTTTAGTCTAAAAACAACATAGACAGTGTAAAAAGGTCTGATCACAAATAATCTACCAAATATTCCGTTTGAGGATGTTTTACTCTTAGCAGTGAAATCTGAATCATTCATTGCCTCTTAAAACTGAGATTTTCATAATTCTTTCCTATGATTTGAGGTCTTTTTAATAAGAGGCCAGAGAAAGCAGCCAACATTCAATTTGGGTCAATGATGAAACAATGAATCAGTTTGTTGGAAAGCATTTCATGCCCGCACTTGTGAAGTGGAGTCTGTGATGCTGGGTCGTCACTGCATTTTTCAATTTAATAATTCAGAGCGTAGGGCCAAAACAACACAGAAATGCTTCACAAGACACACAATCAATCAACAATCAATCTGGACAAAACACTTCTCTGAGAAGACAGTGATCTTGTTTAAAAACACAGGTTACCCAAAAATCGATTGAATGTATCCTGCTCTGTACTATCTCTTAAAATTCCAAATCACTAGCAGATTATTCACAATTGTATTCCTGCTTCTAGGTCCTGTCTCTTGTTAATGAACCTTGTTACAATCAGAACCATCCTATGGGAACCCAGTCATCTTTGAGCTGCATTAGGCCAGATAATACCATCCTTAGTGAAAGCCTGCCATTTAAGAGTGATAAATAGTCTCCTTGTGGACTGTAATCTGATGCACACACTTTTTAAACAATGGCTTGAGCCAAAATTGCTGTGCAGTCAATGAATGTGTCACTGTTTTAGCAATAAGAGTTTAGCCTTTTTCACTTATAATCCCTCTTTAATTCTTCTTGGGAAATGTTGTTGCTGTTTATGTAAAGCGTATGAATATTCAGTGGAAAAAAGGCCAGGTTTGACTTTCCAGATGCAAATTGAGTCAGGATGCCGCCAGGGGATTCTGCTCAGCCACTCAAATGAGAAAAGGGGGAACAAAGAGCAGAAAAGTCACCCTTTTTATTAATTGTGTTTGTTCTAACAATTGCCCTTTAGAAAAGTCAGAGGACTTGATTAAATTACTGCTCATGCTCTATGGAGGTAGCAGCATGTTAAGGCATTGTGAGACAGGGTCTGTAATCTAACAACGAGGGCAATAAAGATGGCTGGCCCTCAACCATGGATTGTACCTCAACCATGTTTCACATCTACACACTGAAATGTCTTAGTAACTTTCTTCAAGCTCATAAACGTTGAATTGTGTGGTTATAATGAGGAAAAAATGTGGAACACTTACAGGATTTAAGGACTTTCACAAGATACTGAACATATAGAGCCTGCTGTTCTGCATGAATTCCCAAACAGCACCTCATAGCATTTGTTAACTCATAGTTCAACTGAGTCTGATGGGAATGATGTTGCAAATACTTGAAGGCCAGCCAGCTGTTATCCCTTATAGCACCCTATAAACCCTCAGGGCCTTTCGGAGTTGAGGCTTTCTTTTTCCAGGTCACCACACTTGTTTGTTTCCCACAGCTGAGTCCATCTCCGGCTACAGTTGGTAAAGCACGTATAGGGTAATTAAAGGAGATCCCCGGGTGGAGGGAGTGAGGCAGTAAGGGCAGGCGCAGAAGAGTAAGTGGTCGTGACATTCTTGGCCCTCCCCCCCGCACACACATGTTCCTTATCCCTGAGGCGTCGTCATGGGTTATGAAGGCATGGGGATGAGACAGATGCATGCTAAGTAATGTGGCTCATGAAAGTCACATACGACTGGGTAAAGGGGATGTGGAGCTGAAATGTGTTGTAATGCTGTGGAGGAGAAAAACGCAACAAACGGCGAGAGAAAGAAGAGGATGAGATTGGCATGTTTGAACCGTTTTCTCTTTGCGAGATTTATACCATTTATGGCAATTACCGTTGCCATAAACGGTAATTGATATAGACGATCAGGAACAATCCAAGAACCACCAAGACTCAATTCTGACATCAAGATCTACTGGAAAATAGTCCAACTTTCCATAGTGATGCAAATACCACACTGCCATGGAGTGAGAGGATGCCAGCGATGAAACAAGCCTCTGCTCTACAACTGATAACTTGATTAAGACACTGAACACCCACAAGAACGAGTCAAATGCCTTCTGGAGAAAAGCTTCACTGTCAAATGAGAAAAATATTGACGTACCTGGTCACATGTTGCTTGAAGGAGCTTAGGGGAGATTCGCAAAGCCGAGTGCACAAAGCAAACATTGCTAAAGGATTAGTCAGGTGTATGAATATTTTATTTTAAGCCTGCTGTATTTGTAGTTTTGAACCAGGAATAATTAGAGATAAATTATAAAAAATATGAACTTATTCACCAATTTCTTGTTTTAAAGAATACCTGTCTTATAGCGTGAAAGAATAAAAGCTTGGATACATGGTTGAAACATTGGAGACAGGGAAGAGCCCTACAAAAAATAACATTTAGTTAATTATTGACAAATGGTTTTGCTTCATTGTTTAAGCAGATTAATTGATGCATGTTTATATAT
>NW_006800022.1:2041661-2072734 GCF_000485575.1 Poecilia formosa | reverse complement strand
TATTTGGAAAGAAAATGTCACTAAGTGTTTCCCTTATTTTAAATAATGTAGACCAGTTTCAAAATCACAAGGAAGTAGGTCATCCATAGGCTATTGTCAGCTAACGTCAACAAGGAATTTAAACTAAATCCAGCTCGACACACAAGTCTTGTAATTTAATGACACACCGATAGTGACTGGCCCCAAAGGATACAGTAAGTGATGCCCTTGGGCTCAACCCGCAACTATCATGTCATTTCTTTGTAGCTGCTTTCTTTGAGTTACATAAGATCCCAAGTCAGTAGTTGTTCCTAATTATGGATGATCTGCTTTTTAGAGCACATTATGTAAAATACCCTTGTTGTTCCTCCAACAATTCTTTTTCTTTGTTGTAGCATATGGCTGTTCCAGTGTAGTGGAAACATTTATCCAGAAAATGGTTTATAAAATACATAAAATCTCCACATTTTCAAGAAATATACCTAATATAAATATACCTAAACCTGAACAGTGGTGACATATGACACAGTAACATTGGTTTTTGTTATCCTCTGCATTAAAAGGAGCACAAAAGATTTTAAAACAGAGATGTCAACATTTTAAAACCAAACTGACTTATGATCAGATACGTCAAATGCAGCACTGGCATCCAGTCACACCAGCACAAATATTTTTCTCCAGAAACCAACTATAGTTCTATTAAAGTTGAGACATTTAACCCCTCATTCATTTACATTCAAAGAATGCCGTATCTGAAAATGCTTTAGGGTTTATTGTAAGATACTGTAAATATAGTAAGTATCAGCTAATTTTTTCTACGGAATAGTTTTTCTCTGTTAAATGGTTCACTGACAGTTTTCTTATCAAATGCAAATTTAGGCAACCTGTGCAAAAAATATCTGCCATCTGACACTGTCATAATTTTTCTTTTCTTTTTTGGCTGATTCACATTGATGTTTGACCCAAAATACTGCTGCCATGCTGTGAAGGCTGGTGATGTATGAACAACTTTTTGATGAAGTCCCAACAGGCAGTTTGGCTCAGCTGATAAAGTGAAATACACTATCATGATGTAACAGTCACCTCTATGATTCATCTCCAAGAAGAAAAAAATACTTTCTTGTACTTTTTTCCTGCAGCACAGATGGGCTAAATGGGTCAACAGGCCTTGCATATATGTCAGTGACATCCCAACGGTATCAAGCTGACCCCCCACATGTGAAGATGAAGCGGAGAAAGAAAAGCTGCTGATGCTAAATTTCAAGCGGCTTTGACCTGTTTGTTTCTCTTTCAAGCTGTGTGCAGAGCACACCTGGGATGTGTGAGCAAACTGTCAACACAGAAATAAACTTCACGCAGTGACTCGGACTAGAACATATCATCTCATTCGTCATTATCATCGAAGCATGTTGAAGGTGTTCGACTGATCCACAGCAGAAATAAACTGCACCACCAGCTGCAGTGGAAAAGGCACAAACTCGGATCTGTCCATCCTCAACATCAAAATGCTTATCTAGTTAATCTAGACTTATTTAGATTCTCATTTCCGCATGTGCAAAATTATCAAAATAACGTCAATAGACAGTGTTTCTCGACAGCTTTGGACACTTTCTTGTTAATTTTGTGGCATTTCAAACTTCCCTCAAGCATTAGAATCTGTTCTCTAAATAATTGTTTTAGTTTTAAAACAAGTCACTTGCTGATTATCAACTCCCCACTGATACAATGGTGTACCAAAAGTTTTCAACTCAACGACTGAAAATACACTATGTGGATTCTTCATCTATTATCTTCGATATCTTTATACATTGTGAAGTAAAAGTGCTGGTCTGGAACCCAGTACACCTTGTGGTGACTGATGGATATAACATAAATTAGAAATAGAAACTTTAAAATTAAGCACACCAAAAGTGTAAGACGCCTCCATTATTTTCTCTAACACAACCCTAAGGAGGAGTTTGTCAGCAGCAGAGACTTTAAGCCACAGCTCCCAGTGATCCTATTCAAGCTTGTTCTTTTCTAGATTCAATGCAGGTTTTCACAGTAGAATCCAGTAATCCGACTTGTTAGCCGCAATGCAGTATAACGAGTCCAAAGTCTGTTAAAGGCACTGATTGACTCACCAGTGTGTCTCACAAATACATGTGACACTGATAAGGTGAGGACGGAAATAACATCAGGAAAAATGGAACGTATACATAATATTCATGTAAAAGCAGGTAGGTACTTTAGGACATTTGAACAGAGGTGGTTTAAAGCAAATGACAACGCTCCTGAAGTGTCAATGGGCAAATAGACTTCTTCAACGAAAGGATAAAAAACGTTAAAAACGCAGCAAAGGGTGCTGTGGAATGCCTGCCTGAGGACTGAGTGTTAGAGCTGGGGGGGAACAATGAAGACGGCCGCAGCCCAGTCCTCATTGTCCCCCCAATGAACAATGAAGCTGGTCGTTTGCAGCTTCCAAAGAGTTCAAACGAAAAGCAGCTTTGAACTCTGCCTCATCTTAAACGCACTCATTGTTTACAGTATGCAAAAGAACATATCAAAGCAATATGCAGAATAAGACGTTTCAGAGGAAACGAAACAAATTCTCCTATCAGGATTATGTCCATATTCATGACTAAGCAACTACGGGGAAAATCAGCCAGACGTCCTCTGAAATCCTCACGAAGGATTAAACGGTCTTCTCTAAAGAGAACGGCGCATCTCATTATTCGGTGTAATCAGTCTTCTCTTCCATCACTGAATCAGTTGATGAATAGGAATGTCTTCGCTCATCAGCAGGATACAAACTCTTTGATGGGGCTCAACTTAGCGACTGATGTTGTTGCTTAGACCACCCTCTGTCTTTAAAACCATGTTCCTGTCAACAGGGAGCATAATTACTGTCTTCATGCAGAACATTAGCAAAAGGGTTAATCTCTTGTATTTAGCCATATGGCTTCAGTTTATCTCTAAACACGTATGTGGCAGCTTTAAAATATGGCAGTCTGAAACACTCCTGCATTGGTGTTGAGTTTTGTATCATATATTGTATTAATAAAAGTTTTGAGAGAGCGTTTTACCCTATCTGAGCTTATAAAAAAGGTTCATGCCATAAAATATCCCCCTCTTGTAAACAGATTGTATATTTTAACATTTCTGAGTTTTACATGTTTTGATGCTTCTGCAAGAACTCATCCATTTGCAGCATCTGGGGCCACTAAAATACTCCGAATGCTCAACACAGTATAAATAAAACAGCTGAGTGTGATAGTCTAAGACACCTGTCAGTCAAGTCAACATGCCCACACATCTACCCTTTTTTTTTTTTTTTGTACGGCGTCACTGACATCCATGAAACAGGCAGAGACATTTCCTGTCTAAAAATAATTATGTCAATACTTGAGACTTCATCGTTTCATGATATCATGACAAGATGTGTAACTGAGTCAATTTTCAGTCACGTCAACAAGTCAAGTGTGGCATTGTTTCACAAAGTTGGGACATTCACCAAGAAATACAAGCTGTGGAGCATGTCAGCAAAAGTGACAAGGATATAGTCTTCTCAGCACAGAGCATACAATCATATTTGAAAATCACCCAGAACTCTATAGTTTTTTAATTTGAATTATTTTCTCAGGGGGATGCCTAGTTTGGTTGTTTTGCTTAATTGATTTCATACAATGCCATGGAAATTTATATAAGCCTTAGATTTTTTTCTACTCTCTAGTTTTTATTTTCATCCTGAAGTGCTCAAAGTGAACCTGGGGACTATTAGTTGTTCTGTTCAGCTGCTCCCCTCTGTGACAGCCACTGAAAGTTAAAAGCAGGTTGGGGAGGGGCAAGCTGTAACCAGAAGAGAGGCAGTTTGCATCATCGGATGCCAATGACACAATATGCAAAATGCCCACCCCATTTAGTATTGAGTTGTGATCAAATTGAGGAATCTAAAAAAGAAATCATGTTTCTCCTACTGGAAGTATGACATTCCTAACCTCGAGATCAAACCTCGGTTTCTTCAGCCCGCTTCACGCTTGCCTGAGCCGGAGCACATGACAAGTCAAACCTGAAGGCGCGGGTCGTGGTGGTGGGGGGACAAAGCTGAACAGAAGGAGGAGGAAAAGAACCCGAGTGCTTTGATTTGTATGCTGTGTCTGTGGATGGATAAACTTGCTTCCTATTGCTCTCATGTTGTTGTTTTTTTTCAACCAAAGTCTCCAACTTGCCGTTTTTCTCGCCCCCTCACTTTCCCCGGCTCTCCTGCTCTTTCTTCAATGTCTCTATTGTTTTCTGAGAGTGGAGTGACTGCCCGGTTCTTTTATCTCCCGGAGGACCATGTGAGGCTCTCCAATGTAAGTGCCTCCTTTGTTGCCTAATTCACATTTACTGGGGGGAAAAAAATAAAATAAAATCCTCAATAGGCTGTAGGTTTAGAGGTTTTTCTTCCCCTTTGTGGCACATTAAGATGGGATGTCAAACATCTGAAGGGTGGAGTTGGTCACAAATGGATGATGGGAAATTCAGGGGTTAATTACTCCATGCGGTCTCAGCTTGGCAGTCGAATGCACGTGTGTGTGTGCGTGTGTGTGTAGCCATCATTGTTCCAGAGCTGCTTTTGTCTTTGGGTGTGAACTTGAGCTACTTGGCCATCATTAGCTGTATAATGCATGTTTTTAATTGATGCTGCACTATACATTAAAAAAAACCCTTCAATATAGAAATACAGTCTGATATCGGCTTGTTATATAATAAAAATATTGTTACCCTATACATTCTATAGATATTTTTCTGAAAGAAAAAACACAAAACCAATTAAGTTTCTGTTTACTTCAAAACATTATTTGTTTTGTTTTATGTTCATAAAAATGGCTAAGCTGCTTGATTGGACAGCACAGACCCCTTTTAATCTTTGTTGTTGCCATCATCTGCAAATTTAGAGTGTAGTGTATACGGGGTTTTTTAAGTTCAAGTCAGATGCAGAGGGAACCACGCAAGAGTGGAGACTCTTATTTTTGTTATTGCTTAAATAACAAATGCATTTATTTTTAATTAACATTTATTGCTATTTTGACCTTAATAGACAGATGTTTTCTCAGTTTGAGGCAATAATTCATAAATATTTGGGTCTCTCCGAATACATACCAAAAAAAAGTCTCCTGAAAAAGTAACAGAAATAATTTTCAGCTACATAAACAAGACTTTGGACAATTAAACGGCTGTTTAAGTCAATAGACCAACTCTTGAAAACTTATATAGAAGAAAGGGACGATGATTAATGGACAGTTTCCATTGCTGCATCCAAACACAATTTATTCACCAATCCTTCAAAAACATTTTAAAAAAGTAAATCCCTCTACATGACGAATTGCTCCCTTCTGGTGTACCTAAAACTCAATGAGAATTTAAATACTCCCTCATTCTTCACTGTAAAGCAGTAAAATGCACATGACATGGCAAATAAATAATACAAACACGGTATATGTGCTCCTATGAATTATGGACAACTTTGCTAAGGTTTTCACTAAGATTGTTTCAAGTTTAGAAGACAATATAAGTGTTTTCCTTTATCGATGTGCACATGTTTACAATCTGGCAACATAGCTGCAGCAAATCTGTGTGGGCTTAATTTGTCACCAGCACAGAAACACACACAGAGCTAAGTATTGAATAATGAACTGGAATGCATTTAGTTGGTGGTGCAGAAAGTATTGCGTTTCTCTGTGAGTAGCAGAGCAGATCTGTACAGCAAGATTAATTAAATGCATTCATGCTGTTGGTTAGCGGCGCGTTTTCTTCACTCGTTTTTCAACTCGGCAGTCGATGTTTTATTTATTGTAAATGAGATTTGTATCACGCCACTTTGATTCAAACGCAAAGTTCAATTTTTTAAAATTCTTTAGGTGATACAAAGTCGGGCTGTGTTTTAAAGACTAGAGTTTTCAAAGCAGAGTTTGACACACTTTTTAAATCCGATGGTGATAAATTCGGGAGAAGTCAAGGCTTGAAAATGTCACCCAATCACTCACTGATAACGGCCATCTGCTGGATTGAATATATTAGTTTCACCTGTTGATGTACCAAATCAATTTATCTTTACTTCAGCATATGAGGAGATTATAGAATGTTTATTTATTCCACAACAAAATATTCTACCCAGACAAAAATACATTATAGTCTTCCTAACATAAATGGAACCCCTGATGATTTTAGGCACCTATTCAGCGGCCTAGGTTGCTCATTACTTGGGCTGGCTGTTCATCACTCTGTTGTACTGTATCAACAGCTCCAGGCAGTCATCACGGTCTCAGAAATGGCTGCTTATAGCGCTCCAGGTTCATATTTTCTATACTATGAACCTCACTCTCTTATCAGCTCTGACATGTGTGGGAGGGAAAGTGTTGGTTGAAAGAAGCAGGAGGTGACACTGGGAATACCTGGAGCCATGGGTGCCGAGCTAAAAACAAGCAGTGTGACAAACCAGCAGTATGCATTAACTTCTAAGCGGATGGTGTCGGAGGAAAATTGAGTGGAGCGCGTAAATCTCTTTAACTCTCTTCACTACGTTTTGTACAAATGAGAAATCATTTTTAGCTAAAATGCAATTGGAAAGACAATCCAGATATTTTTTATTGCATGTTTGATGTTTTTAAAAGCTTAATATTTTTCTTCCCTCTCTGATCTGCTGAAATTACTTCCAGTTATAACACCCTCTCAGCTATATTTGCTGCTCAGCAGGGTGTCGAGCATTGGGGCCTTGGCATCACTGAGTGCCAGTGTGTCAAATCTTTTTCATGCCCGGCCAACCCACCCCCCCAACATTCCAGCTATAAAATCCCATCCATCTTGGCATTCATGTTTCAGCTCCCCAGCAGCAGAACACTGGCTTCCAGCCACTTCCTTCCCTTATACCGAAACCGAAAAAAGCGAGTTTGAATGGAGGAAAAAAAAAAGGCGTAGGGCCGAATTTGGAGAGAAGTGGGTGGCAGCACAAATAGAATTTGCGGCAATGTATTTGCAGTGGTCTCTTTTTATCCACCCGGGGGGGCGTTGGGAAATATGAATGGACTGGTTTGTTCTTCGGGTGACCAAACATGGGACTTGAATGTTAATCTGCGCTATGACAAAGCCTTAGAGAGCCAAAGACACTCAGTGATAAGATGGGCTGTGAACTAGTCAAGTGCTCTGTTCAGTTCCATCTCTGCCAACCACACAGCTTTTGCAAAGCTGTTCTTCAGCTGTGCTGGGAATCTGCTTCACTCGACATATTGTCCTTTTGTGCAAGCCACTACAGAACATTAGAAGGGTCCAACGAGAGTTTAAAGTGTTAGAATATTTCTACAAGTGGAGCCACATCCATGGGAGCTTGCAGCTGAGACCGACACTGAAAGACAATGGAGGCGAAAATGCAAATGTGCTCACCCAACACTTGATGCGCGCCCGTTCAATTGCTTGTTAACACAATTAGCCAAATCAGCCGATCGCGACAGCAGAATGCCGTTAGGGTTCTTCGTGTGGTGAAGATGACTTTCAAAAGTTCAAACCAAATAACAGGATGCAAGTAAACTTTGAATGTAGCAGACGACCTAGATTGAATACTTTGGAAACTTCTGATTTTCAGTGCACAAGAATTTCTCAGCCTCCAAAGGAAGATAAAACATTCTGTGAGCAGCAGGTGTGTGACAAAAAAGGAAGTCTTGTTCATATAGATGGAAAAAAAAAAGCAGCTTAAATAAACAGTTGCGATACAACCGATGCATGTGTAAAACAATATCTGAATGCACATTGTGTTGAATATTGAGGTAGATGGGCTACAGCAACAGAAAACCACACTTATTGGATGGTTAGCCAATCCTGCTAACTAGGAACACAATACAGTCACCAAAACTGACAATAACAAATTAGAAAAACAATGCCGGGTCCAAGAAGCGTCAATTTCAGCGATGACTTTCAGATGGAAGTTGTTTACTAAATGATACTTTATAAAGCAGTTAAATTGAGTGATTGATGTTGTAATTTGAATGACTGCAGAATTTGGTCATTGTAGTTAAAATAGTGACTTCTGTTAACTTGCATTAGCATCGCTGCACACCACAAACCAAGTATTGTGAAATTTGGATGTTTTTCCAAACTTGCAGTGAAACAAAGACTAACCAATTAAAGAACTTGTGCTTGTTGAGGACAACAGAAGACGGTCTAAACAATCAATACATGCATTTAAAGGGGTTGAAAACACAAATTAAAGGTTGAAGTTTTTCCACAAGTTCCACATTTGAAGAATGATACTGTCTTTCCAAGTGCAGCACCTGCTCACACACTATGGCCTGAATAAATTCTGTGCAGCTCAGTGTGCCAGTTATCGGTTCCCCTCAGTGCACACTGTACTGACAGCTTTAATTTTCTCTTTGATTAGCTGGAGCAAAGATTCAATAGATGTCCTACAAGCTGGATTGGGTCAATGTGTTCTGGTTGGACTAACTAAGTAAGCAGTTATGGGAAAGTGATTCCCCTTGTTGCTAGACTGCAGTCTTATATTCACAAACTGTTGCTATGGATTTCTGCGCGACTTCTTACAGATGAACAACTATTTATATTCCGTGTTTTGCACAGGTTTAGATTCCCTTGTTTTCTTGGGAAGTGCTGTGAGGATTTTTTTATAGATTGAAAATCTGCGTTCTGTTTATACCAGAGTTGGAAAACTGGGTCTTTCTGTTTGTTCCTGGTGGTATTTATCTGCGCCGATGATAGGAGAATGGAAACAAGGTGTTGGCTTCGCCTGAGGGGACAGTTCAAGATGGATCGGAAAGCAAGACACGTAGAGCGCCCCAGCATGTTTGAAGCAAATGTCAGTGACTTTAAGAAGCTGTGTTTCCTGAGATGCTCCTCAGTTTGACAGCATAACTGCCTGTTGGCATCACTATCTAAATACTGCATGAGAACCGTCTCAGAGTTTTGTCTACACGACGTACAATATCTTTTCCTCTTCAATTAAGCTTTCTTTGAAAATATTTAGCTGCCGGAAAACTTGTCATGGCCACACTATCCAACAACAAAGCCGGGAAAGAAAAAAAAAAACTTCTAAAGATTTAACAACCTACCTTACTCTGCTTTTCTCCACATCACTTCAAAATGTCCTTAAAAAACCAGAGGTATTGTCATAACTTCTTTTTGCCTCTTGAATCTGCAATAAAACAAAAAGTTGCACATGGTCAAGTTGTGTATCCAAACTAAGGTTCCTCATCAGCAGGACAGCAAAAAGTTGCTTAATTATATATATGTCTTAAATTAGTTCCAAGTTATTATGCCTACAGACGTTCAATGTGAACTTGTTTTATTGAGACTGCAAGTTCAAATGGAAGAAAAAAAAAAAAACATTCAGTTGTGAGACGGCTGTGCTGTTGAAGTGAGGAGACATTTTATTTTCCACTGTAATTATGAGATTAAGTGATAAAAAATACTTTAATCTGATGTCTGGTTTCATACATTTTACAAAATTATTTTATAAATGATGTGAGAAAGCAAAAATCATCAGCCACCAGGACTCTCTTTTATAGGCATAATCTGCATTCTTCTCTTGGTCCTCAGAGTTTTGGGTGCCTTGAACAGGTTGATCACCAGACAATAATTTCAGCTTCATACAAATCAGACATGAGCCAGACAGATTTGATTAATATTTCATGCCAATAATGATCCAGCTGAGTCCATCACTTATGCAATTAATTATTAATCACCAGCTCTGAAACTATGTAAAGCCACCTGCAAACCCTCATACAAAATGCATGTCCTTTGATTAAAGTTCCGGTGCTTAACTCCTGCCAGTCACTTTTAGTACATTTTACTTTACTTTCCCAAATGCAGATTTTGTCAAAGGAGATGTTACCAAAATAGGAGTAAGCATGAGTGCGAGTTTGTGTGCATGTCCTCGCCGTCGCAGGCGGCGGCACGACCATAAATCAGAAAATTCTCTCTGCAACAGGAAGCCCAAAGGACATTAATCATGACATTAGATGAACCACCACACACATATTCACACACTACACAGCAGGGGCGACAGCCATTGGGGCCCGGGAGCTTGACTTTCGCTTATGACTTATTCATACTCCATGCCGTCATTCAGCACACCTGGGAAAAAGTCAATTTTTTCCACAGGGGGAAAGCTAATCTTAAGGAAGCATGACTGTAAAAATATTTGGCTTTATAAATAAATATACCGGCTTTAAATCGTCACATGTGTTTGCCTAAATAAGGATGTACGTTTCGTTCTGTTCGGGAATCTTCATGTCAGCTCAAATGGGTTCATTTTCAGTTAACTGTATCATTTGCAGGCAAACGGGGACCGTCTTCTGGAAAGGTCACCATAATAGAAATGTCATTTAAAAGGGCATAAATCATCACTTTTTACAACTTTTTTTTTCTTGTCTGATGTGCTCAGGCATGCAGCTCATGATGGCTACATTCATTTCCATATCCAAAATAGAGAAATACACAAAGAGAAAAGGTTAACAAAAGGCAGGCATGGAAATTGCTGCAAGTTGTTTTAGAGTGACGTTTAGAGCAGTGAACCAGGGCATCAGAGCTAAAAGAAAAGAGGCTATTTGAAGAAGACGTAGTGATTGCAAAGTCTCCTGCTTGGAATTTCAAATCATGAAGTGAAGATTTCTATGGCTAAATCTTAAGTGAAGTGAAGGAAGTTTTTTGTTTTAATAGCTTGGACATCTATTAAATCAGTTTCCTACATGTATGCAACCATTCAGGACACAATCCCTGCACAGATTTTCTGTAGCACATCAGTTATCCTTGACAGTAAAATGAAGGCACATTTTTATTCAAAATATTGGGATTTTTTTATTGTCAGGAAAACATGCAGAGTAATTACCCCAAGAGATTTCAGACATTGTGGTTATAGATGCTTGTTTATCATTGTTGAAAACTATATTTTAGTAAAACATAATTTTATAATCACTTATATGCCTTTTCAAACGTCTCAGAAACTGGACAGTGATTTACTAACATCACCCCCCCAAAAAAGACAATTTTACAAAGGAAAAAGTCTTTTTTGTTTTGTTCTGATGCCAATAGGATTGTGGGTGTTTATCTTGCAGGTGATCACCTTCACATAAGATGATTCCTTGAACTTCAAGCACGATTTTTAAAACTCAACCGGCTTTTAATCTTGCCTAAAAAGGAAAATAGCACAGTTTTATGCATCATTACACCCTATTTTGCCCGATCCAAAATGGCAGCCAGATGTTTCTTTTCAGTGGATGAGAATTTTAATATAATAAATTTATGCTGTGGTGCTTGAAATAGCATATCAGCTTAAAGGTAAGTTTGCCTCTCAGAGCAGCTTTTTATTCACTAAGTAGTTTCTGATATGAACCAGATATATGTGGTTTTCAGAAACACTGAGTCATCCCACCATATCACAGATTTCTGGATGTCGGTTCTAGAGTACACAATGCTGGCAAGATGCACTGAAAACATAATTGGTAGATCTTTAGACTCAATAGAAGGTAACTGATGGGATGTCTAAGTTAGTTGAAATCTGATTAAGATTTAGATTTTAGATAATGTGATTAAGGCTTCCAGTCAGTGACAGACAAATCTGATCTGTCTAAGCTTCGCTGCAGTACATCTCAGTTATATTTCACACCAAGCAAAAAGTTTATTAAAAACAAAATCAGTGTGGAAAATTGTTGGTGATTATGAAGCTAACATTTCAGAACGCATTTGGAGGGTTTAGAGGCTGGAAACTATCCCAATGTTGTCATTTGTGTTTTTATGCATGGAATAAAACTAAATGCCACCTTCAAACATTCAAGGTTTGAAGATTGTGAAGCACTGCATTCGTAAATCATGTCGCCGATAATTTGTTCAGTCAATTGGAGTCAACTGAACCATGAAAGTCAAACATCATGTAAGTGTATAAGAATAAAATACATAACGCAAACATTAAAGGGATTTCCTGTAACGTAAATAAAACAGTAGCTATATTATCTGTCTTTTTTTTATATTTAAAACCTTCACTAATCCAAATGTGGTGAGTGATTTCTACAATTAAAGGAATATTTTTGAAGGTTTACGCAGTTGTCATCTGATGCAGCGCGGAGCCGCTTTGGGCGGAGGATAAGAGGTGATGATGTGACTTTTCTCTAGACAGACTGTGGATATGTTAGGCATGCTAGCGGCTAATGATAATGCTGCCTGACATGTATACATACACATGTGCAAATGCGCCCATTTGTTTCTTGTAAACAGCCCGTTTTCTTGTCTGCACATACATATTTGTGCCTTCAGGCTTTAAAAAAATGAGCTCATCTTACTATAAAAGGACATGTTCACTGGTTAGTGTGTTGTTACAGAGAATCGGAGCTCCAGAAAGACCTCAGGCTCTCAGATTAAGGCAGTAGGTTTAGATGGCTCCCCGATGTGAAACAGAATTTGCTTTCAGGTTCAGCTACGCTCCAGATCTTTATTCTTTTTAGTTATGATTGCAAAATAGGATGATAATCCTCTCTCTCTCTTAGAAGAAAAAGTAGTCATTGGTTAAATACAACCACAGCTACTGTTTACTCAAAGAACATTATGATTCACTATGACCTCAGTTGCCTCATGCTTCTTATTAGGGACACAGAGGCATGAGCAAATCAAAATATTTCCATAGATTGTCTGACCTCAGTTTGAGTTAGTGAGTCACAATCATCTCTTATGACTGTTTGCCTCTTTTTTTTGGATGTACCTCAAGCTTTGCTTTCCCCGCTCTCTCTACAATCAGTTCATACAATTAAGTTTCAGCTCTAGTTACTCAAACAGTCAGAAACAGAAACAGAATAATCAACTTGTGAATTAACAGATTCTCCTAATGATACCACATAAAATTTTATCTCCTGTGCCCCTCCCTCTATTTTCTTTTTTTAATCCGTCTCCATCTGCTGCCTTCTTTAAACCTTTTTAGGGTATTTATTTCTCCTGGGATGAATAGTTTACTCTATAAAAATTGCTCTAAAACAAAGAATAAAACTACTTCCCCTCCAGCCCCCATCCTGGACCAGCTGTAGGTCTTCCTGGTGCTTATTAAAACCAGATCCTTCCTGTCATGAATGCAACCCCATGCTCAAGAAAACTAGAGGTCAGCTTGAAAAAAAAAAAAAGACTGTCAGGGGTCGTCTAGACAGACACCGACACAGAATATTTCAGTGTGCGTGACTGTATGAAGATTTTTACCCCAGTTTCAGCCGACAAAGTGTTGCATCTCTTAGTTGTAAAGATGCCACATGCAGATGGAGTCAACATATTTGGTGCGTACGATGGCCTCCAGTATCTGTCCATTTGCATTTATTCAACCTGGGAGGCTGGCGAAGAGCTGTTCAAGGCATGAACGTCCTGTGGGTGTATCTGCACATATGTGCAAGGCGAATCCTTCAAAACCCAAACTACCCACTGTGCACGTGGCCCCAGGAAATGTTTCAAGTCGTAACCCTGTCGTCCTGTATCTCCGTGATGGTCTCACCCTACGAGAGCAGAGGCGTTCTGCAGCATTCCACTCATTCCTGATCATTAAAAATAAGGTTGCTTTTAAACTCTGAGCATATTGATTTTCCTATATTGAGAAATGTGTGTGTGGGGTGTGTGTACCAGGGTTAGGGGTAGGTCTACAATAAAAGGCAAGTGTAAAAGACCACAATGCTTTTTACTAATGCAGTTAGCTTAAAATAAACGAGCAACAGGGCTGACTTTGTGAAAGACTCAAATGTTTTTGTTCAATTTTGTTTTGTTTATGCTGTAAAGCACTTTTTTCATCTTTTGAATATTTAAAGTGCTGTTTACATGTATGTTCATTATTTTATTAATTGATTGAAAAATTAGCTTCTAGCATCATAAGTCAAATGACAGCCATCCTGAATAACTTTTCAAATTCTGAAATGACTGGACACGACTTCAGGTGCCAGCAGAACCAATTCCTGAGAAAATTCACATATTGCTACTAAGTGGATATTTTTTCTTTAAAGACCATTCTCTGTAGATCTATAATGTGGCACAGGGGCTTTTTAACAGATTTATTTTTTCCACATAAGCCTTGAGAAAAACAAAAAAAAAAAACCTGTATCTTAATTTATAACTTGACTATCCAAGATTAAATACACATAACCTTAAATTACAGTTGAGTAATAATTTTATTATTCAAAACTGAAAAAGGACAAACTGTGTGCAAGTCTCTTTTGACTCTTTCAGATTTGGGAAATGACAAAGAGCATAGGAATCTCGCACCATGTGATTGGCTGATTTGTTCTGTCTTAAGAATCGATAAATGAAGATTAAATGGCCCCACAAAGTAAGCAACAAAAAAAGGTCCGTTTCCTAAAGAGGTAGGACAAAAAAAAAACAAGCATTCGGTTATCTATTGTGTTCCTTAGATGAATGTGGAGTCCTCGTCTCATTGTCCTTTAATTCTAAAGAAAGCTTTTGGAAACCTTCCAAAAAGAAAAAAAAATTGTAGAACACCAGACAAAGCTGGACCTGCACCTCAATCTATGAAATGTAGCAGTGACAAAATGGAATCAGTCTGCGACCTTTAAAGCACAAGACTCTAATCTAACAAAACAAATTTCCTCACTGTATTGAAGTCACCGTGCAGCACTGCCTGAAATTAATCCAGCCTGCGTTGGAGAAGAAGTGCAACTTTTAAAAAAGACATGGGAAGCTGGCCAAGTACCAGAATCCAATCAAATAAATGCATAAAGAGTTAAGGAAATTTGTCCACCATGATCTCAAAGTCCAAGAGGAGATGATGAACATAATGCAGAAGCCCCTCGTTACACAGGAACAAGACGAAATGACACCCCCAGCCCAAAAGAAAAAAAAAAAACTAGAACATGAAGCTTATGTCTGAAGGTTTACTGGAAGGTCTTCTGTGAGTCATCAAGAAAGTAGGCAGATTACATCACTGACCAGGGTCGCATAAAGCTCTCAGTGTTGAAGAAAACCCCAACATATTTTACATGCTAATAAACTAATCCAGGTGGTGAAAAAAAAAAACCTTTAGAGTTTTAGGGAAACTTCACAAATTGTTCAAAATCAAGAGTGTGGTGGTAGTGAAGTTGGTAGCGTTACTGTTATGCATAAAGAAGATTACAGTCTGGGGGTTTCTCTGTAAGGAGGTTGTCTGTTTTTTCAGGACTCTTTCCAGATACTCTCACCTCCTCTCACAGCTAAAGAAAACACCAAGTACAGCTAATTGGTCAGCTATGAAACGCCAACTGATGCAACACTTGTGGAGGCAATGCAGCGTTGTAGAATAATTGGCAAAGCAAAAGGGAAAAAAAAAACAGTCAAATCTGGAAAACTGCAGGTTTTCCAAATTTGCGGTCAAAAAATGAGGTCCTGGAGAATCAGGGTGGTCTAGTTAATACTGCTAACTACAGCTAATGGTTAGCCAACTCCACTGGTTTTCCAAATGATTGTAGCTACAAAAAGGACACCAGAGTTTTGTTCCAAAGCATATTTATTTTCAATGAGCTAAGGGTGCTTTGTGACGTGGAGCATCCTATTTTTAGACAGCAGTGTTTGTAAACCGATCAGTCTTTCATTTTGTCTTACTGGTGAATTGTACGATTGGTTTGGAGAGTCAGAGAGCGAGTATTGCTCTTTCAGAGAACTGACCCGAGATGGAAACTGTTTTTGTCCCTTCCCAAAAGAACATTCTTTGGCAGCCCCCTCACCTCATCTGATTCCACTCCAACCACAAGAGACACACACACACACATACCCAGAATACTTACAATACACCATGATGATTGTCTGAGTAATGAGGAATTAGTTAAGACCACGCCTTTTGATAAAACTAATCAAAGCATGGGCGAACTTAAAATTACAAAGAATCTTTTTCTGTCTTTTTTAGTGGTTTTAGGTTTCCACTAGCTTTCTGTCTGGTAACTACCACATTCAAGTTGATATGTTTAACTCAATTTTATCCCAGCAGAACATTTCTGGTACAAAGACGTTACTGTACTGAACACAGAGCAGGATAGACCCACAAACGTTTGCTAAGTAAAACCATGTTCCACACTTCTATCCACAGGACTCATTTTTCACAAGGCCAAATGCCAGGGATTATTCATTATTCAGCAACCGATGCGCTCCCGGCTTAAATGCTTTTATATCACTTGAGCTGCAAACCTCAAAATAAAAGATTTAAGCAGATTGTTTTTTTATTCATTTTGCTTGTTGTGATGTGCAACGGCCAGGATGAAGGGAGCTGCGGTGTCCTATCATATAGCTGATTAACGCCGGGGATATTCAACCAAACACTGCAGTCGTATAGTGTGCAGCTTGCCGACTTGCATCTTGGAGATTATTTTAAGCAGCTTTTCTTGTAGGCCATAGAAAAAAAAATAGTGAGGAAGATTCATAAGAGGCAGCCAAAACAGCTGAGGTTTTAAGGTGGAGGGAGAGCCGCAGTGACGTCAGGGCAACAATGGGAAAAACTCTAGTGGGCGATTCGTTTTACTGATGAGGGAGTGACTCCTTTTATGGCTTCTATTCATCTCAAATCTGAAGACAGCTTTATTGACAAACCCATGTTTCTTTTTAGTTCTCAATTTGTTTTCACTTCAGCAGTTTAAGTCAGTTTTTTAATTTGTTCAAGATGAAACAACAACAAAAAAAAACTTTCCCAAAATACCATCCATCTTGATGCATAAAATCATAATCTGATCTTGCTTCGAGTCTCCCCAACATAAGCCCCGTTGCAGCTGGTCGTAATCTGAGTTTAATGGGACTGCTGTGAGTTTGAGGATATATTATCGCATTTCAAAGCCAAACAAAACTGTAAATAATAATGCACTCAAGTCACAATTTATCTTTGCATTGTACATCAGAGTAACAGTGGTGTCAGGACATTACGCGAATGATGCCAGAATTTTAGTTTTTAATACAGTTCAGGTCCCAAGCAGCATTTCATCCAGCTTGACCTGAACACTTTGTAGGTTTCTACATTGTTAGGTCTAAAAGGCCATGAAAGCAGGTATAATATTGATTGTGTTGCACACTGGAGACCTAATTTGGTCACTTTTATTCTTTCAAACAAAAAGAACCAACATGTAAATGAACACAACTATCTTGATCCGCAATCAAAAACAGAGATGAAAAGAAAAAAGTTGTTCAAATGTTAAATTACTCTTAAATTTGTATATAAACCATAAGCTCAATCTGTGTGGTCATTTGACTGCTAATGAACAGACTTACTGCAACACAAGTGCCACACTATCAGATAGTTTTAGCTTTGTTGTAACTATCATTTTAATTGGGCTCTGTGTGTTTGGAAGTCTGAAAATTAAACTGCAATATTTATGAATGAGGACGTCATGATAAAAATAAATTTACGGCTTTCCACTTTAAATATTTACAGCCACTGCTTAACAGAATAAACAGTGCAGAAAGAAAGAAAAGAAGTTGGCAAGTTAATTAAGCCTTAGATTGGCATTTTTACATAAATGTGTTACTTTTATTTTTTTTACTTAGCTGTTGGATTCACATTTTATGCAACTTTGCACACACAGAGAGCAAGATGTTGCTCATGATACATATTTTACAGCAATTCAAGCAGTCAGTTCTTTTTTCATAGCTGCAGTATCAAAGGAAGTGTCTGTGCTTAAATCTTCCTGTTTACCAACGCTGAGCAATAAAATTTGTTGCCTTACATAAACAAAAACTAGCCCGTTTATCGTGGCTGGTGACATGAAATACACTTTGCATAACACAGCCCATACACCAGGTAAATTAAGTTACTGTGCAAGAGAAAAAGACAAGACAATGTGATGACATTAAAATGGCTTGGTTTAAGAAGGAAGAAAGGCTATTTGCAATCAATATAGTCATCTTGATTTAAAAATAAAGACTGAGTTTATTTCCCTAATAGTATCCAGTTCACAATTAGAGAGCCCTGAGTGTGTCATGACAGCTAAGGAGTAAACATTTTGAAGGCTTGCAAAAGTTAGCATCTCTCTAGAATCCAGCTTGTTTCCTAATTTAGAGCTTCCTATTTGTCCATTGACTTTTCGTCCAAAGTCAGACAAATGTCATTGATCTGCACCTGGCTTTCAAGACTGCCTAAATGTGCTACATCCGCATATCCACACGAGTTTCCATGTGAGCAGACATATTGAAACAAATGAAATAAAATCAGCAGGCAGGCACATTGTGTCGCAAGCACATCGCCAGATCAGAGTCCACCTCTCTGTGGCCAGTGATTGGCCTACTTAAAGGCAGGGCACCTCACTGGCACATTTGAATACAGTGAAACAGGGAGCAAGGAATGAACAGACTGAATGGGGGAGGGAGGAGGGGGAATAGTGAGGGGGCGGTGCACTAGTTTGTCCCGTCTCTCTCTCTCTCTGCTGGGTCTGGATGGAAAAGCTTACACAGGCAGAGGAGGAAACATGTCATGAGAGGTGATGACACAGCCACGGAGACGTACTCACATCCTCACTGCCTCCTGGGATTGCTCCTCGCTGCTGTTTTAGCCGCCACCGTCAACCTTCCTGCATCCCACAGAGGAGAGAGAGAGGAAAGAGAGAGAGGAGAGAGAGCGTGAGAGAGCAAAAAAGAGCTGCCGGTCTCCCTCTACAGCTCTCTATCTTCCCGTCTTTTTCACTTTGTTTTTGGATGATGGGATTTTAATCATGTGGAAGGTAAGAGCAGAAGAAGTGGCGTGGGTTTTGTCGCAATGGGCAGTTTGTGATCTTTTGCTGAAGTTTGGGAGTCCCTGGGGGGGTTCCCGCACGCTATAACCCTCCTGACTGTATTCTCAGGAGAAGTGGCAGGTTTACAAGAATGATAATAACAGAGTGCTGGCTTTAGAACTCAACCATTCAGCTCCGTAGACCAGGAGAAACTTCTGCAGAAACAGTTGCTGAACATATGTACAACACAAAGTCTGCTTTTTCATCACAGGAGGCGTGAGTCATTTATCTCGACTCTATACGGCTCCGCAGTCTGTCGGCGTCTTGACAACTTAATTCAACCCCGATTATCCAATTTCTTGTGATACTTTTGATTTTGGGGTGGAGTTTGATTCTGGGTTTTGTGACCCACTTTCATCTGTGTGGTCTCTCAAAACTCAGAGCACACATCTGCAGAAGGAAGGGTTACGTATGTTGTTTGTGCTCAAACTCTGGTTTTGCTAATTATAATTTTTTTTAACCTGGAAAGTCTTTGAATGTTTTTGACCTAATTTAAATGCAACTTTAGATGGAGTGCATGTGTTTATACGAAAATGTAATTATGCATGTGTGTGATTATTTATGCCACATTTATGTGGCGTACAACCCACTTGATTGTGCACCATATTAGCCTCAGAGAAACTCGGACTCTCTGTGCCGAGGCGTGTTTGGTTCGCCTCACTGCACGCGTGTCTTCTGCGTTGAGTGTGTCACAGCTGGGCAACACAAGCTCAGTGTTACCACTCATCAGTTTCACCTGCAACGGATCAGAGAGACTGAGAAAACCGTTGCTTTTGAGGACGCACCGGTCTCAATGAACAAAGACTAAATCCAAGAGAAAAAAACAAAACACCTTTGTGGGATGTTTGGTTTGAAGCTGTCAGAACGTCGACCAATATAGCAACGACAGCAGTGTTCCTGTTTCTTTTCCTGTTTCCACCGACATGTCTCAGTGAGACATTGTCAGCTTGTGTGGCCTTCAGAAAGGAGCGGAGCGGCACTCAGATCCGTCTCTTCCTCCTCCCCTGCCCCACCTGGATATGGACCGTGGGAACTTTGCAGACAATTATCACAAACGCAGCCTTTTAAACTTGCTTCTATTCCTTACGGGACTCTTCATGCAGTTTATGTAAACTTGTCTAAAGGCGAAGTTACTCTATCTTATTTAGAATCAAGGCTTTAACTTTGATCGTTGTTGCTTTGATAATGAGGAAAAAACAGCCTTTTGCTAATAGCATTTCTACCAAAAATATCTCTCCATCTCACCAATGTGTGGCTAACGTGATAAACAGGGAGGTATAACTAATGGAAGGCTTATCACTCTAGATGTTTAATTCGATCTTCAAAGTCGAACGCCTAGTTCACGCTGGAGGGAGGCAGAACCGTTAATTGCTATCTAAACATCCTTGAAATGGGGTGAACACGCTCAAATACAATTTTTTTTTAGTCTCATTCCTCTCCAATTCACCTCATTTTATCCACTCCAGTGGGTTTTTTTAATCACCGACCAAGTAAATTGAGTAATGTTGTCATGGTAACTTCCAGAAATGTGACAATGGGTGCAACTGGTTTATTCAGTAGTGCTGTGGTGGGGATAAGTAGGTCCTTCAGCTTTTTATTCTAAAGTTGGAAGAACTCTCCACAGTACGTTGCAGAGTAGTGTATGCAATACTGCATAATATCTGTGACAACAAGTGGCTGCCTTACCAGATTGGCCTTTTGTTTTTCCATTTTGAATAAAGGCCAAGACAAATGGACTTCTGTTTATCACAACATAGTCATACACAATTAAAGCAATTTATAATTTACTTCTCAAGTAGAAGTAAAAAACAGAAAAGCACTTAAACTATTTTAAAGGAATTTTCTAAGAGTGTCAATAGATGTAAGAAATTCTTGAATATTTAGTTTATTTATTCTCACACAATTCAGTTTATTTTCAGATATTTTTTTTTCTTCTTTTTATGCCATTGCAAGAAAAGGTGGTCCGTAAAGCTATTTAGACATCTTTGTAGGGTTGGAGGGTGATTTATATAACAGAAAATATGCTATTGAATTGGAGATCAAGAAATTCAATAGTGAGAATAATAATAAAAAAAAATGTCTGAACTTTTAAAACTTAAAAAAAAAAATCTAAAGACAAACTAGATCTGGTCGAGGAACTGTATGCATCAGCAACTTCCGTCACAGTGGTGCAGATGTGTGGTACAAGCATCGTCTAAGTGCTGAGGAATTTTTCTTACATGCCCAAATAAAGCTGTGGCAGCTTTATGGGGCTTATGTGGCGACTAAATGATGTATTCTGCAGTGTTAAATTGAAGGAAAGGCTAGCCTGAGTGCCATTTACTTGATGTTGTGTATTCTCCTCGAAATGCAACAAAGTTATGATGGTGTTACCAGCAGCCAATGTTTCAAAGATCAATGAGAATAATCACTATAACATTATGGAAACCTTTTAAATTGAAGACCAAGAGTCTCTGTTAAATTCTAAGGCCTAATTGGGTCCTTAGAATTTAAAGTGCTCAACATTTCACTATGTACAAAAGGTAGTAAACAATTCAGTGAGAGAAAGACAAGATGATGTTCCCTGAGCAATAAGTTTATAGACATTTGCAGAAGCAAACAAAATAGACTTCAAAGTATGAACATGAACAAAGTTACAAACAAATTGTTTCAATTAACATAAACAGCTGCTTTTAAGAGGCATCTCTTTCTTCTTGCAACTGGTAGTAAAGAACTGGTTAGTTCAGGCCTTTTCTGCTATGAATCACTAAACGCTCTAAGAAGAGACACTCCAGCAACTGCAAGCCTGCAAAAAACCTGATGTGTGACAAAAAACAAAAAAAACCAAACACAAAAATCCAAAACCTTGACCAAAAGAAGCACACTTGGGCTGCTCTAATGCAACCCAACTCAAACTTTCCTTAATTTGTTCAAGACATGCCTTTATTCTCCTGTATTCAACTCGCACTGTATGTTTTTGACAAGTGGGAATGATGCTGCAGTGAGTAAAATCAATAGCTGAGAGAGGGAGTGTGAAAATGTATAAATTCACCCTGGCTCTACTCAGAGGAGTGATACTGAGTAGCATGGCATTGACAAACTCAGATTTTGAAAATTACAACCTTAGCTTTAAGCTCAATTCCCAAAATCTGTGTTTAAAACTTGTATGATATAAAATACAAAGTAGTTATTCCTTGTTGTATTGACAGAGGTCACTCACCTGGAATATACTTTTATGTCAAAGTCTATGGAGCGATACATGGTAGCTAAGCTAAGGGACACTAAGGAAAACAAGCGAAGAATGCAGTCTCTCTCTTCCCTGTCCTGGTTGAACATATATATTAACACAGAGTTGGTGTTAATTACGAGGTTTTGGCAACAACATTTCCAAAAACAGGACAACAATTTGGAAGTATGAGTGATTCATGCTGTTTGAAAAGTCTGAAATATAGATGAGAAGATAAACTCTCCAGGTACAGTGAAATAATTTAAATTGATGTTTAACACATCAAGTTTGTCATTGTTGTGCGAGTTTGTGGGTGAGATTTTACATTATGGTTGGGTGGTTTTGTTCTTCCAAAATAGAAAAGAAAGAAAAAAATATTAATTTTTTTCCTACACAGACTTGTTGTAGTTTGTTGCTATTGATTGCTATGCAGGTGTAGCATTAGGGAATTTCTTTTCTATATAGACTGTTCCTCAAGCTAGCAGATAAAAACAGGATATACTAATTCACCACTTTGTTCATGTGGCAGCATTTATAGTACCGGACAAATAAAAATCTTATTTTTTAAGAACAGTTTGTTATTTGTGACATTTTTACTCTACTTCTCAGAGTTCTTTTCATAAGCTGAATTGTCTTTACACTCTAGTAGAGAACATTAGCCTCAACAGCTTTGGACAAACAAGCTAAACTTGCAAGATTAAAATAACTCCATTTCAACTAACTATTTTCAGAGTGCATTTCGGGACCCAAACAGTGTTCTGTGCAGAGATTACCAAAATAAGTCAAAATTTATTAAAACCAGTCAGATGCCCAACTTTAGAGTCATTTGCACCTTAAGTTGCAACAAAATAAGAGCTGTAGTCTCAAAGACTTTTATGTTTGGGGTTTTAATCTTGCTTCACTTCATACTTTATCTGGTTGCATTTGACACTTTTCCATTTTTTTCCTCATAAGGAACTTTTTCTTTAACAGTCCAGTTCTTCAAAGTTGGTAGAATACACTCTGTTCTTGGCCTTCTTCTAAAATTCTACTCTAGCGGAGATCAGAAACAGAACCCCACCAAGATTTATCACATCCTGGAAGAACCAAACTTCACTTGATGTAATGCCACACGAATTTCACTTAGTAGCAGAGATAACCGCTTCACTCTCATTCACCCTGAGTAGTTTACATCAAATGTATGTTGCGTGGCATGAGCCACATGCACTGGCCTCATTCCCCTCCAGCACTCTGCTCATGCATACTCATGCCATGCAGCTCTTTCAAAACATTTTATTAGCCAATCAAAGCAGCCAAGATAACTTTCTGGGAATGAGTGCTACATTATCACTTTCATCAAAGCATTACTGAGTAATTGTGGTGATGGAAGGAAACTTCAGCCAACTCTTAAAAGTGTGCGGTGAGGTTTTTGTTCCGTTTGTTTCTCCCCTATTTCCTAATCGCAGTTTATCTCACGTTAAATACAAGCAGGAGAGAGATTGTGACGCAGGTAGAAAGTTAGGCACAGGAAACTTCTAAATACATATTTTCAGAACACCATCATTTCCACAATACAGCTCGGCTGAAAATGGATGAACCCCTCCTGCAAATTTTGGTTTATTGGCTAAATTAAAAACTGTTCAAGGTGTATATAATGAACAAGATACACCAGAATAGTTCAAATTCAATTCAAATTTCTAGTTTAAGGAGTATAATTTCTCTATAAATTGGTCAACCCTCTAGATTGGCCTTAACAGTATACATTTGCAAATCAGTTGTGGTCTCAGGCACAAGTGATCCAAGAAATCATTGGTTGTATTGTGTACTTGAGATAGACCACCATAAATACCTGGACTGTCATTTTATTGGATGTTTGATATCTGTCCAAGTCAAGAGAAATTCCAAGAGGATACAACAAAATCCAAGGCCCTGAATTGGAAGCATAGTTCACAATTGACAGTGAAAGAAAATGTGGGTGCACCACCTGGTGGGACGTAGAGGAAACTATCATCTGCTGTCAGACTGCGGAGGAGACAGGTGGCTACCTCAATTGACTGCAAATAAGATCCAGAAGGACGTTTTGGCAGCATAAACATAAGGTAAAAACTGAATGCTAAAGGTCTCAATGCTTAAACTCAGGAAATGCACTACTACAGGCCCAAAAGCACAGGAACTGTCAGCTCCAATTTGCTCACCGCAAAATAAAAACAACTAAAAAAGGTTTTGGGGTTCTAGTCTGTGGAGCGATTAATCACAACTGAAAGAAAATAGAATGGAAACTTGGTAAACTGGCATCTCTGAGGGAAAAGAAAGGGACTCAGTGATGCTCTGGGACAGCTTTAGAGTCTTCTGGCACTGAAAACCTGCAGGATGCGGAGGACAAAATTGATTCAATCAAGTACTTGGCAATCTTAGGTGGGAGTCTCACACCCTCTGTGAGGAAGCGGACTTTTAGAGTGGATGTTATTCCACCATAGTTTTGTTAGAGAAGTAATCCTAATATTCTTTCCAAAAGCATGTGGCTTAATATTTAGGAAGTTTCCAAAACCAACATGTTTACTTTAGTGCCTCATGAGTCTTTTTGTTAATGCCAGTGAGCATCAAACATACCGTCAACATCAGACTTGTTTCATGTCTCCTATAATCTCCTGCCCCACAAACATTGCATTGAATTTTTTTAGCTGTACCACTGAGGCCAATCTGGGTCACACAAGGCAGATCCCAGACAGACCTTGCCACGCACAAACAATCACAAACGTCTCCCTCCATTATCGTCACTAATAGCCTCTGCATCCCAGACTATGACCAACCAATCCTGTTAAAGTGTGACTGCCCACTTCTGACCATGAAAGGCCTGGATTGGTCACAGCCGGTGTGGCAGGAAGCGGATTAGGGATAAAAACGTGGCAGGGTTTCTGAGAACCGAAAACACAAGTGTTTGTGTAGCGTTTGGCTATTTTTAGTGTCGGTAACGTTATAAGGCCTGGAAATGAAGAATCATACAGCACAGGGAAAGCAAAAGGAAGGCCAAGATGGAGAGGGAAAAAGGTGGAAGAGATGAGAGACATCCAATTCTCTGCTGAGTTTGACATCTAAAGCTAAAAGCTTTTGATCCCTCATCTAAAACTCCAGCTTGGACCTCGTTAGCTTTCGCTCTGGGCATGTTCCTTGCCAAAATACATTTCCTCATCCTGTGTCCTAATTGGACTTATATTACAATATGTGCAAGCAAGACTGCAGACTGTATGGAAACAAGTTCCTCTAGCCTATACCGCAAGAAATTCCACCAACTTTCTATAAGAAATGCTTTGGGGGGAATGTAGCATCAGGCTTTCCACGTGATTAGAAGTGCATAGAGTTTTAGAATAAATCCTTTCCTGTAGAAATCAATTAGTATGGCACATTTTTTGCAGCTTGGGTCCGGATTGCGCGACCTCTTGTAAAGCCAACTGGTTCTCAACCATGAAGCGGGGTCAAGGGTTAATCTGGCATTAGCCACCCAGTGCTGCTATGGAGGCAGATTATGTTATCCCCCCTCAACCCCTCCGGTTTCCTCCGCAAATCCAGTAAACAGTTGTGGGATCTATTGAATTCTTTGAGAGATTGATGCAAACAAGGTGTCGAAAGGGTGAAAGGTTGGAAGAGACGGAAGAGTAGATTTGACTCAACGATGCACATCAAGAGCTGAATTATTTGGTATTTAAGAACAGAAACGTGAATTATTTAGTGACAGTTCTTTTAGTGCATCTTCATTCGGGAAGTAGGTTACATTTAGGGGCAAGTGGTGCACTTAATTCCACATCCAACACTAAAATCTTTACTTTTTCTTTGCAAGGAAGTGCTAATGCATTTGCTTACAGTTAAATCTCTCCCATCAGTTTTCACTGGGCAAGGTTTGTTTTGGACCTGAGGGATGACATTATGAACGTTGACAGCCAGATATGTTTACCCTCTGAATTAGATGCCTTTGCCCTTTTCTATCATTCTGCCATGTGCTCTGCTATATTTTTCCGCCTCCTCCGAGCTGAGCGAGATGGAGAGAGAATTGGAACGCCGAGATCATGAAGTGACACACACAGTGTACGCTGATTATGTGAGCCAGGTCAATGGGAATGACCTACTTCTTGTATCTACATCGTGGACTGCCACAGTTGCTCGCATCAAATCACAAAATGGATCCCTGCACACATGTTTTTTTTTATTCAAACCAAGGTTATGTGGCTTTAACGTATTTACTGTAATTACTGCCAAGATTTGGCTTTTCCACTCAGTTTACCTCGACGGTTATCAAAAATATCATAAAAGGCTAAAAGTCCCACTTTCCCGCTAGTTAATAGCGATTAAACATGCAAGTCACATTAAATGCAAGCATTTATTATGTGCACTGTAAAACCAAGCCAAGCATTCCCTTTTAACAAACACGAACTCAGTCCCGCCTCTGTTTTTGCCCACATTGTGCTTTTGTCAAATCAGTTTTTAGAAAATAAAAGGGTACCCATTAAAATTTTATTCCAGCCTAAACTGCGAGTGGAAGGGAAAGCCGCTACCTTCCTGGATCCACATTTAATGAAAGATTTAAGAAGTGGGGCCCAGACTTTGTGGGAGGGAGATGACCCAGAAATAAACTGGAAGCGAGATCAAAAGTTGAAAGACGTTTTAATTTCTGAAAAGCTCCGTGGTTCTGTTGTTCCAGTGAACATTTGTTTGTCAGGTAACTTGTGGATTACAAGCAAAACAATAAATGGAAGGTGACGTAATACTTTACACCAAAGGTTGTGTTGGAATTCATGGATAAGAGATTTTATAGAAGATTTCTTTCAAAGTAACTATGGCAAACGGCAACAGTTTTGGCATTTCTATATAGACAAAGGTTGAAATTGAGATACATTTTAGCAGTTTTTACTGCCATCTCTAAGAGGCTAATGGACTTTAAACTTTAGTGAAAAAAAATCAAGAGTATTAATTACATTTTTTTTTCTTGAGGTTGAAATTCAAGTGATCAATTAAGTGATAAAAATGGATTTCAATAAAATGTTCTAATTGCCCTGTACTTATTTGAATTAACATATGGGACTATATGTAGTCCTGAACGGGACCTAATTGTAAAGTCCCAACATATATAATTTGCAGCAAATGTGCTCTGTTTGAATAAACTCAATTGTTTAAAAAAAAAAAAAAAAAAAAAAAAAAACTAAAATAAGCTGTTTCACCAATTTTTGCATGGATTTCTATAATCAAAATTCCCACTTGTAAAGTTGATGGTCCCCAACCAAGTCCAAGTTTAAATTCAATATGGCTACTTTGTACACAACATGTCTCACACTGTGGACATTTTTTTAACCATTTATTTGAACTTTGATTGTTTCTATAAATGTAAGGTATTACACATAATACTTCACATTTATGGTCAAAATTTGTGAAAATTGTCCTTTTTTGCTTGAATGATTGAAAATGCTGGAAAATGCCTTGCTTTGGTTTGTATTATTATAGTAAGCAAGGAATTCTAACACCAAATCTTAGCTAGCAGTAGCTTTATGGCACAGAAATAAAATGATTCCTACCGTAACATTTTAAAATTGAAATGTTGTAGCTACTTTTATATCTTCAACAAAACATGCTGCATTAAAACAGCAATTTAGTTTTATTTGACAACACAACAGGCTCAAAATCTAACATTAAGAAAGTTTTACTCCATTTGAGGTGGCTTTGTTTGGTTTTTACCAGCAAGTTGCTTGCTTTGCTTGTGGATTTAAACCCATGGAGTGGACCATTTGTACTTGGAAGTTGGATTTTTCCAGTTCCAGTTCATAAAAATGTAGTTAAGTGCTCCCTGAAGTAGGAATTGCAATCCTGGGCCACTATAAATTGAAATCCAGAATTTTTTGAAGTGGTAGAAATAAAATGCTTATTCATCCTGCTCATAGTTTGTTTTATTAAACCAGTCTCACAGGGCACATTCAAACATATATTTGTGATTTTTTTTTGTTGATTGTTTTGGGTTTTTTTCCACTGTTGCAACTAGAGCACAGAAAGTGGGGCGTGAGGTTATTCCCAGATTTAGTTCGCAACAAAACTTTTAAGCCGTGTTCCAAACGCAAACATGGAGACATTGACATAAAAAAAAAGCAAGAGACGTTGGGGTATGCTTGTGAAAACATGTTGTGGTAAGCAGGCTGTTTTTCATTAAACTCTTGTCTAAACTGGTGTAGTCATGTTGAAGCAAATACATTCTCAGGAAAGTAAGTATGGCAGGGGGTGGGAGTGTGGGGGGGTAAGAATAATATACACATTATTTACATTATGCCTGTCAAAGGATGCATGTTGGGTAAAATCATGTTAACGTAAAAATAGGTATTCAAACAACATGCTATAAATATTAGTTTGTGATCAGTTCCAAAGATATTTTCTGCTCATAGGCAGCAGCTGCAGCTCAGAGGAGGTGGGACAACACTAAAGCATTCCTCTAATCAGTTTTGTATTGCCCCCCACTGAAGACTATTGGTACTGACACTGCTGAGGTGCCAGCATGGCAGACTAGTCATTTACATACTGTGACAGCTCTGGCAGTCCCGAGGCACAAAGTGACGATGGAAAAAGTAAAGAACTTAGATTTTTTGTAAAATCATATACATTTTTTCCCCCAGCATCCCCACGTTTTTTTTTTTTTCCTCCTTCCCCCCCGTCTCTCTTCTTTTGCTTTGTTCTCAGTCACCTCCCTGCACGGTTCAACAGTGTCACCTACGGTATGGTTAGAGGCATTTCACCCTCTCTCGGCTGCCTGTTTCAATTTGTGTGAGTCTGTGAATGCATAAGAACAAACAAATTAGTTTAAAGTGTTTTCATCTGAATTCAGTCGATCTTTTCTCTTTGGTCAATAAATGCCTTCAGGATCCCTCAGTGTCGAGCACAAACTAATCACAGCTCTATCAATTTTTACCATTCCTGGCTTTGTTTGAAAGATTTTTTTAAGCCTTACTGCTGCTTTCTTTCCTTCAATAATGCTGTTGGCGGTTGATATTACTTGACTGACTGCTGAGTGAACAAAGTGACTGCATAAAAATGTCTCGGGACATTTTCAGCCAATATGTCCTTCATTACTGAAGCCCTATTTACTTTGGATTTTGTCCATTTCTGCACAACACTCTGTGCTTCAGTTGTGCACATATAGCTACTTTAAAATTAAATGCATGAAATCAACTTGATGGTTACTCATTGCTGTGTGGTGGAAACGTACTTGTTGCAAATATCTTAATGTGATCAAACTGGAAAGGAGTGCTTTACTTCACTGGGAGAATTTTTGATTCATCCCTCTTATATTGGAGGGTTTTCAGCATGAATAACCCGATTCAAGTCAGGTAAAATTAATTAAAGTCGGCTGTTCCCCAGACACAGAAGTGGACGTCTACATGGGCTTTGGATCATTTTTCTTCTGCTTTGCCTAAGTGGGGTTGAGTGTAAGATCACAAACCTTGGCTGGACATTCTTCTTCAGAAACATGACCAGAATTTATGTCTCTGTTGGTCCCGAAGCAGCAAACCAACTTAGACCATCAGGCTACTACAAATATATTTCCCTGCATTTTCATTTTCTGAAATGTTGTGCTGGTTTTACGTCAGAGGCCTGCAGTGCTTTAGATGTGTTTAGTAATAAGTGAATTTACTAGGCTGACCATATTTTCTCCATTTGTGAATTGTGGTGACCAAAGACTTGGATATGGCTCTCCGTCTAGACAGTCAGTAAATATTTTTCTGTTCTTTAAAAGACCTTTAGCCTCATATTTAAAGATATTAGGTTACCTTATGTTGTCAGGCAAGTTTCATTGAGTCCACAGGTCACACAATATACAAGCCTATGTTAGGAGGTTAGAGCTTCATTTTTGTACAAATGGTCCTGTTAATTTTAATTGTTTTCCCCCTAATAAATTATGAAAGCAGTTAAAAACAGATTCATTTGCTTAGTTTATCTTTTCCAAAAATTAAGTACAAGAGAATAAAAAAGAGACGGAAGGGTGGAAACATTCTTTTATGGCACTAAATATTAAATATTTTTTTGCAGAAATATCTTTCAGTTCCTTTTTTTTATCAACACAAAACCGTTATCCGCTTTCACATGGCCTCAAAAATGCTACCACTGCAAAACTCTCAAGTGGGGTACAGTTTATCTGCAGCACTTTTCCCCTTCTTTAAGATCAGAGGAAACCATGCATGAGAATGAGAAAGATACTCAGAGCTCTTTGCATCCTATTGTCTGACGCACCAATGCTTTAATCTCAGCCAACAGTGACATCTGCTGAAAATCCTGCTTGGTGAGATAAGACTGGACACATTTCCTGCATCAGAAATGCATGCGTTATATCACAGAAGCGCACTTATTCTGTTACCGCTTTTGTGCTTTATGGAAGTTTGACTTCTGAATAGAAGCAACGTTCATGAAATTGATGTTATCCGAAGTTTCGGAAATTGCCAGAGGACAGTTTAATTCAGCAAATGTCCAAGCATTGTTGTTGCTCTGTGCACAACACTGGCACTCTCCAGGTTTGATGGTATCAGTGTTTACTGTTGCTTCTCAATGCAATTTGACCCAGGTCTATCTAGACATCCATTTGTGTCGAAATCCACTTTTAGAAACAAACAGCATTGTTGATTTAAAACCAGTGCTGCATAAGTTCTCCAGAACGCCAATTCAATTTTACACACACGAAAAACGAGAAATGGTTGTAACACTTCAATTTTTCCATAAGAAACGACTTGCACATCATGTTACTCTTACTTTGTATTGGTACAATTTCTGAGAATTTCAGTATGCCTACATCCTTGAATAGAAAGATCCACTGCCTTAGCTTGAGGAGATAATACAGAATTATATATATATAAAAAAAACAACTAAATCAGGAATCATCTATCCGAGCAAAAACTGTACAGCATACAAAACAGGCCAAATCTCTCCCACAAGCTAAAAACAAAAGCCTCCCACCCCAAAAAAGACTTGACAAATAAAGATGCAAAAATCCACAATTTAAAAAAAGCATGTAAAATTATATGTATAGAAATCTGACCATGCTATGAGGCCACAGCTGCTGCACCAACATACTCTGTACATCTGTCACTACTTTTATCAGCTGTGCAAGACAACACTGACTCTTAAAGTCAACTGGTTTCTACCACATTTTGAACAAACCGGGTCAAGAGTTC
>NW_006800022.1:1930859-2041040 GCF_000485575.1 Poecilia formosa | reverse complement strand
GGGTCAAGAGTTCAAAGAAACTGTCAGACATGCCAAAAATGTTACCAAAGGTAGTTTCTTTCAATTTGTTAATTCAACCCAGTAGCTCACAAACGGAAATCAACGAGGCCCGACTGTGTAGAATTAGTGTAGGAAATTCAGCCAGTTATTCAGGTGTCTTAAAGACTGAAGTGGGTTGAAGTGAAGTGGGAATGACTGATCCCCACTTCAATCATTCACAAAGGATCATTTCCAGGTCAGGTTATTCAGCTGTTTAATTTTAGAGCTTTACTTCCAACCAACTAACATAATTTAATCAAACATGTAGCTGTATTGTTTTCTATTTTAAATCTGTCTGTGAATAAAAATATTTGAGATGTTTCGGTGGAAACCATGGTTATTGCGGTTGGGGGGCGGAGGGCAATATCAGCACAAACATTAACTAAAACTGCCTGACGGCGACGACGCTGAAATCAAGAGCCAGCTTCTCTGCGGGAGGAGTGAGTCAACACATGCGCTAATTACTAACTGGCTACAGCTGTAGCAGCAGCAGCTGCTGGCACTGCTGCACCTCATATGAAAAACATCCTTCCCGCTGACATGTTAATGCCGATAAGCAAATCCTTTTCAATTTTATTAAAATAGATTCAAATTTAAGTGTACTCCAAGATTAAAAATTACTTCTGAAGCACCGTTTTACAGCCGTACATTGCAGTGAATTATAAACCAACGCCAAATGCTAAAGAGCAACAGCAGCAGCTTGTGCTCCAAAAAAAACCAAAAAAAAGAAAACCTTGCTGCATCATAAATCATTTAAACATAGCTTAGGTTAGCTTTGAGGTTTGTTGTGATGCAGTTTTAAGCACCTTCCAGCCCAACAAACTCCTCCTTGCAGCTCTAATGCAATGGGAAAGTAACACATTCTAGTCTGCTGCCAGATGATAATTTTGGTTTAGCTATACCTCAAGTGTTGGTGCCGGCAAACAAAACACAACAAGGATCTTTAAAGAGTAAACAGAACAAAAAGATTAGCATTTTCTAATTGTAAATGACATTGCACAGTCTCTGGCTAAGATGATCCAGAGTTTTGCCTATTTTGTAGGTCTGTTGCCTTATTTGTTGTTTGTTGATGGGTTTGACAGAATCTACAGTTAACTTTTTACAGGCTAAAAAGGAAAAACTCAACACTGTAATTCTTTAGCAGTTGTCAGCTCCATTGAGATATAAGCCCTCCCAAGAAAGCTGTGGAAAATAAGCTGTTTCACACCATTTAATCTCAAATCCCTCTGCTTTCTTTCCCTCGTTCTGTTCTTCTGGCTGCCATCTCTTTGTCTCTGGCCTCCAGACATCTGAGCGGCTCTTCTGGATTTTGCTGACGCTGCACCTGGTCCCGCCTGGCCTCTTCTGAGCAGGATGGACACTCTGGAGTCAGAGCTGACCTGTCCAATCTGCCTGGAGCTCTTTGAAGACCCGCTGCTGCTCCCTTGTGCCCACAGCCTGTGCTTTGGCTGCGCCCATCGCATCCTCGTCTCCCACTGCGCCACCAACGAGTCCGTCCAGAGCATTGGCGCTTTTCAGTGCCCCACTTGTAGGTATGTCATTTCCCTGAGTCCGGAGCGTGGATTAGAAGGACTCAAGAGAAACGTGACCTTGCAGAACATTATCGATAGAGTTCAACGGGCCTCATCCTCGGCTGGCCTTCCTCTGCCGCTGGCCGGTCCCCACAGTGGGCCCAACTCTCCCATTGAGGAAGGGAGCAACCGGCTGGCTCTGGTTCCCGTCAGTGCCGCCATGTCCAGCCCAGAAACTCCGCCGGAACCAGTCCAATGCCAGTTCTGCGAGCAGGACCCACCCCAGGATGCCGTTAAGACGTGCGTGACGTGTGAAGTGTCGTACTGCGAGGAGTGCCTCAGGGCAACTCACCCGAACAAGAAACCATTCACCGGTCACCGGCTCATTGAGCCAATGCCCGACTCTCATCTCAGAGGGCTCCAGTGCCTGGAGCATGAGGAGGAGAAGGTGAACATGTACTGTGTCACTGACGACCAGCTGATCTGCTCGCTGTGCAAACTGGTCGGGAGGCACAGGGATCACCAGGTGGCAGCCCTAAGCGACCGTTACGAAAAATTAAAGGTATGTGCCTGTTGGCGTATATAGTCTATTTAAAAAAAATCTTTCTGCTGTTTTCAATGTTTTACTCAGTCCAATTATAGATAAGTATAAAAACCCTCCGATGTCCTTTATCGTCTTACACATATAATGAATTTTAAACTTTAATTTCATTCTCCTCTGAAGTATGAAATTTCCTGATATCCTTACTCTGGTATCTAATTTGATCATCAAGAGAGATATCATTTCATGCTGATTTATAATCTCTCCTGAATAATTAAGCAATTAGCATAATGACTGCGCCACACCAGGAAGCCAGGGGGGTATTCAGAGGCAGTGAATTAGGGGTATGTCTTTAGCAATGAGGCATGGTGACTTTGGCGAGGTTGCAGGTTAACAAGCACCGCTTGCCTGCTGGGTGTATTACCCTGTTGTATTATCACTCTAGCTTTTTAGCAGATGCCACAGTGTAACACTACAAATTGGATTTTGGCTAACAAGTCAGCTTTTTGAGTTTACTGAACACTTTAATTTCCATTTGAAATCTTTTAAAGTATACAAAACACACCATTGTATTGGTACTGGTACTTTTAAGAGTTACAACTTAATTAAATCATACGAGCAGTCTCACATCCCCCACCCTAATCTCAGATTCTGACATGCTTTAGCTGTTCTTCTGCCATATTTTCCAGGGATATTTCATTAGTGTATCACTTTTTGCCAATCTGCCGAATACAAGACTCTTCACAAAATGGGGCAAAAAACGTATTAGATTATTGGAATAGTTTCTCTTTTTCCCCTGTGAGGCTGTTGGTGTGCGTCTGATAAGAGCCATGGAGGTTATTGTGGGAACACCCATCCTTTTTTCAGAGATAAAATTACCCCCGTCACAGGAAATTGATGGAGGAGGGTGCTGGAAATGGCTTTTAAAATCCTTAGCTCAGGGTCTTACGAGTAAAAACCTTCAGGATAAAAGATAGGAGCAGCTGTTTGTATGCGTCAGCCTTGGTACTAAATCACTGGTTTGGTGTTCCCATTTTGCTGTTTAAGTTGGAACAGCTTGGCGTTCTTAAGAGCAGTTTATTATAGTTATCCATTTATTAGGACTGATTTCCCTGATAGATGGTCACAGAATTACAAACTGGACTTGCTGTGAAGTCTGTTACTCTAGAAAGGGTGAAAAGTGTACTCCTTAGTAATTGCTGATGGTGGGTCCTCACACTCCATCCCAGTGGGTGTAATCCAAGGTGCAAAAACAAGATTTTCAGGAGGTGCTAAATGCCAAGTTTGTGCACATCAGCTCCATTATCATTTCAGAAGGTGGTTTTAACTTGCCCATAGTTTATCTGATTATATTTCATGAATGTGGAAAATGTTGGAAAGTGTGAACGGAACACCAACACGTTACTGCTGTTTTTGTGAGGCTTCACTTTCTTATTTGTAAGATGTTAAGTTTGTGTTTTGTGTACAGATGCTTGACTGAAATACTTTAAGCCTTTTCTCGCCGTACTTGTGCTGGTGTATCTGAAATGTGTTTTACTTTAGGCTGAAGGAGAGAATGAATGAACCCTGTATAATGCATGTTGCTTTTGAGCCAAACATTTTCTATAGTGTGTTTTAATAGGGATAAAAGGTGAAACATTTTCAGCATGCTCCTGAGCAAGAACATTAAGTTGCTTCTGCTGTTAATTAATCCATAGAAACTGAATTGCTGACTACCAGGGGATGAAAGTTCAAATCTCAGTACACCATTTATGAGTGCCGGGACCTTTGACTAAGTCATAATATGATGGATCTTTTGGTTCTATCAAATTCTGTAAAGAGTATAAAAACTCCTATGCCAGCTGAAATGTTTTAAAATCTTCTCAAGGCTTGAAATACAGACATATATAAACATTAAGAAATGAAATAAGCAAGTGACATCTTTTTTCTAACTAGTTAACTCCTGTTATTTTGCCTCCTTGGATCTTTCCATCACAATAATTCTAGTCCACTGCCTCACTGCACTTTGGAAATTCATTTAACTAAGCAGAGATTAACTGTGCAGTACAACACAGACTTTCCCCCCCCCAAAGAAATCTAGCTCAGAGTGGTGGCAGATAAAAAGAGACAGATTACGCCACTGGATGATTGACAAGTGATCAAACTGAAGGGGGCTGGAAGGCAGTCCAGCTCCAACAAATAGACAAGCTGGCAACAAGGACATATAATAGGCTTAGATCCCTTTTCTTTATGTTTGTGTCGTGGCATATTGCACTGAAGTTCAGTGCACAGAGGATGGCTTATTGTTGCAATTCTTGTCCTCCTTTGAGAGATCAGCTTTTCCCCCTCTGTTACCAACAACAGGGTCATATTCCTGTTAGAGCAGACCCTTATGTCACTTCTGTGTGCCATCTGCGTATTAAGGTCATCCATTAAGCCCCCCGTGGCACTGCATCACACTTGCAAAGGGAAAAATAAATAAATAAAAAGAGGCACCATGTCCACCTCTGTGGACGGGTAAGAGCTTTTCTGACACCACAAACTGTTGATATTTAAAACGTGGCTAAAGAGGTACGGTCACTTTGTAAATTACAAAGCGGATTCTATAAATTCATACTTCGGTAATTTTCACTTTCAGCTTTGAAACCATAAAGAACATCTTAAAACTTTGAAAAAGAGGAAAAGTGACAACGATGCATCAGAACAGCTTAATCATGCCTGATTTGGCAATTATGTGAAACATGGCAGCAAACAAAACAGCCTGGGCTCTGGCATTTAAAACACAAAAAAAGAAAGAAAAACGGCTATGTAAAAAAATACAGAAGGGTGAATAGAAAGGAGGACAGAGAGGGGAATAAGTGAAGGGAGGAGCGTCGAGGGGCGGTACTGACGCGCTTGTCACCTGTTTGCCGCTTCGTTTGCCGGGAGCGCTGCTCTCATAGGGAAAGCTTTTTGAAGCCCTGATTTATCGCTTGGCTGGGTTTGCGCATGGCTTGGTGCTCAGTGGAGTGACTGTCCCAGTCACATCCACGGCTAGAACTAGGATCTGCTGTCTGAGGCTTCGGACGAGGCAGGATGAGGAGGCAGTGCAGGGATGAGGGGTACTACCCACGGTCAGAGGTACGCCACCTCCAAAACTTTACAAATGTATAGATTGATCAGGTTATAGAACTGCACAATTTGCTCATCATCGTTTTATTTTAGAAGGTTCCTTCTTGTTTAGTTGATTTGATGCGTCGGCTTAAGCTTTGTTGCGTTTCTATCTTCTTGCATCTGTGTGACATTTCTATTTTTTTTTAGCATCTCTCACTCTCGTTTCCAACAGCAAGCACTTGACTCCAACCTGAGCAACTTGATCAAGAGGAACAACGAGCTGGAGTCGCTTATGGGGAAGCTGATCCAGACTTGTCAACATGTCGAGGTGAGTCTCAGTGGCCCTGTGGGGGTCACCAATGACCTAATTTGTCTAGCAACGCAAGTGGTGGCATTCTGTGTGAAAGAAACTGCTGATGATTAGTTGTTTTTGTCCAAGAGTAAAAATGTCAAGATGACAAATTTAGAAACTAGACAATTTTCTAAAAATCATGCCACATCTTGCAACTGCAGTTGTCATTACAGATTACGCTCAATATCCGATATATGGAATGTAAAGGACTCAAAAATAACTGATTACACTAATGCTTCATTTTATGAGCGACTTTGTAATTTAATAATTATTTTAAGAAAAATCGTAAGCTGTAAGAAATTGTCACTTTCTGTATAAATAATGCAAATATCTATGTTTGTAGCTTGACATTCCTTTATTTCCCTGGTTTAAGTCTAAACTATAATTCATTGCACAGTGATTATCTGCATCTACCCAAATTCTGCATGGAAATTTTGCAATAAATGTACAATAATAGCATTTACATTCTCATACAGTTTTTAGAAACAATGCTTAAGCAGATTTTCACATTTTTCAGTCATTTGGTTTGGTTTACCATATTTATTCCTGGGTTAGCAGACTTGTGTTCATGTTTGCATGCATGCAGTCTTCTTTGGAGGCAGTTCTGTGCCAAGCCTGCCCGTTCACATCACATTGCACCGCTAAGATGCTTTAAATAAAGCAATGCCACAGGGTTTTAGAAAATATGGAGGGCAGCTTCGCAGCCTGCCAAGACCTTTTGCAAAGTAGAGGAATGTAAAGGATTAGGCAGTTTAATATTTTCAGAAGATTAAATTAAAGTTGTGTGCTTGTTTTGCATGCATGTCAAGGTGCAGTTTATGCAAGATAAAGGGTATTTCAGTGAATAAAGGATAGAAGGAAATGGCGGTTCTGTGATCACAAAAGGATAACTTTGAGATAGCTGTAATGAAAATACAGCTACGATAATTAAAAATAATAAATAAAATTCATCTAATATGCATTAACCTCAAAATGAGAGAAAAATGACATAGGATAATGTTCAGTGATGGTGTGCAACATAAATACAGGAAGGAACATAAGTCAGACATATAAAAATACAAAAATAAATTGAAGTAGTTATGAAGATCAAGGAGACTCTGCTTATGTGCCACTAATGAGCTTTCTGAATATTTCACATCAGATTATTCCAAAACAGCTGCAAAGACACGTCTTGAAAAAAAGATTGCCAACTCGCATCCTGTTCCTCTGACTCACCAGCTCTGCTGCACCCATAATTTTGCATTCCTGCTGCACACTAGATGCCTTTTCAGCTGGCATCTTGTTTTAAGCTTTTCCACGTTACAACCAACACCAACCCACACTCCAAGCACGCTCAGGCACTTATCACATGTTGAAAAATGGGGACGCTGTCTAGGAGTTGCTCTGGGAGAGTGGATTGAATTCATTTAACACTGTTTGATAAATATGCATAGACTCACAATGGTCATTTTAGTTTTCTTCTTTTAAATACAGTACAATAAAGGATTTAACACAAAATCCTTAAGTTTATTTAGTCACGATTCATCATAATTTCGTCAAAACTCAGTTGAATAGATCTTTTTTTTCCCCCACAAGAACATACATTATTAACCCTCATACAGTATTTACATTACATTAGTGAGGCTTGAGTTACTAGACTGATGAAGACCCATCTGTGATTTAGCACCGAATCACAGATGGGTAAACGTCGAGAGATGTGCTAATCAATCCTAATCTACACAGGCAGATGAAACGGATTTGACACAAATATGTGCATTTTAGCAAATGTAAAGATACTCAGTTTGAAGCCTTGCTTTACTGATATGTTTTTGAAAAAACTCAACAGAAAGTGTATTTTGTCATACAATGACGCATTAAAATAACGCAAGGCCCTTCTAAAGTTTTGACACTGCTTTAAACTTTCTCAGATTTTCTCTTAATGATTACAAACATTATACTTTACTGGGATTAGGCCAACACAGATTAGCACGTACTGGTGAAAATTGATTCTTTTTAACCAATTTAAATCTGATCCTCAAAGCCTTAATTAAAAATATAATCTAACCGATTGCCTTCATAAGTCACCCTACTAGAAAAGAGTCCACCTTTATGTGTTATAATTTCAGTACAAAAGCAGCTGTTCTGTGAAGGCCTCAGGTTTATTAAAGAATGTAATAAAAGAAAAAAGAAAAAGAGAACCACAGAAGTGTCATCAATTGAGGGACTTCTGCTCTGCTTTGTCAGTATAGTTTTGAATTCTTCTTTGGGGTTTATTTCACATCTCACTTGATTCTTTTGGTTCTCTAATATTATGCTTAATGATTATTCATTCATTTATTCATTCATGTACTTATCTTCAGTTCTTTTCCCTGTTGTTCCTCTGTTGTGTTTACATAGTCTGTCATTTTGAGTCGTTCTCCCTCAGTGCCACAGTTCACAACTACAGCTCATGTAATTGATTAAACTCACTTGTTTTTTTCACGCCAACCACACCTCCCGGTATCCATGTTCCTCCAGTTTTTACTACTTGCTGGATTCAGTTCGTCACATTTCCTTCCGTGGTTTGGTGCCATGTGGCCGAATGTTTGTGTTATTTTCGCACCTTGGTTTTCCAGCGTGTATGTTTTTTGGACTCTGTCTAAGCTGCACTTTTCTCAGGATATTGTCTGCTTCCTGCCTGTGTTTGGGTCCTCATTTAGCACAGGTTAGTCTATAAAACAACTATTCCAAACTTTGTTCATCTGATCTTCTGAACACAGAGTATCTCACAAAACCTAACCACGCAAACCTGTCAACATGGACTGAACTAACACAGGGAAAACATTAAAAATATCTGCTACGCGGTTAAATTCTTTGCCAAGCACTGCAGCAGCAGAATTAATTCAACAGTAAAGTAATGGTGGCTCTTTGTAGAAGATTTCTTCCACATGCTCCAGGCTAAGACAATTTAAGACGCTTTGTGTTTAAATAAAACGCTTAATGTTTCTTATAGCCGACAATCTGTCACACTGAATATATCCTCCATGGAGCTTCGGCTTGCAGTAGACCAAATTCATCATGTCTGTACCAGACATGATGAATTTGGTCACAACTGGAGCACTGGACATATTTTGGGCTGCAACATGGTCTCCTGAATATTAACGGATGTTGTCTTAATAGAATGTGGAAAGTCTAATTCTTCTCAAAGAAAGTTAGCAAGAGTTCAACCCTAAGTTACACCTAACCTTTAATAGTTGCAGTCTCTGGCTAATGCATTTATATATATGTATACACATGATTTTGAGAACCAAATCCAAGGTGCAAGCATTACACAAAGTGCAAAGCTTTACACTGGTGTCAAAGAAACCAATTAGCAAAGTTGTAGCAGCAGCTGCCGAGGCATCGGAGGGCAAAGGAACCGTGGCATTAGCTCAGCATGTTTCACGTCAACACAGATGTACTCCAGGTGGCAAATTGTTGCTTTTGGCAACACATCCCTGGGAAAAAATTACTTAAACGCAGAAAGGAAGGGACTTTGAGCATTCAGTCTAAGCCCTTTACAAGCATGTTTGGCTCAGTGTAGGAAATAAAAATGACTTCCCATGATGTAATTATTAAAACTTCTGTCAGCACACAGAGAGACTAAGTTTGAATGAATAACTGCGCTTTAATAATCACTAGGTAACTCTCGCAGCAGACTTCCCTTTTATGGCTCCCTGCGCTAGCACTTGGTTGCAGCAAGAAAACTTTACAAGGTGCTTAAAGGACCACTAGGAAATTACTCCAATAGGAAACTGTGAGTTATGCCAAGACCAGCAACCTTCATAATTGGACGAACAGGTTTCACAGCCTGCTCAGTGTGTGAAGCTACCTGCGAAGGGAATCAAATGCTGGAGAGAAGTGAGCCAAATGCTTGTCATCTTTGGCAGAAACGACACCCAATTGCTCTGAATGGCAATTATCTGAAATTGCAAAATACCTCCAACTAAATAAAATTATTTCTCATCTCCAATTTCTATCTGGATTCATAAAGAAGAGTACAGTTCCCCTTCTTAAAATATTCACTCCCCAATATTTGTCCCACAGGTCAAATGTTTATGTACAGAAAGGAATCCAAATCCCTGTTTCGGTCTGTCGACTTATAAAATACAACAAAATATCATCTGGACAACAAATAACTCCTCCTGTTGCATATGGCATTCTATGAAGTTGATCAAATTTCCTTACAGCTCATTTTTACATACTTTAAATGATCAATTACTAAAGAAGAAATTAAACACTGCTGCTACAAACCAAACTGAACTAGAACTTGAATGATACCAAGTTTTAGCTGGTAAATGGCAAAATCATGAATATTACAAGTAAAAGAGGATTTAAATATATTAATCTTAGTGTAATTAATTTTTATAATACAAATTAAGTGACAAAACTATTCATCTTTTCCCTTAATATTGCAATTGTTTGACATGCTCCCGTTTTCATCCAGTAGAAACACTGGAATTATTTATTGCTAAAACAGCTCAATCTTAGCACATGGTCCCTTGTTAGTCCTAGAACGGTGAAATCCACAAACACACACACGCACGCACACACACACGCATATTTGTGCTGTTAAGATTACACGGGTAGTTTAGTTTTATCACTCAAGGCAGAAGCAAAATATAAGAAAAGCCTAATTATTCACCAGGTTCTAGTCTTAATATAAGATGGATGAAGAAAATATTTTCTGGGTGCAACATGTCACACCACAACACAAATGTACACACTCTGTAAACTTCCTATGTTCCCCCGTCCCGTCTTTGTCAATCTGATGCCATCTGTGAATTGATTTTCAGGTAAACGCATCACGCCAGGAGGGCAAGCTCATGGAGGAGTGCGACGTCCTGATTGACATCATCCAGCAGAGGCGGCAGATCATTGGCAGCAAGATTAAAGAGGGGAAGGTGAGGTGAAAAAGTAGAATGGTGTGACCTGAAATAGCACACAGTGCTTTTATTGTGTCCTCAAACTGTTAAAAATGTCAAAAGCAAAACCAAAAAAAACAACAAAAAAACACGAAAATCTTAAATTATTGAAAAGCCCTTGTTAAGAAGTTACATAAGAGTAATTAAACAAGCATAATTCATGAGCAACACTAACAAAAGCTGAAAAGAGAATGCAAAAAAAAACACACAAAAAAAACCTGGAATACATGGAAGGTTTTGAAAGACCTATGGATTATCACCTTACAGTTTAACCAGAGCGTGATTGGGTTTAAGATCCTGTAATGATGGACAAGCACTCTACTGCACAATGTTCTGGTAGAGATAATAGTAGTAAATACTTACTTTTTCTTTCAAGGATCAGGCTGGTTTTGATAACTTTTGTTCCTCAAAAAAAGAAATCACCACTTGCAAATGGCTTTTTGTTTTTACTCAGGTTGTCTTTTGAAAGCATAAACATTTGTTGGATCACTTCAAATATTACAGTATGAAAAACCCCCAAAAGAAATGATGAAGGGGGCAAACTCTTTCACAGCGCTGTATGCTTACATGATCCTTTAACTGCCAGCAGATGGCAAACTACTCAGATGCCTGAGATTCAAACCCTTCTGAACAGACGGGAGGTGGCAGATTGGCCAACGAGACATCCCACAGCATATGGAGAAGATGTCTGCTTGCACTCTCAACCCAAATGATAATTTAAGCTCCATGTAATCAGACTTGAAGTACTTCAGAGTTTATTTTATTTTTCCCAACTATCTAACTTCAACCATCCAAACATTTAGCACTGAATGAGAAAGAATGTGCACAGACGCTTGGCATTTTTGTCATGAACTGGATCCAGAGGTCGTGGCTACGGTGTAATCTTTCCTGGGATACAGTTTCTGTTCTGTGTTTATTTTGGTACAAACCAAACTGCTGATGAAATGCCGTTTGACCTCAATCTAACCAGTGACCTAAATCTCCCTCTTAAAAAGCAAAGGGAATGAAACTGGATGGCAAACAAGAGAAGCTACAATCTCCGATTTGCATGCAACAAAAATTACCAACATGGCTGATTTAAAAAAATGGTAATAAAATTAAAAGAAAGTTTGGGATTTCACCATGAAACGATCGTTTCATTACATTTCGCACCATTTTATTTGTATATTTTCCACATAAATTTTGCTCTTATAATCCCCTAAAACCTTGGTTGATAAAACAATGTAAACTAGAGAAACCAAATTATTTGTATGGTCTTTCACTGACATAAACTCACTCTTCTTGATTTTGATACAGTACAAAAAAAAATGTTTTCATCTTGTCATAATGATAATTGTGTATAGAATTTTGAGAGCAGAGATTAAATTAATATAATTTGGAATACAATTTAAACTGTGGAAAAACAATCAGGCTGCAGGGTATGTTTGAATTTTGTTTTATGGATATCACATTTGAAAAAAACGAAGATTTGAAATACCTTGGTCTCATTGTCTACATGACAAAATTTGGCAGTTAGCAGGTGATTGTACACTTTTAAGACTGTGTGTTTACAAAATAATTTACTGGTTCACAACTCGAGAGACAAGAAGGTTAAAACCAACCTACTCCAAGTCAGAGTAACTTTAGATAAAACAAGATTGATGTTCTTAAACCTGTAGGGTTTTCTACCTGCTCTTATACTGCTATAAATGAGAAAACATCAAGAAATACAGAATTTCCCAGTCTTGACCTTTTGTGCAAATGTCAACATTCGTCTCCATGTAGCCCCATAAAGAGCTGCAGTCTTGCCATTTTCCATTCGTCTTAAAAGTTTTCTAATAATGATCCATTTCAATGATTTCAGGCTCAAAGGCTTCGGAAGCTGGCCCAGCAGATTTCCAACTGCAAGCAGTGCATCGAGAGATCCTCGGCTCTCATCACACAGGCCGATCAGACGCTGAAGGAAACGGATCACGCTCGCTTCCTGCAGACGGCCAAGAGCATCAATGAAAGGTCAGACTGCCTGGCGGAGATTTCAACTCGAGCCTCACCAGCTACAAAGTATCGAGTCCCAATCGAGCGTTTTTTGGACTGATTTCAACAAGTCGGGCTTGTGTGCTAAATTAATTTTCCTTCTGCTAAATCCAGGAACTCTTGGGAATCTGATTTTCATATCTGAAGTCTATTCACAACACTTGGCCTATGCTTTAAATTGTGACCAATGAGTGAATATTAGCACAGATAAAACAGAAGGTGTAAAATCCTTTTTCCATTTCCATTTATAATAATCTAGGGTTTCCATGGCAACAGCATCAACCCAGGTGCTGATTCCAGAGATCCACCTGACAGACACGTTTGACACTTTTGCTCTGGATTTCACCAGAGAGAAGAAGTTGCTGGAGAATCTGGATTACCTCACAGGTTAGAGACGTTTTGCATCAAGAATATATTTGCAGCCTAAAGGAAAATCTGATTTCTTTCTGAATTCATTAACACTTGTGAAACTTAAACTTTACAGAGAACTTAATGAAGTTTCTTTCAACTTTAAGTTAAATTTTCTTCATTTAATTTCTTTCAAGTCTGTCTTTAAGTATTGCTTTAGTAGTTAGACTTCAGCCAATTAACTCCTAAATTAATGTCAAACATTACCATCCCCATCTTTCATTTGCTTGGACCTATCAAAATGTCACTGTTAATTGATCAGCACACAAGGGAAAGAAGAAGAAGAAAGAAAGAAAAAAAAGAGCGATGGGTTTGTTGTGGATTTGAAGCCCGGTGAAAATGGTTGGCTCATATTTATTCTCTGCGACGCATGAGGGCTTCGCTGGAGGGTATTTCATTCAGTGAATCAGCCTGAATCACTCTGCTATGTGCAGCCACTCATGACAGAATGCTTGGGAGTGGGGAGCAAGTGACAGGCACAAAAAGAGATAAGAAGTGGCTTTACAATCATTTCAAGCTGGGCCTTTGTATCTTTGTTTTTCTACATCGCTCTGTTCTCCTCCTGCAAGAAGCTCAATGGACTTAACACAAAAGGAGCCGTTTCCAACTAAATTCTCATAACATTTGTTTCCCCCACGAATCGATGCATCCGTGAAATAGAGCCAGGAGTTTCTGTGATTATACACTAAGTGACTAAGATTTTGTGTTTCTAATGAGGTTGTGGTATGCTCTGTTCCCGCTGTGTTAATGTGATTTGGAGATTTATTTCCATCGCCATTATTATTGAACCTGTAACTCTTGCATCTCAGAATGAGTTTCAAACCCCCCACCATAAAAGTCTTAAATTAGATTCTTGTGCACATAAGGAAAGTTTATTAGGCTGAATTTTATTGGAACTACTAAAAACTGGTGAATCACCAGCTTGGGACTTCTCTAATGCAATCTCTTGCATCGGGGGGCCAAAGATAATGTTTCCGCTTTTGGTTCTCTGCAGCTCCAAGCGCTCCATGCATAAGGGAAGAGTTGTGCACAGCTTCCTATGACACAATCAGTGTCCACTGGACATCTGATGATGAATTCACAGTTGTGTCCTATGAGCTGCAGTACGCCATCTTCACCGGACAGTCCAACATCGCCAGTAAGTGCATTATGGATATTATGTCCATGTTATATGTTAATTCTAACTGTAGTGTCACTGTAAGCATTTTATCTCCATATTTCCAGAATTCATGTCCAATTATATAATGAAGGAAGAAAAATGTCTTTTTACTATGAGATTCTGAGGCCCTATTTACATGATGCCAGGGCAATAAATTGTCAACATTTTGGCCGCTTGTTTACACGGACAAAACTGCAAATGTTTGACAATGGCCTCCATAGGGATACTTTTTTTTTTTTTTAGAAATGCAAAATGAATCATGTGTAAACATAGATGGAAAATATTTGGAAACAATTTCAGTCACGTCATCTTGCGCTCGAGCACTCAGGCCTCGTTTTCACACGCACAACAGCGGATATCCAACTTCTGTCCGTCTGGGTGCAACTCTTCAGATTATCTGACGAGTTAAAGTAAAACCTGCTCATTGTGAAATGTGTCCATCAGAAATAGTCTGTACATGTACAGGTTAAGGATTACAAAATGACACTTCTGGATGAAGGAGGCCTCGTCCTACAGGCCTGGCATGCACACTACATCCATTTTCCAGGTATACTGCGTTTCCATCTGCACTGTTTAATTTTGTTTTTGTGTAAATACAATTGTTTTTACAATTGTCAACATTGTCAATTTGAAAGTAGGACTTCCAACAGATGTAAACATGCAAATTAACATAATTGGGGAAAAGTGGGAACAACTCTTACTGTGACGTAAGATGCTAAATGGAGGCAAAGTGCTCCCTACATGATCCTTCATATTTCCATCCACGATGGTTTTTAGTTGTAAAGATAGTGAGATTATAGCAGAAAGCTGCACTGAATCCTTAAAATGCATCAATTTTCCACCCTCCATCCAAATACACACAATGTAAGTAGCAGGGAGACATCAACATATATATTTAATAGACAATTAAGGATGCAGCAGAACAGCAATTCTTATAATGGTGACATTGACTCAGAAGAAGTACTTTCAGGCGTCTTCTGAAAGGACCTGAATTTCATATTGATAAAGGTTCCTTAAATTTAACATCTTGCATATATAAATAAAGACTGTTTCCTTTAGAGAAACATTTTGCTTCGTGGAAATGAAAAGTCTTTTTGTTTTTTTTCCCTGTGCAAGAACAGATGAAACCAAAAGGATGGAGACATTTTTGTCAAGATAACAGCTAAGAGAAAAAAAAAAAAAAACTTAGTATCAGTCACTTAAGACAGAGAACATCTTATGGAACAATTACCTTGCAGTGTATACTTACATACACATCAGTCAAACACCCACAAGACCTTAGAAATCTTGAGAACGGCTGAGTGAGCAACAACTACATGGAGGGAAATGGGGTCAAGGCACCTGAAGACGAGCTCCCCTGCTGCCTTTCAATCAAACCGCCTCATCTCTGTCTTTCATCTGCTCCAGTTTTTAAGTCTTTTAAAGATTCAAAGACTTCTCAGGAAAAGTTTTCCTTTCTTTGGCTCTTTATTTTCTTGTTTTATATGCCTGACGTTTATCTAATAAAGCATTCCCTTATAAGGTAGTCTCTCTTTCCATTACAACCCTCATTACTTTAAGGCTTAAAGAATATTAGGCAACATTTATGACACTAATGTGACACTTCATTTCCTTCTTGCCGTCGCATCCCTGTTTCTTTTTGTTCAATAAGATGTTATGTTTACCGCACTCCCTCTTATCACATTCGCTGTTGACAGAGATGTTGCTTTCAAAGTCGGGGTCAAGTGGTAGATAATTCTCCCTGAAGCCACCAAGCAGGAAGTTGAAGTTTTGTAAATATAAACTATTTCCTTCTTTATTACCGTTTGAGAATTTTTAGACTGATGTGTTTACCCACATTTAAAGGTAGCTGTGATCTGCAGTCAAACAAATCAGGTTTTATTTTAAGGAGGTCATCGCCTCGATTTGCATGCAAATATGCCAAAATATAAATTGTTTTGCATTACATTCTAGTTTATTCTAGCTTATGATATCCTCTTAATCGAATGAATATGATGATTTATTCATCAACTAATAGATGAGATTGTAGTCAATCTATATTTTTTCAAACCAACTCGAGACAAAAATAAATGGTCTTCAACTTTGCTGTTGTCTTCAACTGTTCATATGTTCAGTAAAGATAAAAAAGCAACTAAATTTGTTAATTTTAGCTTGAACTTGTCAAAACAGCTAGCTTAACTTTAGCTTTTTATTTGTAATGATTGGAAAATAGTGTCCGTCTTACAAGGTGCAGTTGCGCCCGGATTAGTCGAACATTTTACCTCAAGTCAGAAAATATCTTATTACCAGGCTTGTCAAACAGTGAAACATCTTTACACCAATGTAAACAGTGTAAAGATGTTTCACTGTTGACTATTTTGACTTCCGAGTGTCTAGTAAGGAAAAGAAAATAAAATAATAAAAAAACAACCATGTCAATCTCTCAGGAAAAGAAGAAAAATGGCATGAGGAGTATATGCACACTCACAAAAACACTTTGGCCTTGGAGGCACTGTGGAAAGCAGAGGTACCATTAAATAAACCCACACTGAAAACACTCGCAGCAGAAAGTATTGCGCTGGTATGAAGCCAACGAGGTGTGAATTGTTTCCTCTTGTGCCTTTTCTTACCCTCTTACCTGCTCCCACAGCCAAGGGCTTGCACATCCTTTTCAATTTGGCACACTATGCTGTCACATAGCAGTACATTGATCTTCTGCTGGCTTTTCTTAAAAAAGGAAATTGTTTTGTGGACTAAAAGTATGCCTTCAGTAGTAAGTTTTAGGAAAGTTTCTTGTTACTTTATAACTGCTTTCCCTCTTCCACCTAGGTCTATGTAACTCATTAGAAAGTTGGATGATTGTTCCAAACATCAAGCAAAACCACTACACAGTGCATGGTTTGCAGAGCGGCACCAAGTACATTTTTGTTGTCAAGGCCATTAATCAAGCAGGAAGCAGAAGCAGTGAGCCGGGGACTCTGAAAACCAACAGTAAGAAATCAAACATTTTCCTCTGTATGCAACAATAAAGTTCAATTCTTAAAAGAGTCAAAATATCTTAAATATAATATCCAGGCCAGCCATTCAAACTGGATCCGAAATCTGCTCACAAGAAGCTCAAGGTTTCCCATGACAACCTCACAGTTGAGCGGGACGAAACCACGTCCAAGAAAGGCCACAGTCAGGATCGGTTCTCCAGCCAGAGCAGCTACGGCGTGGTGGGAAACGTCTACATCGACAGTGGGCGTCACTATTGGGAGGCTCTGATTGGAGGGAGTACATGGTAAGAAACATTTCTACATTTACCTAACTAAATGTTCTTTGTTTGAATCTTAGATTGTTTTTTTTTTTCTTTTTCTTTCTGCTAAACAGGTACGCTATTGGCATTGCCTACAAGTCCGCCCCCAAGCATGAGTGGATTGGAAAGAACTCGGCTTCTTGGGTGCTCTGCCGCTGCAACAACTCCTGGGTGGTTCGTCACAACAGCAAGGAGCTGGCCATCGAACCCTCACCCCAACTGCGACGGGTCGGGGTCCTGCTGGATTACGATGCCGGATATGTGGCTTTTTACGACGCCGTTGGCTCCCAGCACCTACACACCTTTCACGTCTCCTTCATCCAGCCTGTGTGTCCCGTGTTTAATGTATGGAATAAGTGTCTGACGATACTCACTGGTCTCCCTATCCCAGACCATCTAGAGGGACTAGAACCCGGTAACTAAATGGTACAAAAACACAGTGAAAACTCACAAAAAGTCACTACCTTCTAGCTGCACTGGGCAACACTTATTCAAACTATGCTTTCTGGGTAGAGCGCCAAAGAGTGAGTCATCCTCTTCTGCTACAGTTAGCCACATTAAATTCTGGTCATGGACGATTATGCATCCAGAGGTAGGGACGAAACAGGAAAATATAAACAGTGTCTTTTCTGACCTCAACCATAAAACATGCTTAAAAAAAAAAAAAAACGAACAAGTAAGCATGTCTGTGTTTGAGCTATTTTTCATATAATTTCAAGCTTATCTAGATCGTCAACAGAATGGCTGTTTCCTGGTATGCCACTAAAACGAGTCAGCATATGTTCACAGTTACCCAGTGCAGCAGCAGTGCCTTGAAAAAGTACATACACTCCATTTTTTTTAATAATGACACAGATATAGCGATTTTTTTTTTTAAAGAACAACTTAAATTAAACACTGTTCACCATTTACTAGTTAGGTGACTTCTGAAAGCAATTGGTTGTACAACTGCATGCCACACTTTTTAGATTCACATTTTCTTAAATATTTTTAAAATTCTGCATCTTCTTTATTTGCACGGTGCAGTCTTGTGATACGTTGTGTTGGTCCATCATTTAAAATTCTAAAAGCACTAGAAATTGGGGATGTAAACATGAAAAGCTTAAAGGGATGTAGAAACTTTAGCAAGGCACTGCATAGAGGTGTTAGTTTCAAGCTTTCCTAGAATATGTTTCAATATGCTACGAATATTAGGACGCTCGTTTTCCTGAATTCTTACAACTCTGCAAAAAGCAGAGGATGGATTTCATATTCTTTGTGTTTTGACAGAGATATTTGAACTATTGCAAAAAGGAAAAAAAAGCCACAACTTAATTTTTTGTTGGTTTTTTTTGTTGCCGTTTATTATTTTTATAGCTCATCTCAATAAAAATAGCACTTTGAAATTTCCATAAAGTACGCAAAACATATACAAGTATATTTACTTTTTAATCCGTCTTGGTTGCTGTGAAATCCAGAACATGTATATTTTGTACATTTGTTGTACCCCACGAAGCCAGTTTTATTTTTTCTCAGTTCATTTAGCAAGGAACCAAAGTAGCCATGGCTGTTCAGATGAATTTTATTCTATGATAAAGTTTGAGATATTTTTTAAAAAGTGAGAAGCGGTGAATGGAAAATATTGATTGCTGGATTCCCAATATAGACTTTTTTTGCACATTGTTTACACTTTATTCATGGTTTGTAGCCTAAAAATGCTCATCTTTTTGTGCAATTTATATGCATTCATACTGGTGAGATGTGTTCTGTCTGACCTAATGTGTTTTGTGATCCTGAGTTTATGTGATGTATAATAGGCAAAAGTTGTCAAACAGTTGTATTATCAAGATATTATTAAATACAGAGGTAAAAATGCACAATGCAGTATCGATTTCTGGTAACTGAAACAAATGTGACATTTTCCACATGAATTTTCCCCTTAATAGTAATGCTAAAAAGTTCACTCTGCAATGCAAATGTAAAAAAAAAAAATCTGCATTTCTCAGTTAGATCAGGTTTTGTACACAACACAATTTACCATTAACCATATGAAGAACAACTGAGGTTTTTGGGACATCTCTTTGGTAATCCATTGGATTAGATGATGCTTCCCATCATCTAATCCAAGCATAGTGCTTCGTTTAATGTGTCCTTTTGAACTTTTTAAAAATGGTGATTTATGTTCAGTCTCTGTGAACACTTGTGAAAATCAGGTGCAACACTGTTTTCTGGGATAATGGACAACGGGAAATAAACTTTTTTCGTTTTCACTTCAGGTTTGTCGTTTCATATGTGCATCAAGCAGTTTGAAAACCCTTGATCTAGAACTATGCTGGAGGTTAGGCTTTGTCCATCAAGTCATCTACCAATTTTTTTTCCATCTGTCAATGTGATTGTCAAAATGACGATAAAATACCTAATTTAAATTTTACAATTTTTGATCCGAGTAAAACAGCGGCACTGATTAGCATCATGTCCTCATTTATACACCCAACATTTTGTCTGAGTAATCTAGTCTGCACTTTGGTTGACATCGAAATACAGAGTTCACCTAGTTTGGGAATTTCCTGCACAAGAGGAAGTCGTCAAGTCTATCGTGAACTTCCTGCATCCAATCAAGGTCTCTTCCTGGTTTTCAAGGAGTGATTGTTTTCAGACGGCAGGGGTTCATCCCTAAACAGATGTGCTGTTAACTACAGCTTTGTTTGTCCTTCACACAGCTCAGTGTGTTCTCTCAGTAAGGATTGTCTGACAGAATATTTGGTAAACCTTAGTTGATGCTTCTTGAAACACTCAAACTATTACTTTTAGACAGGGGTTTGTGTAAGATTTTATAGTTTTAAATTGACTTAAGCAAAAAAGACAACTAGCAATTTAAGTGCGTTTTGCACAAAATATACAGATACACAGAAATACACATCCTCTGTGATGAATGATGCTCATTTAATCTCAAAGCTTGGATTGTGTGCGTTTTTGTGACTTGAAATATTTCCAAACATTCAAATAATTTTTTTTACAAGCTCATGGAAGCAAAGAAACAGTAAAAAGAATGTTATAAACGTGACACCTGTAAATGCTCTTGGCATGTAAACTATGTCCTCAGAGTATAATCATCTCGAAATTAGCTTAGAACGCAGCTGTGTGTAATCAGAACTGTCAGGTGTAAAAGCTCTGTTGAAATTACTTGGAGACTTGTAGAGAATTTAGTTAGCAGGTGATTGGATGAAGCTTCTTTTAAACAAAGCATTTCTTAAAGCCAGTGAGTGACCAGGTGTTACCAGTGTTGACCGCTGCTGCGTGAGGCACCTGCCAGTACTCTATGCCAACTGGTACCAATTTCTGTGTATTGGCCCCCAAAGAAAAGCTTGGACCTTGCAAGATGGATTTCCCTGTGACACTGATCTTAAAGATTCAATGAATCCAGCTGCTTTGGAAGGTAACCCTGTGCCAGACAGGACACAGGATAATTATTCATTGCTGTTAATAAGTTTCACCTTTGACTTTTGATGCATATTATAATACTTCATCTCTAAATTCCAACTTTTTCTTCCAGCTCAACATTATTTTGCTTCTGACCTGCCTGTATCCTCATACAATATCTCTGTGTGACATTTCAAAACAATCGATATACTAACATAATGCATCTTGGGATTTCGCTGCTCAGCTGAATCATCCCACAGAGGTTGAAGACCTACCGTTTTATTAACCTTTTTTTTATTGAGGAGGATTTGCTGAGCTCGTGTTGTTCCTCTGCACAACCTTGGCTCTTGTGTACATCCACATGACAACCAGTGTAAGCGTCCAGCTACTCAAGCAGCCAGAGCTCCCTAAGGGCACTTTCAGTGTGGTTTAACAAGACACAGATAAAGTGACTCAGTTTCTCCTCATGGGAATTTAAACAGTTAACCGTCCTTCAAAAGGACCGCTTCACCCTCCTTTAGGCAAACACTGTCCCACTTTTGTGCAAAAATTAAACCAGAGCTGGTTTAGTGCGTCGCCGTTTTGTGCCTGTTCAGACGCGGCTGCGCTCATCCAGGCAATCTGGAGCCTGTGAAGTCCCTCAAGATTTTTTTTTTTAATAGGAATTATTTTCTTTCGCAAAAAATAAGGAGATGATCAGAGTTAATAGGAAGTTGTGCTAAATACAGGACAATCCTGGGAGAACATTTATTAAAAGCAGCGGATAAATTAAGACTGGAAGGAAGGTTAGCCCTTCAGCTGGAGAAAAACCCTAAATGCTAGCCACACTTTTCAGTTAGTCATTTGACGAATCGTTGAAAAGCTTGCACAGCTATTGCCGGTTACTTTTCCCCTATTTTGTGTTCACATAAAATCTCAATAACACAGTTAAGATTATGGCTGTGATGCTTAAAAGCTTAATAGTTCTGAATACTTTTTCAAGGTCCTCCAGGTTGCATTTCAAGCTAATGAAAACGATGATTTAAAATAAGTGGAAAAAATTGACAGTGTTTGAAAAGAAATTACAAGAAAAATAGTAAAAATTAGCACACCGTTTATTAAATCTTCTTCTAAAGATCCATCTATGGGGAAACTACAATATACAAAACTTCTACACAACCTAATTAAGGGATTTTTTAAATTACAAAACCAAGTTATTAAAACCATTAAAACTTCATCGTCATCCTCATTTCCTGCTGGGCAGTTTTGAAGAAAACAGAAGTCCTTCATCTGAGAGTCCAGCAGATGTCACTATTAGGATTCAGGAAAATATGGACATGTTTCTGAATAATTCACAATAATCCCCATCAGAATGTTTTGATTCTTTTCACCATGGCCAGAATATAATAGGAGGCAGGTTTTGGAAATTAAAACCTACCTCCTAGGTTTTAATTTCTAGGATTAAGAACTAAAATAGATCATCTCAATTGATTTGACTTCTATATCTTTTGATATGCTCTGATTTGATCTTCATTGTTTGAAAATAAGATAAATCTTTGGAAACATTTCTTCTCCATCACTCCTTTTAAGTAATGATTTCACAAAGTTCTTGCTTTTCATCATCACAAAATTCATCTTGGCATTTCCCAAGACACAAGGTAAGAACATGAGCCACACTCAGTGTATCCGGCAGGTTTTGAAAACACAATCCATATGCAATTAGGAATTTGTCCATCAATTTCTTTATTCCTAAAGGGATCCCAGTTGCTTGGCTTGATCAGTTTAGATTAACCATTTTAGATCTAGCTGGAGGCTTTGAGCAAAACACGGTGAACTTACAGCAGATGGCCATAGCGAGCAGAGGAAAGATTAAAGTCCAGCTGAAGGATTATTTCCAAGTTTTTGGAAATTTCTGACAAGGAGAAGGGGAAAAACAAAGCTTAGGTTGGATAAAAACAAGTCGCATTGAAATAATCCATTATCTCTAAAGGTCAAGGTGTCTATTGGTCAGCTACTTCTGAACCTTTTTCTTTTCTTTGATTTCAAGTACATTTTCCTGCCACCTTCTATTGCCCTGTAGTCCAGTTCTGATGCTCATGAGCACAATGTCGGAGCATTCATCTGTGGACAATAGGTCGACATGGACACCATGACTGGCCTGCAGCCCCAAATACAACCCACTGTGATCCACTGTGTGTTATGTCTCATTTCTCTCAGGACCAGCATCAGTGAACCTTGGTGGCCCGTGGCCCTGTCGCAGATTTATCTCTGTTCCTTACTTGAACTGCTTTTGATGGATACTGACAATTGCTGACCAGGGACACTCAAAGGTAGCAACAGTTCTGGAGATGTTCTGACCCAGAAGTCTAGTCGTTGCCATTTGTCAGACTCTCTTAAATCCATTAGCGAGCCAATTTCTCCTGCTTCTAACACATCAACTTTTGGAACAAAATGTTCAGTGGCTGCACAACACATCCCACTGAAGACAGAGTCTCGCAGGGTTATATTCACTTCACCCTTGGTTAAAATGTAATGTCTGATCTGTATATTTTACTGCTAGCACTGCTGTAGCAATCAGGTTTTTACAATCTGATGTTGACTCCTAGATTTCTGACAGTTTCCAAGCCAAAGATAAAGAATGATTTATGCCTTTTGCCTTTAATGATGCTGGATGAGTTTGGGAGGTTTCAGTTGACACGACTCAGATTTTTTTCTATTACGCTGTTCTGCTTTTTGCTTTTGTCACATCCAGAATAATCCAGCTAATTTAATAAACCCAAGTGAAGGAAAACATTTTTTTTAAACAAATTTATTCTGTGAAAAATATAATTAACTTCAACATATAAAGCACTACTGGGTCAGTGCTTTGGGTTTTTGGTGATAATTTCTCTCTTCTCAAAACTCCAGTCGGTGATGGCAGATGAATGCTCACACTTTTCTGCTGGAGGTTTGTTCCTGCTCTACAGGGTGCAACACTTCTATCGCTCACTTGATATGCAAGGTTAAGCCAGTATATATATATAAAAGAATGATGACTTTACTCCGGCAAACGTATATTAAAACTCACCTACAAGCTTTGAAAGGACAGCAGACAAGGGGGCATTAATGAACATGACGCCCAGCTCAGCAGAGTCCACTTGCCAGCTGCTACTTTTCAAATGAAACTCTAATCTTTCTTGCCAAATCTTGTGTTGACTCGTGCTTTTTTTTTTTGTGAAATAGTTTCCATCACTTCTGTACTAATGTGTTTAATCAAAAAGCTGCTGTGTGCTTCAATCTTGAACTCTTATCGTTGTCTGCCAAGGTGCCAATTGCCTTAGGGATGCACAAATGGAATCCATTGACCTGGCAAAGCCAGGGGTAAAATTCCAGTTAAAATGACCAATTTGCAAGATATTAATTATGCAACTTGAAAGTAAATTTTTTGACTGATAAAAGCCATTCTAACTATTCAAGACTAAAACAAATTTGCATTTAATTCGCTTCCATTTTTTATTCTGTTTTCCAGCTACCCTGTGGCCACAAGCAATCTCTCTTCTGAATTTCTCCTTTCTTGATCTTTAATTTTTAAACTTTCCTTTCCTCCCAATCACTCACTTCATCCCTCTTCAATAGCCTTGCAGTTTCATCCAGACAGTCAAGGAACCAATTAGTCTGCAGTTCTCAATCATAACATCAGCCAGGATGCAGCAAAGTTGGACAGACAGGCCTTTAGCGCCTTGCTAATTAAGAGACAATAATTCATTGCACTGCAAATGGGAAAGGGCTTTTGTGCTCTCAGCTAATTGGAAGAGAATGTAAAAGAGAGAGAGAAGAGAGCAAGAGCAACCAAGCAACAAGAAAAGATAAAGGTATGAAATAAAGGTATACTGGCTGGGTGTTATGGAGGTGTTAGAGTCTTGACTGAGGAAAATTGTCATTTCCTTCTAGAAGTGAGTTGTTTCACAAAGTATCAGGCAGTTAGACTGAAAACAGTCTGAGGACAAGGATGTGTTATTTTGTCCTTTATCCCAAAATAAAGGACAAAATGTAATCTGGACAATCTTGTCCAGATTGTCACCAATCTGGACAAGATTGGTGACAATTGTCCATGTTTTGATCATAATTTTTTGTCTGATGTTTTCTGTTTCTGTTTATCTATAAAAACCATGCAAAGTAAAAAATAGCAGCAAAAAGCAAATAGTGGGACAAGCAGATTGTATACATATCCAACTCCTGGAACATGACCTCCAGCATATCTAGTGGTGGGTCTCTAAGGTGTTGGCAAGTCAGTTGTAAGAGCTGCCCCACTCTAAGCAAGTACAAAGTCTGCCAAAGTCTGACATCAAGTGGCATGGCCCGGTGATGTATGCCTTGAACATCTTCCTTGGCAGGATTCAGAAGTCATTCTTGGACTTCTGGAATCCAACAGAGTTATTTGTTGTTGTAACACTAGTGGCTCCCTTCCCTCACCATCATTCTCACTGAGTGTTAGCAATATTTTAAGTAAGCAAGCAAATAAGAAAATAAGATTCGAAGGCTTTTTACACATCTCTACCTGGGATGCCAATTATTTATCTAAGACACTGTGTGAACTTTTTTTTAAAGCGCGTTTCTTATTGAAATAAACATTCATTCTACCACATTGCTATTCCTCTTTCATTGTCGGTTGTTTTTCTAAAGGTGCTGCGAAGACCCCCTTAAGACTGAGAATAATTTCCATGGGAGAGATTCCAAGAAAAAAAAAGTCGACTGCCAAAATGTAAGAAGAGAGAAAAGTCGAGTGGTTTTGTGCGAGCAAGACAAACAGCAAAGAGACAACGTGTGATATTCAATGTGTTTGTTTTTGAAGGAGAGAGTTGGGAAGGGAGAAAAGGTGAGAGAAACAGGCCCATTTGTATATGAATGTGGAAATGTTTGCAAGGTTGTGGTTGTGTGGGTGTGTGCATGCTTATGCCATTGTTTGCTCTTGCCTGAGTGCGTTCGTGGACAGGGGAGCGGATATGACAGGCCTGTCTGATGTCTCCACAGAATAATTGCTTATGGATTACCTGAGGCGAGTCCCACTGCAGACACTTAGAAATGACACACCCAGGTGACTCCTTGAATCGTGTTAATATCCGGTCTGGGCGAGAGTTTGATTTTGTTTTTCTTTTTTTTTGTTTGTTTTTGCCCCATGTGTGTCTGCATCCTCCCGCACATGCCGGTTATCTTTGTGTGAGGGCGTTCGCAGATCCACGGGGATATGTTGTCTCTCTCATCTTCCTGACTCACACAGAAGTAATTCCACTATGTCAGAGCTGTTTATTATACAAACACGTAGACTGTGTGTATAAACATCACCAGCAAATACATATGCCCTTCAGATCCATCATCTGTGCCTCGGCTCGGTTCCATTTGGTAACAGCTGACGAGCTTAAAACAGGAACAATTTGGGGCAAATTCCAGGGACACTTGGATCCCAGGTACACTGCTTGAGATTATTTCTCTCCGTTTCTGAAAAACAATACCTATGGATGCCAATAAATCATGCACTACATATGGCATCAGCAAATTTAAATGCTATTTAAAAACATATAGTAGAAATCAGTGATTTTCTGCAACAACCCAAGTCACAACAACAGAAAAATGGATCAAGAGAGATGCTCGGGCGGACTATGTAAAAATAAATACATATAATCTGAGTCACTCCTCATTCACCTAAATTTCCCTGGAGGGAAACCCTGTACTTGAGACTTACATAACCTACAAAAAACATAATTATGCAACTAAAATTTCAATTGTCACATAAAAGCCAAAGCACTTAGGCAGTAATCATTATTCAAGAGAGAAAACTGTTTTAAAATTTCTTCCTAAAGCTGACTCAAACAAATGGAGAAAATGGTAGAAAAAAAACTCATCCTTCTACTGTTTTGTAATTTAGTCTTTTTTCCAACATCAAATATATCTATTTACCACTGCATTTCATTTTCTACCACAGAGAAAATGAAAGATACAGCTGGAAGTCTTTCATTTGATTGATCTCTTTAGACCTAAGGAGCGTGTTTATGGCTCTGGGATTTGATAGAGTCTCAGTTTTCCAGGACACTGTTAGTAATAAAAGGTACAGGTACCGTTCAATTACATCCCTCCATAGGCTCAGCATGTATCTAACCAAGGTGGGCCTGAAGTAGAAGAAAGGTGACGGGGATAAGTGGAAAACACGGTGGTTGCTGTGTTTTGAGAAGCTTTTTTGTGGATGGACAGCTTTTTTTTAGCCTTTTCTTGATCTTATAGTAAGGAAGATCAAAAACAATTTGGTGTTCACCCATCATTGGTTATTCAGATGAGTATTGAAAGTGTATTGATCACTATCATTTTGATTGTTTTGCAAACAGAGGCTGAGCCATTGACACGTCATGTGGCAAAGTAAAAATTAACCAATTCGGTATGGAGATTTACCGGGATAGAGTTACTTTTAATATAAGAATAAATACATAAACATATGTAACTGTATAGTAGAAAAGCTAGAGCTGAAATAGCAATTATGGAAAAGTTTGGCGAGTTAATAAAAAAACAAAAAAAAATTGTGCTTAAAGAAAAACTTGAATGCTACCATATGACCAACATCAGACTAAAGATTGTAGGTCCATCAAAAAGCATGATCAGATACTGTACAGTACAACTACTCAATATTTAATTATGGCTTCTTCAGCATGAGGTTCTGCCTCAAACAGTGTGCCGTGCAGTGAATCAGTTTGTGGCTCTACTGAGGTGTTCAGGAATCCCAGGTTTCTTTAACGGCAGTCTGTTCTGGCATCTCTGATTTTCATTTAATCAATTCCCCGCAGAGATCTAAAACTCCAGTCGGAGTGCAGATGCCCTGCAAATTTAGATGCATTCCTGATCTAACACACCTAAATCAAATGGCTTGATTGTTTCTTCAGCATGCAATTATGTTCTACTACAAGCCCCGCTATTGATATATTTGACTCGGGGGTGCTGAATCAGACCCACATCTAAAAGTTACAGAAATCCAGCCCTACTGGAGTGGAGTGTTTGAGCTCTGCCATGGATTATTTGTAGGGTTTGTGTCAGGAGGAGGACGACAGTCAAACTTAGCAATACCATGGTCATAAACCATGGACTTGCTACTTTTGACAGTGTGGCCAGTAGCCAATTCCTGCTGGAAAATTAAATGAATCCCCAAAAGCTTTTCAACATGAAGAACTCTAAAATTTTCTGTTATCTCGCTGCATTGATATCATACTCTACACACACTGTGGACAAACACCGGCTCCTGAAGCTCCGACTCCACTTGTAGTCCATACCTTTATCATGGCCTTTGCTTAATCTTTCAAGACTGCAGTTATGCTTGGTTGATTTTGCACCTTTCCCATCAACATTCTTCTGAACTTTCAATTAATAAGCATGCATACATCACTTTGGACACACTCTATCTTCAGCTATCAACTTTTGTAGTTCACCATGTCCACTGGACTCCAGTCAATTCAGTAGTTATTACATAAAACTATTTTTTTTTTTTTAGTTTTATGTAATAAAACTAAAAATATTCAGCAGTTTCCTCATGCTGATTTGTTTTTTATTTTAGATTTTAACAATATCAAACTAATTCCTAAATTGTAATAACCTAACAATAAATAGTAATGAGTGCTTCTTCATTAGTGTATATGAGTCCCATTGCTCTAACCAAATTATGTTTAGTTTTTCTTCGAGTAATTTATTTTAGATCAAAAGTGGCATTGTGACAAATAAGAGCCTCGAATATTTCAAACAAAATAGCAAAGAAACAAAAATAGTACAAAGTATCAGTTATGAAAAAAGTAGATTACATGTGCAATCATTATTGTAATACAGTCTAATCAGGGTAGGCTACTTTCTGAGATACCCTTATATAAAGTAAATGTTAAATTATTAAATGATTAATTGAAATACCATTTGTGAGACGGCATCCACTATATGTAAACATAATGGAGGATTACACTGTAGGTCAGGATTTTGCATGCAGTTTCTGTATTCAACCAGTAGAGAGCGATGTAGACACTGGAATAAAACTTCAGTAATTCCCCTCCTCTCTTGAAAACTTTAATGGAGCTGAAGCTGCACGTGTGTGCAGGCACAGCAATGTGTACGAGTATCTGTTGCAATACGGAGCTGCAGCCCCCTCCAGCATGCTGAGAGCTGGAAAGCCTCAGCCTGACATTCACAAACAATGGCCACATAACACAATATGAACAAGATGCCTGGGATTCATTTTCCCCATGTGCAACAGTTTGTAGAGCTCCTTTTTGTTTCCCCCTCCGCTCCTCCCCACACACTTCTTTCCATCTCCAACACAAGTCATTGCCCAAGGTGTGGATTTATGCAAATGCGCGGATCCTTTTTACCAGCCAGCATTTTAACCAGATCATTCCGCATTAAAAGCACCTTTATATCTCAGTCCCATATCAGACGTGTTGACGTAAGAGAGAGCAGTTTGGGTTTTTTGGAACGCTCCGCCAATAACCTGGGGTAGATTTGAGGCTCAGTGCATTTTGGGCTGCAGCATAAACATCCTAAGGGTACTGTTTAAGTCAAAACATCCATTTGGCTTAGTAATTTTATGGGTCAACTGTGCACCAGGGGCAGGGAATAAATACTCCGATAACACCCTGAATAGTAATGCACGCACAAAAAGTAAATCTAAGTCCTCGTGTGTTTCTCTGCCTATTAATGACACGTCCAAAAATTTTCTGAAATTCTGACAAGCAGGATTAGAGGAAGAGCTTCAGCAGGGTGAGTCACAGTGTGTTGCGAGTTAAAAAGAGCATGGTGGACGGTTATTTGTAGTGATGGTATAATTCTGAGGAGGAATTGCGGCTCAAAGAGAGATGGACATGGGTGGACTCGAGGTCTTCCATTTCTCATTTCCTCGAAGCCGTGAGGAAATCAACGCTGACAGCTCAATAGTTGACTGGTAGGTTTGAATAATTGCCAGAAGCTATGATTGGATTTGCTGGGTCACTGAATGCACACACATACACACACTGATTGGGCCTTTTAATGTAGAATTAAGGTCAATCCCAATGTGGTTGCAATGTTACAACCTCAAACTTTTAACCGTTTAAAGTCTTTTGCTTCCTCCAACATGCGTCTCTGTCCATGCTGAAAAAAAAAACATGCCCACATCATGATGTTGCCACCACTTTGCTCCACCATGGTGTGGATCTGTCTTTAAAGAAGGCAAGTGAACTTCTTACATTATTCATCAATATTATGGGAAAAAAGTTGTTTTAATAAAAATTTTGGTTTATTGTGACAGGTATAGTATTGAGAATGTTTTGTTATGTTCTCACAGCTCATCCTACTTTCACTCCTGCTACCAGATTGTGAACCAATCCTCCATTTCAGAAAGGGAGCAACAAATGTTTGTCCAACTATATATTTGCTAACATTTCTGTGGGAAAAAAAGGACGTTTTGCAATTTGCATAAACTCCGATTTATGATTTATGATCTCTGCAGGGACTGTAAGGCAGCTAATTTGGGATTGGTAACCTGGCTTCAGATGCAGAGGTAATAGGCTCACAGTATCTGATCTAGGACCAACTTTACTATTTTTAATAGTTCAACAAAACTAAATTGAGGATTTCTGCAAACCAGAAAAAGCTAACATCACGGTTCAGATTGTTACAGTTTCTTGATTGAAAGCTATTTTTTGCAATGTTGATTTCATAAGTTCGTTAACATCTATATATTTATAAAGACATGATTTAATGCAGTTACTGTTTAACATGTAGCAGTGTAAGAGAACCGTTTTCTGCGACTGTTCAATGTTGGATGAGTTTTATTTAAACAGGAGAATGCATTTATTGGGCAATGGTTATTTGCAGTGATATATTGGGAATAAATTGGCAAAAAGGACTATGAATATTACGCCAGTCATTATCACAATAAATGTAAGAATTTTTTGTAATATTAACCCTTTGTTTCCCATCCAGTTTTTAACAGTAACTCAGATGGGTTCTGAAGGCAAATGGATAAACAAAATTTTATTTATGGGTTTCAGAGTGAAGGTGATAAATATAGTCACATTCTTTACATTTTTATTTACTATAAAATAAAATTATCTTATACACACAAAAGATATTAAAGTAACATGACAAAAATGTGAGAAACATCCAGGGTTATCACTTTTTCTAGGGCAATGTAAGTCACAGCTGCCTCCCAATCCGCCCACTGGGAGTGAATTGAATCTCTTGTGAAAATATTCCTTTCATTAGAATAACTCCTACATCACACTCGCACATCTTTAAATAGTCGTAGTTAACAGCCGCAGAATAATTCTCACCACAGTGGTCATCAGATTTTTTTTTTCTTTTTTAATTTCCAACTCATGCCCTCTGATTTTCAATGCATCTCATTTCTTCTTAATAAAACGGCTCAGATGTGCGTTGTCTAAGCAGGTCTCCAGCAGCAAAGTGTTATTCTCTCTGTCCTTGACTTTGCTACTTTTACAAGTCAGAAGATCTATTAAACACTCCCCCACCACACATACACACACAGTCCATCTCCACAAGGACTTTTCATTGACTTCCATTCATTTTTCATTCATTCTGTAGCCAAACCCACCAAATATGGTGGGAACATAAGACACCTTCCATTAATTGTACACAAGTTTTATCCATGTACCACTTTTCTTTTCTTTTTTTTTTTTTAGTTATTTCAAATAGATGGCTATCCATTCCGGTTTTCATGCTATAACCCCAACTTGAACTATAAATCTCAGCATTATCATGCATCATATGCTCAGATTTATATTCAAAAATAGAATAAGAAAGTTAATTGGTAGAGGAGAGTACATGGTTTCTGACTTTGATATCCATAAGGAGCAGTGGGGCCTCACAATGTAGTACTTGATGGGAAAAAGATGCCCTGTGAGGTGAGAGATGCTAAAACACACAGGTACACACACAAACAGCAGGGAGATGTTATCCGAGGTCAAGTGATTCAGTAAATTAGCAGGTTCTTTGGTGATCTCATGTAAAAGTATGAATTATCAAGTGAAGCTTGTGAAATGTTGCCAACAGTGATGCCTGTTGACAGTACAAAAGAATACAATTAACCGCAGGTGATCCCGACTACTATGGTTTAAAGCATCGAAGCAAATAGCTGCCTCCATCAGCAGGAATCCAGCCATTTAAAAAGCGTTACGAAACAGCAGATTCATCAGGTATGGTTGTCGTTGCAGAGAGAAAGTCACTTAATGCATGTAATGTATACCCCATCATGGACTTCTGCTTGCAGTTCTATTACACTCTTATTATTTTTGCGCCAATGGCCTTGGCGTCTACGTCAGAGTGCAAACTGTGTCTCCTCTCATCCTTGGAGATGTTACTATGGGGACAAAGGCAGTGGAAGGAATGCAGGCTGAGGGTGTATTGCTGCGCAAATGAGTCTGTGTGTGTGTGTGTGTGTGTGTGCGTGTGTGTGTGTGTGTGCGCGTGTGCTTGTGTGCGTCTGTGCGTGCGTGTGTTGAAGCAGATGTGATGGCCTTATATGCAACGCTCTGTAATGTAATGAAATCATCGCCTGGATGGATTGTAGCTCAGGGCGTATAGCTTGCAGCTCCGTGAAAGTACATTTTCAAATGATTTGAGAATTTCTGGAGCATTTGAGGCTGAGCAATGCAGGAAAGGGTGATCTGTGCAATGATTGTAGTGCCATTACTGCAGGGAACAAAGCCAAATCGCAACTTGGAGGAGAAGTCTTGATTTTGATGCTTTTGACGTCACCTGCTTCGCATCCAATAGTCCAAATAAGTTTACATTAAAAAGGATTCAGTGTTTTGAAAAAGTGTAACAAAACAGATCTCTGCAATTTACATGGATTTAATGTGAAACACCAACAGAAAACGGTGTTTCTTTTTAGTGCACAAAAATGAAATCTTTAAAGTTTGACGTGCTTTCGTGCTTTGCCCTCCTTCACTCACTTTGGGCTGGTTTCTAACAGCTTTTGCACATAAAGAGACTAAACCTTTTCCTCCTGGTCTTTGACAAATATCTTAAGCTTAGTCAGATTGCATTGAGAGCGTCTATAGACAGTACTTTGTGTTCTTGTAGATTCACATTTGAATTTGTACTTGTACTAGCTGAATTACTTTTTCCAGTCAATTCTGACCAGTGGCATTCACCCTAACCAGACTTTTTTTGCCAAATAGTGGCGGCTAAAATCATGCGAGTGAACACAGAGCATCATCTCAGTGGATTTCACTATGTGTGAGTTCTGTCTCCTGCAGCCTGCCAGAGTTCTGGGTGAGGCTCTTCAAAGAGCCACGAGAACGAGGTAGGCCGAGACTGAAACAGGGGAGAATTGGCTCCTCTGTACTAATCAGCCCAGCGGATGAAAACGCACAGCTTGTGAGCACCGCACAGCCAAAAATGATCATTATAATAGGGAAAAGTTCTTTACAAAGCAAGTGTGTTTAAAAAAAATATATATATATGGATGGCTTGCAGCTACTAAAAGAGTTTGCTGCGCCTAAAATATTCGCAAAGCATGCTGAGCTGACAATATGACAGTTTAGGGAAAAAATAAAAATAAAAAATAAAAAAATAAAAAAAGGAAGAGATTTTATACTGAAAAACATGGCCTTATTCTGGGTTTATTCACCGTCTTCCCTCCTGCGTGGATGCCTTTGAAAACAGGAATCTAGCCACTGCTCTTAGCTTTCCTTGAAGCTTAGAACGCAAAGTTTGGAAATCCACATCTTGTTGAAAGAAATACTTTATCCTGCCATCTCCAACTCCCCGTGATGTTTTTGGTTTTATGGCAAAAGGCTAAAAAAGATGAAATAGATCGGTTGCATAAGGCAAAAGAAGATTACGTTAGGGGACTGGAGAAAGAGGAGGTGAAGCTGCGCACAAAGTAGTCAGAGGCAGTTTGTCTTCTGTCAAAAGGTGGAGTTTTAATTTTTAAATCGTTTCTTCCCCCCATCACTTCTGTGATATACAGCATCAAATGAGCTTTTCAACAAGAACACTGCTTCGGTCTACAGTTTGACTCAGAGCAGTAACACAAAAGCTTAGCAAAAACAAAGATTTTTGTCCACATGCCAACAGTTCTTAGCTAGAAAATGTGAAATACTAAGAAGCTAACTGTTAATGTTTGAGAACAAAAAGGTAAACGATATAAAAGATGAACTACAATTGCTTTGGCTGAACCTTTAGCTTAGCACTCCAAGTTCTGCTAAAGATGGATTTTGCTTGTTTGTGTTCAATTTAGACATTGATTTTAAAGCAATCTTTTGTTGGAATGGAAACCATGCATTGTACATGCAGATATATTTTCAAAAACAGAAAAAAAATGTTAATGGCTAGAGTAACGTTGCTAGTAGTTTTTATTTACTTTACTTCAGAAACCCAACTGGTTATTAGTTTTAAATCTGCAACATTTGACCTCTAAATTGAAGTTACTAGGAAGGATAACCACCCAAAAAGGCAACACTATTAATTTCTTCTCATTTGTACCAGTAAACACCGGACAGAAAATCACACCAAGTTAAGCAGAACTAGAAACAAATCACACGCACACTTAAAACAAAAGTATTCTTCGATAGCCAAGGTCTTTTGTAGCAGAATAATGTGCCCAATCACAGGCAAAATTATTTATGGAGAATTTGGAAGTGTTGACCTTGCCTCCAAATTAGCCGTCAATAGAGTTGAACATCTGTGGGTTGTGCTTGACAAACAAGACACATGCGTAGCAAAGCTAACCCTTCTGGGTTTTTGTGAATTCAACTAAACCGGTGATTATAATCTTATACCTGATTGGCATCTGTCTAACTCTACCTACAACAAGTTTTATGAAAAGAGCCACACATTCTGCTACTTGTATTGTTCTGTTAATAAGGCTCTGCCCCATAATCGGAGAGAAATGCTTAAAAAAAAAATAGAAAAGGGAAAAAAATGCAGCAAAGAACAAATGTAGACACGTTTTATTTTTATGCTGCAGTAGGTGACAGGAACTGTCATTTCTTTCAGAAAAACAAATTATGGGTTTCATTTCATCGTCACAACAGCTGGTTAATTGAAATCTCCATATTTGCATAACCTGCTCATCAACCATCATCATTTAATGATTTATATTAGTAGCACTGACTCCATTGTGTCTAATCACAGCCAAACAAGCCCCTCTTCATACCCCTTGATGCTGTTGTGGCCCTTTAAAATGAATGCAAGGCGTAAAAATTCAAACTGAATGCAGAGTTTTTCTTCTGCTCCAAAATAGAGCAGGTGGATAATCACCAGTGCCCCACAAAAAGCTGGGTCTCTAATGATCAAATCTTTGTGCGGGCCATTATGCTGCGATTCTATTGAAACACCATCAAATATCCTGTCACAGCCACCTGATATGATGATTTCAATTACTAGTTAGATCTGTTGAGCACTGTAATAACACTGCTTCTGAAAGTGTGTGTGTGTGTGTGTGGGCAGATGATGGGTGGGATGCAAATTCAACAGTTACTGTCAATCAACTGCAGGTACATCTCAAAACAATTTTAATATTGTGAAAAAATTACATATTTTTAAGACTGCTGAATCTAGACTGACACCCCTTACAAAGAGGATAAGCTACAAAAGGTTATTGCTAAAGGAGCTAGTTGTTCACAGAGTGTTACAACCAAGTATATTCATGAAAAGTTGAGTGGGAGGAATAAGTTTGATAGAAAAAAAAGGTGCACCTTCATAGGAAGTGGACTGAGGCTGAAGCCAGCGCATCCACACCCACAACATACTAATCCTTCACATGGACTCCAAATTATACATTCGTCAGGTCAAGCCACTCCTGAATCAGAGTTGATGTTGGAAGCGTCTTTAGCTGAGGAGAAAAAGAACTGAACTGTCACTCAATGGTCCAATTGTCAGATTAAAGTTGTCAATTCATTTGGAAATCAAGGTTCAAAAGTCTGGAGAACGTGTGAAAAGGTGTAGAATACATGTTGCTTGAAGTCCAGTGTGACGTTTTCACAATGAATGATGATTTGAGATGTCATGTCCTTTCTGGTGTTGGTCCGTTGAAGTCCATAGTCAACACAGCCATGAACCAGAAAACTTTAGAGCACTTCATGCTTCCTTCTGCTGGCAAGCTTTATAGAAATACTGATTTCACTTCCTCACAATTAAAGGGTATCAAATTGTTGGCCAGGAATTCCCCAGATTGGAACCCCATAAAGAATCATAAAGGCAAAACATTTTCAAAATGAAGATCAGAGACACCAGGTCCAGAGTCCACAGATAACCTGAAGGCCACAGCAGAAGTTTTAGTTTTTGAAATGAGACAAATTATTTTTATGTTGCACCATATTTAACTTTTTCAGATGAATCTGTGTTCATGATCAGGAAACTGCTGCATTCAGTTTGCGGGCACTCTATCAATAAAGGGAAAAACTGGATAAGTTTCTTTACAGATACAAAGTGAGCCACAATAGAGAGCCTGGTAATGCACTATTCAGTTGCTTTCCTCTCATCTCAGATTTGGGCACTGAGGTACAAAAACCTCAAGTCATCCTGAATCACGTCAACTCACTCCTGTCAATGTGGAAGTAGCCGTGGCTCTTCATCAAGCTTACCCAAAATTTCACTTCTCAAAGAATGACCTGAACTTTAGTTCATTCCAGCTGCTTAGTTCTTTCTTGTGCATAGCTTCTGAAAAGTGTATATAAATACCTTTGCTGTTTATATTTCACACACAGGAAACATTTCCTGTCAACATTCAGTTCAAAGCACAAAACAAAATTTAGAAGAAAACAGACTGAAGTAGAAGTTTTGCTCTGGGCTATGAAGCAGTATGTATAGCCGTAAGTTCATAGTTCAGGTCCTGCAGGAAACATGAATGTCAGTAAAACAAGAAAAGGAGTTATATTATTTTAATAATGTCGCCAGGGAGGCCAAGGCACAGCAGGAAGAGGAGTAGTCCTCCAAAAACAAGGTCGGCAATTTAATCCCCAACCTCTCCAAGTTGAGTTGTCCTTGAGCAAGGTGCAGAACTCTTCAATACACAGGGTGGGACTGCACAGCAAAGTGTTATATATGTATAGAATACAAAACGCACGTGTGTGTGTGTGTGTGAGAGAGAGAGAAAGAGAGAGAGAGACGGAGAGAAACAAGTTGTGAACACTTTATAGAACTACTTGGACATTTTAAAATTACCAATAGGCACAACAATTTTCTATATTGATCAATTCCGTCCAAAGCAAAACTTGACTAAAAACATGAATCTTGAAATGGTGCAAGAACAAAAATGGTTTACCAAAACCAATGCAACATATGACTTGGCTCACAAAAAATACATTTGTTAACAACCAAATAAAAAGATCAGTAGGTATTCAAGACCAAAAGTCCAACCATAATTTCCGAGCATCAGACTCAAAAACATTTGGGATTTGCAGCAGGACAATTATCTGAACCACGCCAGCCATTCGGTCTCCAAGAAATTAATTGGAACAAAGGTTTTTGGAGTGGCCTTGTCAAAATCTGAAATTAAATCCTATTGTAATGATGTGGCATTAAATTAATTCTCGAGCACTCTCCGATGCGGCTCCATTAAAACAGCTCCCACGAAAATGTATTTTGTATTTTTCCTGTTGTCCTTTTCAAGTACTCCACAGTACTGGCATGCAAGAAAAAAACAAGTTCATTTTAACAAGATCCTATCCATTTGATACTTTAAGATAATTTAGTCCATCTCCTCAGATGCTCCTATATACTCCTCCTTCCTTGTTCCTCTGACCCTCCCATACCTCCCACCTGCTCTTGTTTTCACCCCAACTTGTCTCTGAGGGATCAATTGTACAACAAACTCAATGAATTCTTTGCCAGAGCCTGTATTTCCTCAGAGAACATGGTTGCTCTTGAGCTTTAACTGAGAAAAAGGCGAAAAAAGGAAAGTTAGGAGGGGGTGGCAGAGAGCGAGGACCTTGGAGGCTGCACATATTTAGCACTGGGCTTTGACGAGGCTTGGCAAACATAGGTGCTGCATCGTGGAGTTTAAATGAAAGACGCCAGACGGAAATGAAAGAGGGCAGGAGATAAGATCAGGAAATACAATAAGGAGCTGTCTTGTAAACACACCATGATGCCGGCAACAGATAATAAAAAGAACAAGCTGATGAAGCAGTACTTTTATTTTGTTTGACAGAGGGGTGTGTCTGGGTTATTATCTGTAGGGAGGGGTTTAGGGTGTCTTGCCATTATGCTGATGCCAACATTACTCGTTTGAGGAGATTAAGAGTTCCTTGTAATTTTGCAACAATTCCTCCCACCCCTCCATCTTTCAAAACTTCTACAAAGTAAAGCCAGATGGGGAATATCTTAAAATGCAATCAGAAAGAGAGGGTGTTTATATTTTCTAGCACTGGAACTGCGAATGAAAAGTTCCCACCGAGATGAACTCAAAAGAAAAACACCTAATAAGATTCATGAGAAGAATATGTAAGTAAATATTGAGCATTAATATTGATTTTATTCATGCATTCTGTAAAAGGCTATCATAACAGTTAATTAGCTGTAGCCGGCCTTATGCATTATGTATGTCCTCCATTATAGAACAAAAGAAAAGATGGCATCCCAAAGACACGCCTTCAAAATCTCAACAGTGGTATGAATAAACATTCTTTTGAAATTATGATATGTGGATTTCAGTTCCCAGGGAGATTTCCAGAACAGAAAGGCCGCACAACCGTATGAAGTAGATCACGTAGCACCAAAGGATGCTCCGGCACTCTAATGAGTGAAGGGGTTTACTAGAACCCTTTCTAACGAAGGGAAGAGCCTATAGATCAAGAACGTGGCTTCACATTGTTCTAATTGCATATATTAGGATGCATTTGGTTTTCAAACCAGTTTCAAACTAGTGGTTTCTGTCAACCACTAGTTGACTGCAAATGTTGCCGTAACTTCATTTCACAGATTGAAATTAGGTTTTGTAAATAAATTCTCTCTTGTTCATCTTACTTTAATGCACAAATTCACTTTCATGCAAAAAAACAAATGTGTTGTATGTGAAACCAACGGGTTGGTATTGATAAATTAGCAAACAGACTATCTTAAAACTGTTGTGCTCTTGCAGAAAGACAGCAGAAATGTGGTCTAATCGGTCCTTGTGATCCAGCATGTTGAAGCTATGCAGTGGGTGCCCACTCAACCACCATGACTGACTGGGGAAGAATAGAGAGACTTTGCTAACCACAATCTCTTAGTTTAATTAAACCATTGAAACTTGAATGCAGCTCAATTGCTTACTGATATGTAGAACTAAGTTATCATCTGAATAAAAATTATTTACAATTTGAAGTAGGCTAAAGTAATGGTTCTCAATCCTAGTTCTTAGGGTCTACAGCATGCCATCAAGTGCTGCAGAAGCCTGTTAGTCCCCTATTAATTTAAGTCAGGTGTGTGGCAATGGGGCAACATCTAAAACATGCAGGACATTAGTTCATGGGTAGGTTGACAACTGAGCTAAATGTAGAAATTCCCCAAAAAAAACCATCTAAAGTGGTAGTTGAAGGTCTGGGTTCCTTTTTAAGGTCTGAATAAATCACAATAACTGACTCGTCAGTTCTGCTCTTTGCTAGAAGTTGATGCAACGCAACAAATCATTAATTCCAGGTGAGCTGAGCCCACTGAGCATGTGAAGACCTTTAGGTGAGCGGACCTTTCTGGACTTTACGCTCTATGTCAAGCCACTGTGGAATCTGCATCAAAGTTGGTCGAGTGCACCAGGTACCCACCTGGAATCATGATACAACGGCTGGGAGTTTTACTTCTCGAGTCAGTCAGGTTTATACTCGACTCCTGATGCCGCTACTCATGCCTACCAGTAGTTTCTCTATACTCAATTGGTTCTGGAAAAAATTATTTCTACACCCAAATCAGACAATTTTGTCAATGAGGCAAAAATCTAAAAAAACAAACAAAAAAAAACAAACAAAAAAAAAACAGGTGATTCAGGGATAATAACTGACACTTGAATGCAACCTTAATTAGATAAACTACTTAATAATATAATAATCTCTCCCACTGTGCCTCCACTTTTGTTGAAAACAGAATACTCCACAAGTAAAAACTAAGTTTTAGCTTTCCACGCATTAGATAAAGGCCATTTTATTTAAAGAAAGAAAGTAATTTATTCTTTGATTTACAGATTCAGGTTAGATTGGGTTCTTCATATACCCCTCCTCCTCCTACTAAAGTTACTTTAATTTGTGGTTATCAAATGAAATAAATCCTTTAAGTATTTACAAATTAAACCAATATTATTTCACACAAGTTATTTGTGAATCCAGAACACGATGCAACTTTCTGAAAGAAAAACCCAATGAAAACCCAAAGCATTGCTGAAAAGGCCTGTAGCACAGCTGTGTTCCAAGGGAGAGAAAAAAAGGTAAAAAAGAATAAATATTTAATTTATCATGAAAAAGTGAACCTTGCATTAATTTCTACAGCTCTAGTTAGTGAACAGCTTTACCAAATTAGTTCAACATCAAAGCTGCTGTTCATGGTGAAGACAGTGGGGTTGAGGTTACATCATGCAAGCTTACAGGGAATTGTGCAGCTTAGTGTATTGAATTTTAAGTCATTAATTTTTATAATCTCAGCACGCTGTGTTCTCTAAATCCAAATACACCATTCCTTTCTTTTGACCCTATAGAAAATGCTTAGATATTCATGCAGCATATTCATCTTACATGAACCAATAAAGCAAGCACAAACATGATTTTTCCGAGATATAGATTAAGTTAAACTTTTATAAGGTAGATGATCTAAAAGGACATCTTCTGGAAGCGCATCTACAGAATATTCAGAGATGTGATGGATGTAGTGAAATTGATTTTTTTTTTTTTAGGTCATAAAAAGCAGGCATGAAAGTGTTTGTGGGCAGAAAGTGGATCAACAGAAAAAAAACACAGAGCAGTGACAAATGAAGGAGCCCACGCAGAGCTGGACAGCGGGGCGTGATACATGGACCTCATTGTACAGTACAGGCAACAATATTCATATATTTAATGGGCTGTTTAATTAGCTTTTAATCATATTCCCCCCCAACCCCCCATTTCGTCACAGGACCTACATCCAGGTAAGCGCCAGGAAATGTATGTGTGTTCTGTCATTTTAGCATCTCATGTGGAGCTTTTCTTATGTCATCTGCAAGGAAGGTTGTATTTGCATTTCAAAAGTATAGATTGATCTCTGCTCTAGGAGATGTTCAAAACTTGGGGTACTGGTTTTTGACCTCTCTTTGCTTTAAACTTCCTCCATAACTTTAGCTTTATGGGTGATACATGAAAAAATTTGGGCAGATTTTAGAGGCATACATAATTAGTGTAAAGCAAGCTACCTTCTACAGTTGCACCCTTCGCAGAGTCACAATTTCCTGAACCCTAGGTGCCGGGCCACCTTGCATTTTTAATTTGTTTTGTCTCTGGGACGTATAACACAGGCAATGTGTCGAAACGAGATAAACATACTGCTCCAGGGGTAATTACATATTCCCTACTGAGGACGGGGTCACTTCTTCATACTCTAAAAAAGGACATAAAATAATAGCTCATCTCTTATATAAAAAGTAGCAAACAAAACTTCCGCTTTTTTTCCCCCAACTTTGGCCCACCCTGCTTTCTCCTAGAGTGCCTATTAACTCCCCAAAGTCACTTTCCCTGTCTGCCTTAAGAACGGTTTTAGCAGGATTGTTTCCGCCTCATTTCCTAGGCAACCTCTGAAACCGACTCCCATGTCAGACCAACCTGCGCTGACAACCCCCTGCTGGAACGCGCACGCACACACTAACTCACACACAGTGGCTGAAAATCCAGCGTGGCTTGGATCACCTCCCTCGTTTCTCCATCTTGATTGACTAGCTTCTGCTCACAGCCTGCCAACCCTCCAGGGTCATTTATGCAGTAGAGAGAAGAAAGGAGATTGCGAAAAAGACAGATCAGAAAGAAAGGGCCCAATAAGGGGAATGAATATCAGGGGTGATAAAAAAAAAAGGAAAAAAAGGAAGCCGGTCTCATGTCTAGCTGTCAAAAAAAGCCCCCTGCTTTGCAAAGATGCAAACCTCGTCTTCTCTAGAACGACCCCCCACCTATCTTCTCCACAATGAACCTTTTTTTTTTTTTTTTACTTTGGGATGCAGCCCTTGATACTTTGTTGCTAATTTGTTTTATTTTTTTAAGTGAAGTTGAAATTCAGCAGGAAAATGAAGAGTTTGTCAATCGTGCACCTCAGGCAAAAGAGAAATGAAAATGAACAGGAAGTTGTGGAAGATGAAGTTCTGGTATGCTGGAGTTTTTAGCTTTGTCATCTTGGAAATAAAAAAAGCCATTTTAGGCTTTTGCGGCTGCATATGTAGAAGCCACAACTCTGAATACTTCCACTAAAGCAGGGTTTTTGCTCATCCAGCAAATACTTGTTCTTCAACTTCTTCTGCCTCATCTTGTGGCTTTGTGCTTGAGGTAATTATGGCACAAAAGGTGTGAATACTCATTTCCATTTCAGCTTTCTGAACATTGAAGTTTCTTGAAAAGACCTGCATTTCTTTAGGTGGTGCTAAGGCAGAAAAATGTACTAGTACCTGTATGGTGGAAAAACTGCATGAATAAATTTCCTGACTTTCCTCAGACAACGAAGGAACGCAAATAATCCTTGCATCATTAGTTTTGTTTTCCACTAATTGAGCAAAAGCGATAGATGGTCAAAAGCCAAAATGTGAAGTTATTGATTTAGTGTTCAGTAAATCTAGGTTCCAAACATAACTAATAGTCATGAGATCTCATTGCCAATCCCACACTGGGTTTAAGGACTTTAGAGTTAAGCCATACAGTGTATAAGTAGATGTTTCAAACTCCTGCCAATGATGGATAGAGGCCTGCCACTTTTAGCTACATTTCTGACCCAACACTCTCGACTCAAACGGCTTAATGGCCTCCTCAACATGCAATCAAATTCTTCATGCCAACACAGTTTGATTCTTCAGATATAGTAGTCACACACCGTGATGCCACATCACACCAGCCCTTAATGTCTAGAGGTTGAGACACTTGGCTTAAATTTGTATTCATTTCACCAACATGTTTTCGTCTGACTGGGAATGAAAGTGCTGGAGTAAAACATGCAATGGTTGAAGCATTTCATTGCTTTAAAGTAAATAAAGATTTGAAAATTACTCAGAATTTGACATGCAAAATCATTTTACATCGTTTTGTTACCTTCCAAGATAAAACGGTTTCTGTTTCAATCCCTGCAGAAACAAACTGCTGGGATAGAGCAGTTTGTTTCTGCTCTGTCCCACTTTATATCACTTTTGGCCTTGGAATGCTTTGCCAAAAGAGAGGTGCGTCTGTGTCTCTTTTCTTGACCTGTACTCCCTTTTTAATCTAATCTCATACAAGTGGAAATTCCAAAAAAATAAAAAAAATAAATAAATACATCTCTGTGAATGGTCTTTGCAGTGCCCTCCAATAGAGGAAGCATAAATATGATTAGAAATGTTTACCTTTTTTTTTTTTTTAATAGGCCATGGCTAATTGCAGACACCTTATCGACTTAATTACACATCATTCATGGGATCAATTACCAAAGTAAGTAATTAACTTATTCAGTGTGTGTTTGCCCAGCTGTCAGTGGGGCTTTTGTCCCTGGAGGTATGGTTTGTTGCATCGTTAATCGGAGCGCCTTGGCAACTACAACCTGACCCACGTTACAGTGTGTCCACATCAAACGGTGAAATCTGTCAAGCTTCCTGGTGTTTGTGAAGAAGTCACTTATCAATTGTGGGGATTTTTTTTGGTAGCTTTTCACAGCTCTAATTAAGAAACCTCCAGCAGATGGACTTTTCTTGAGTAAAACTTTGTATTAGTTTAACGTTTATGCTTTGGACTGTTACTTTAAGGCTTAAAGTGAAAGCAACTTCTTGAATAGGCCGGGGTGGAGGCATATCATATGCTGTCACTGTTGGAACAGATGGACCAGCCCTTCAACTCGAAACCACAGAGACAAAGCGGCTGGTTTTTATGTACCGAAGCTTAATGAGAGTGAATGAGGGAATTAGTGGCAGGTGTGCCAGGACGAGCAGGAAGAACTGACAGGAGAGCAGAAGCATGACTAGAGTCCAAACAGCGAGAGGTGTCTGTTACAAGCCCTTCCTACATCTTCCTTTTGTTTTTTGGAGGTCATCTAAAGGTGAAAAGAGACTAAAGGAAAAGAAAGAGACAGTTGAGGTGCAGGGTCATTCTGCTCTAGTTTAAAAGCCTGTTTTACATGGGTGGCAGTAGAGATTATTAAAGATCAACGATAACTTGAGTTTGATTGTTCATAGATCAGTGCATTAGAGCGTATGGTTAGGGTTACATGTAGGGATAGGTTAGTGATAGTCATTGGATTGGTAGGAATGACATATGTGTGATTATTCCAGCTTTTTGTGAAAACATAATTGTAGAGTGAATTATTCCAAAACAAATGTCAATGTAAGGAAAAGGCAGCTCCTCTAATTTTCTATTCAATTTGTTCCTGGATTTAAAAACAAAAACACCAGAGCAAGATGCTGCTACCACTATGTTTTTTTTCAATGGGAATGATGTTTTTTTTTAATCTCAGTTTTGTTTTTGTGCAAAACATAAGCAATTCACATCTTTTTCTGCAATAGTTTGCCAAATGAGTTTGTGGGCGATTTAAGATTAATCTGCTTTGGAAATGTAAATGAATGTCTCACAAACACACAGATTTTCATTTGTTATCAATGGAGAACCCTAGACTCTGATAAGGTGTGAGCTGACGTGAAGACGGGGTTTTCTGTGTACACATTGATCTTCAGATTGAAATTGGAGCCAAATGTTACATTACCAGACATGGCCCACTGCATCCTCAAGCCAAGACTTTGGGAGAAAAGAGTTGTAGGACCTTTTTCACGCTGACGCACTGGTTCTCTTGATGGCTGCCGCTTTGATGCTTCCATGTCATTTCACTCAGTTAGGAAACTTCCTGGGCATAAAAGGCGATTTGATTGCTTTGACTGCGACATTTGAAAATAAAAAGGGAAGAAATGTGGGACGTCACAGACTTTAGAGGGGACACTTGCATCTCAGTAAGTCATACCAAGAACTTTTTTTAATTTCCCAAATTCAGTTCAGAAGTGAAGTCCATAAATTGTACAGGCTCATCACACATACTTGTACATAGATAAGTATTTGTCTATAATGTTGATGATTAAAGTTGATAATCAATATTCAGTGCAGAAGAACATTCCAAATCGACAAACAACTTATGGAAGATGATTTAATACAGAAAATGTACTCAATATTGATCAGGGTTAGTTTAACTGTAAGGATCAGTCTGTGGCTCTGCTGACATATTTAGGAAACTCAGGTTGTTTAAATGGAGGACGTTTTGCAACCCTGTGCCCAAAACAAGTCACAAGTCAATCACAAGGCAACATGGGGACAAATCACCATGCACACTGTAGGGCAATTAACCAATCAACCTAACAATTATATTTTTTGACAGTGGGAAGAGGCTGGAAAACCCCAAACCCAAAAAGAACTGACAAGCAAAGAGAGAACATGCAAATGTCATTCATGTCAGATTTTGAATCTGAAACTGGATGTAACATTAACCAATGCCAGTCTGACCAGCTGAAATATTACTTCAAGTATAAAGTAATCAAAAATAACAAAAACACCTAAAGTATTACACACTGTGGGTGTTTTTAATCAAAAACCACATTTTTATTCGTTTTCCAACCAAATTTGTAAAATGGTTTCTATTAAATTCTAATTTCTTAAGTTTGGTGACTATTTCAGGGCTTTCAGACAGCAGAAAAAAGCAACAATATTGTGACAGGTAAATTAGATTCTACAATTGAATCTGTGGTTGAATACAACCACAGAAAACTGAATACTAGTCTCTGAGTGAGAGGAAAAATAAGACAAGTGCCACATGTTAATAATGCAGGAAATTAATTAGCCAGCAATAATTTGACAGGTAAAAGTGAAACTAGTTTGAAAGAAAGAATGAACCACATGTTTCTGCAGAATTAATTCTTTCATTTCCTCTCCTTCCTTTTATCACAGCACACCAGTGTCCTGCTGATTGCACCAACATTTGATAGAAAAAAAAATAAAAACAAACGGAACCAAACAGGGAAGAACAGAAGAGCACACGGAGAAGATTTACCTCGGTGTGTCCTTTGTTTTCTCAAAGGCACTTCGCTAACACACACCGTTGTTGATGCACGGAAACGCATACTGAGACGCATCCCACAGGCTTATTAATACACGGAGCATCACCGGGATTTCAGGAGTATTTATCCTTAATTAGAGCAGACACACGCGCAGCACGGATACCGGCTCCTCCACCACACTCAAGTTTTATTCAATATCTTTTGGAAAGCAGAGTGTACTTCTACGTAGCGATGTGTGCTGAACCTTTTTCCCCCGCCTCGCACCGATTTGCCATTTCCAAACTCTACGACTATCTGAATAATACAGTCAGTGCTCATGTTTGCTGGATTAAGTGCATTCCCTTGCTTCACATAAATTCAATCCCTCTCGTTGAAATGAATTTGAATGTCGTACCTCAGAGTCAAATAAGAATAGAAAGAGTCTGGAAGGAACACAAAAGAAAAATTATGGCAAGACATCTAGTGTCTTCTTGGCTTTTTGGAATATAACAAGAATTCTCATTATGGCCACAATTATGTGCAGCGGATGGTGTAATTTGTGGCAGGCCACTACCAATTCCAAACGCATCAAAAGGTCAAGCACATGTTGGGTCTGTTTGTGTGCGAGTCTAGCTGGTGTGTTTGGATGTAGTGCGCCCACTAAGAAGAGTTGATACACAATTGGCACCCAATGTCATTGTGACAAAGACAGACGCCCACTTGGAGCTGAATCATCTGCAACATGTTGCAGCCAGCAAGAGCCAACAGACTGTGCATTTTGCTCAGAGAAATTTAGATCCAATCCCACAAGGCTGAGATATAAATATGAAGGGACAGACTTTACCATGAGGGGATCAGCAGAGGAGACTGAGCTAGGAAGTAATTCCACAAAAAAAAACACAAGGATTAGACTTAATTAAAAATATACCACAAGCAGAAAAGTATTTATGCAGGAAAGCTTAAAACACAAAGCAATTCCCCAGGTAGGCTGACTTTACACAGACTTACTGAATGTTGTGGCAATATTAGCAAATTGCATCTTTAGTTTAACTTCAACAATAAATTTGTCAAGGTTATACGCAATTTAAAAACATAACTCTGTACTTGATTTTTCATACCCTTACAGTGTTAAACTGAAATGTAACATCAAGTCATTTTAGGTTAGAGATGCAGATTGGAACTTTTTGGTTTTCCAGATTTACCAAAAGTTACTAAGGAATCAAAGCCTTAGTAACATTGATACCTTTGATGCAACCATTGATTTGGTTCAGCAATCCTTTATCCAGAGAAAGCATGTGGCAACAATAAGAAGCAACTCCCTTAAAGGGAAGAAACCTTTCACAGAACCAATTTCACTTTAGTCCTTTTTCCATAGATGTGACATTTACAGATTCCTCTCCGGTCAGTCCTGGCCAAAACGGTTCCTTCCTGTTTTTTGGAACCACCTCAGGAGTGGTACAAGCTGGACGTAACCGGACACTCAATAAACAGAAGACCAATTTCGTCTATTGGCTTACGTCAACATCTCAACTACCACTTTCATTGTTTTTTGTGGAAGAAGGTGCTTTGGTAGCTTTTGATCAATCATTCCTTTGTGTGGCAGCAAATACAAACATACAGAAATATGAACTTTCTACTCAGACTGGATAACATAATTATAACTGGATTAGGACAAAGATAGATTAAAGCTATCCCATCAATAGGATAGCTTTAAAGTCATTGCATACACTATGCAAAGGCAAAGACAAAAACCTATGCCTTTGCATATGTTGGTGCAAAGGCTACTAATTTGTAAAACATAGCTCAGAAATGCTTTAAAAAGGCCATTTAATTTTTCATCATGTCTTGGCAGTTTGTTTCTACCCCATACTTTTCCCTCAGTACCCTCCACTACTCCTGGCTTACCCTCCAATCTTTTTAACTATTGTTCTCAACCTCCGTATTTCTGCTCCACAACCTTGCTCTGTGAGCCGAGCTGTCTATAGAATGTTAAAAGCGTCTAACACTAATGTCCCTGCAGAGCCCACTGTCCTGAGAAGGGAGGCTGAGTTGAATGCTAAAAGAGTCTCAACGGAGTCGCAGGATGGCTGCCTCTGCTGAGACCTGTCTTGGCGTGGCACCCTGCGTCCGTGCCGGCTGTGTGTGGAAGTGATGTAACAGATGTGAAAGGAAAATGTACGTGTCAAACAGCAAGACTGACAGAATGACAGTGAGCGGATGACGGTGTGTGTGGCGGTGGGTGTAAAGATAAACAGGGCTATAATAGGAACTGCAAATGAGGTTTCATCTCTGTCTCTACTTGTATGTCTTGTACTTTATCTGAAGTGACAAAATAAAGAAAAAAACCCTGCTCTTTTATTTTTTTCCCTTCTTAGTAAACTATGTGGGTGGATGGCGCATTACCCTGATGCTGCAAAGCATAACGACCTAGGTTGAAAATAGACTCGACCACACAAGCTTTCACTTTATGGCTGCCAAAAGGTTAAATCTGCAATCAAAATATTAACAGAGTGCCCATCACATGCCTCCCAGCATGCTGACACGCAGCCATATTGCCAGGCGAATGACAGGTGTTCGGTATGAAAGATCAAGTAGCTTTAATGAAATCTAAATTTAATTTATGGAGCGCGTGTTGTGTAATGACAGACTGCCACTGTTGCACTCCAGCGACTATGGAAGGATTTGTTCTGGAGCTGGCCTAAAGGTACAACATGGATCTTTGCAGATGTACTTGGTGTTTCTTTGTTCTGATATTTCATCAACGCAAAAATGAGGAAAGACCAAAAGCTGAAAAGCAATGTTGGCAATGTTAAAAAAAAGCTGTTAAACAAAAAGATAGTAGAATGTATTTAAGGGTGAACAAGGAAGAGAGACCCTTAAATACATTCATGGAGGGCTTTGCATATGTTTTAGCATTCAGTTTTCTTGATACAGTACATGCCAAACAACAAGAATCTAATAAAAAGTTTCAAACGTAAAAGTTCCTTGACATTGGCATCCTTCAGCTGCAGTCATGATTTCCAGAGACTTTACAAAGTGTAGATATATCATTATAAAAAATGTATCAGTCAGTAAAAGGCTACAAAAGACATACAATATGAAGATATCAGGAGAAAATAGGAGAGTATAGTGGTATTTCAACAGCTGAATTACAATTTCTGTACATTCATTACATTATTCCTTATATGTGATCACACATTGGATTTGTGCAAGTTTATCCAAACTTTTTATTCATAAGGGGTGGAATCTGTCCAAGTTAATACAGACTTGGAGAACAAAAATAGTGGTCTTTAAAGAGGGAAAATATGCAAATGTTTGTGGAGGTTACTAAATAAAAAATGGTAGGAGGGGACTTCCCAGGCAGCTGGAGTTGGTGACAAATGCACCTCCCATCTAGGAATGAATAGAAACCATGGGCACATCTTACAGTGCACAAATGCATGCTCCTAAACAAACAGCTGCTGTGTCAAGCTCTATCTAAATACAATCAGGATGCACTCACCAAAAGCACAATTTGAATTTCTCTCGCTCGGTCTTGGCTTTTTGCCATGGCTCATCAGCACTTTAGCAAAAGGGATTTTCACACACAAACACAATAAAACCTCCAACAGGCGTCTCAGGTGGGCAGGCGAGCTGTAATCCTCTTTCCATCTAAGCACCTTTTTACCGAAGGTAGAGGGGAGAGGAAGAGCTAAGAGCCAGAATTTGTCACCCGGTTCCTTCTGCTCCAGGAGTATTTGCATAGGATATACTCAAGGTGTGAAGATTTATTTAATTGGCTATCTTTTCTTTCCCGGCATCATGCTGTGGGGACAAAATGAACAAAGTTGTGAGGTGCGCTCAAGAAACAGATTAAGATTTCAAGCCTTTTGATAAATGTGTCAGGGTGTTCACACTTGCATTGCACGAATGCATTCCCGTGTAAGGGGTGGGGGGAATTCATTGATAGAGGATGGGAGGGTTTCTGGGTGAGGTGGAGAGGCCGAGACAGGAAGAGACACTGTTTAGTGGAGAACACAGGCCTCATTTAGGTTACCTCGGGATTAGGCATGCTGAGCTGCAGGGGCACAGGAATTAAAATGCAAATGAGGACGAGGATTGCACACGAGGAGCGCAACAAGACGAGGATAAAATGGCACGGTTAAGGATGGGCACAATTTGTGTCGGGGGTATTATTTATGTTGTATTTGTTCTTAATTGCTGCCGTTTTGGAGATGTGAAAGAGGCTTTACTCAGATGAAACATATTATACAACAAAGAACTGGAGTATTTTTTTTTTTCCCTAAAAAGCATTCTTGTCAGTACAATAAATTTGTAATTCAAATGGTTGGTATAATTTAAAGAATCAGGAAGAAAAAAAAAGAGCCAGACTGGTGCTTTTAGGAAGACTTGGGGGCATCGATCTAGTTTTCATCACCAAGATCCAGTTGTTAGCATGTAGCAGTCAAAACATTACCAGTGCAGCGCTTTAAAGTAAAATATGTTCAGCAAGTCCTGAGTCTGGCGGGGTTTTTTGTTTTGTTTTCTAACACAACTAGTTGGCTATGAAATTTACACTTTTGAAAATTATTCACATTTTTTTTTAGGAAAATACTTTTGTGGAGTGAGCTTATGAAAAGAACGTCCAAAATCCTAATAATGCTACACAGGTTTTGGTTAAGGCGGTGTGAAGGTGTGGGCAGCAACACGAACAAACAAGGAGTTACCAGCAGAAGCGATCTCAATGCAGAGTCAGAGATGATATTCTGCAACCAGAGACAATCCCATATCTCTACTCTCAGAGACAAAGTGGCATCCTTGAAAATGACAATACTTACCCCCCTGAGAGGGGCTTTTCAGAAAGTACCTCCAAAATTTGCAAAAATAGAGTCAGAATGATCTTCCTGCAGTCTTGATGTCAACCCTATTGAACACTTGTGGGGTGAGTTTGGACATGCCGTTTTGTGGTGTACTGACCAAGACAATCATACCAGCTGAATTGCCAATAGTTTTCTTTATTTATATATATATATATATATATATATATATATATATATATCAAACAAGAGTCATGTTTAGCATTGGCAGAGCAGATTTGGTCAGCATCACTACCTCAATCAATAATGAAGATATTAGTGCATTCCATAAAACATGTCAGTCTTCCCCAAACTCTTCAAAGGCTGTAGTTTTCCCTGTTGCGTGCACAGTTCTTTCTAACACATTTTTCCCTTCCACTCAACTTTCTTGAGATGCCTAGGGAAGATACAGACAACTGTTTATTTAGCAATCAGTGTTTTGCTTTTCTTGTGGCGTTTGTAAAGGACTGTTTGCAGGACAATTGTCAAATATCCCATCTTAATGCCATCATCTACCCAAATAGGGAAGAAAAAAACCTTGGCCCCCCAGTGAAAACTCTAGCTTAGCCACTGAGGGGGATTTGTGACCTCCTATTTTTTCAACATCAGCTCTCTGTTTGAATCCCTACTAGATTAGCCATCACTGAATAGAGGCTTGACATTGAGAAGGGTATGTAGTACCGAGGCAATTATAAGTTTCCTCCGCTTGCATCTGCCCTCCAGCTAGAAACACAGGAGCAAATTAATCATTTCAAACTGGTCAAAACTAAAGGGTAACCATAATCCTGCACATCATTGTCTATATGTAAGCACACTGATGCACACGCAGGAAGCCACTTGTCTCCTCCTTGTCACCTCTTGTGTCCTCTGACTAGACATAATGAAAGGTAATGAACAAATCCATGACAGAAAAGTGACACGCCGTGCACAGACAGAAAAGGGCAATTCTCTCAATATGTTCAGAAGTTTCAGTGAGGCCAGAAAACGATGGAGAACAGGTGGAGGGAGCAACAGAATGAAGCCAGTGACATCCAACTATTGGACCATTGAGTACAGCTAAGTACTCAAAAAAGTTAGTTTCTTTAAGATCAAGAGAAAATTGTAGAGATCTTAGGGAAAACTACTGGTCTACATAAAATAAATAAATGAATTACTTTTAGGTCCTATACATACAAATATGGAAATGTCACAAAATGGTTCTAGGGTAATTGCATCTCCCATTTAAGATCAGTAATTTATTTATTAAACTAGTGCATGAACTGCAAATACCAATTATCTCAAAACCCAATTATTAAATATTAATGCACTCTTAAAGAAAAAGTACATTTCTTTTAGAAACTGGTTGAAAACTACAACTGTCCTGGACAACAAACAAGATATGCTCTGAATGTTCTTTGATTCATGTATTCAAATTTAAGGGAAACAAATAATAATTCGGATGACCAGTTTAAAACAAACAGATGTTTATTGATCGATTCTGATCGAACAAATGTATTTGTTGCATTTGTCAAATTTTATAAAAGAAAAAGAAAAAAAACTACGAGTTGAAAGGTATGGTTCAAAGAAATTTTTGATGTTCCAGCTTGACTGAAGCGCCCCAGGGATGTGGGTTTATTCTCTCAGCCAGCAGAACCCCTACAGAAGATGGTGCAGAGTGCTCTGCTCCATGCACAGGGACTCGTGCAAATAAGTTCTGGGAACAAGTGATGTATTGGCTTTGTACGGTTCCTTACAAAGCCAATACTTTGTCTTATGTATGTGCAGCAAAAGAAAGTGCAAGAAGGCAGGCAGAAAATGGAACAAAATTGGAGGGACGATGGCAGACAGCCACTTAACTGGTCTCAAGCTCTGCAATCACATGATGCACAAATACATTAGCAGCAGAAAAATGGCTTGTACGGAAAATTGGAGCATTTTCTTTAATGGTGTAGAGTAACCCAAAGTGACCATCCTCCACTTCAAATTCAGAGGCAAACAGGCCTGTTTTGTGCATTAAATTTTTTTTTTTGTTTTGTTTTCTTTTTCACAAAACAAAGGGTGCGACAATTTCAAACTGGTATTCAAAAGGGGAAATTAACTGGCAACATTTAATTTTTTCCCACATTTTTCAATTTTAGTTTGTCTAAAACTAATTTTTATTATAAAATAAATAATAGGTATTATTTGATATTGCATGATGACAATACATGCTTAGTGAAATGCAAACTTTCACATAAATCAAAGCAAGCCAATCAGATCTATGATGTCTTACCCTTTGCAAATGTCTTGCACTGTTAAAAGCACAAACCTCATTGATTTTGAGGAGGTTTTACATAATAGAACAAATACAAAGAAGAGCAAAACAAAAGCACAAGAGCTGCAGACACCAGCTGGTCAGATCGGATTGATCTGTCCCCAGGAAAGCGTTATGTCACCTGGCTTTTAAGGAAAAGTTTAATAAAAACACATCGTTTACAGAAAGCCATATAAGTGCCAATGAAAGTTTTCCACAGACCATGTAGGGGACAAAGCAAATTTATGAAACAAAGTCATCTGGTCAACCTCTTGGTCAGTACACTGAACAGTTTTAGAAAAGTAACACAAAATCCAATAAATGAGAAAAATGTAAAAACAAAGACAGAGCTATCAATTCAATCAGAAAAAGTGTATTAGATATTAATATAACCCCATTTGATCTGGCAAAACATGACCGCTGCTTTGAATCAAGAGGCAAAGAGCCAGTCCTGTAGCTGAAATCCTCTAGAAGAGCTTTGATACCACTTTACAGGTCTTCATTTGTATTCAACTCTGCGTTGTGATCGAAGCTTGTGCTGTCCTGGTGTAAGCAACAGAGATTTGCGACGGTGTATTTGTTGGCTCGGCCTAATCCATCGGCTTTCCTCAGAATGGGAGCTCGTCAGATAGGCCGACAGTCACACAGACTTTTCTCAACAAGCTTCCCTTGTCAGATTGCAGAGACACAATCAGGCATTTGCACACACTCACTCTTTCCCCAGCAAGGGGTCACATACCCAATCAGGTACACAGAAATAAATACACCCACATGGCAATGTAGTGGTGTGCTCAGCGTCTGATGACAGTATCGGGCGCTTGTGTGATTGAGGTGATGGATGGTGGAGACAGGATGGGGGTTGTCATCAGCTATGAGTGACAGGAAGCTGCGGTGGAGGAGGTGGGGGTAGTGACAGCTAAGTTCAGGGCATGAAGTCGATCCCTATGACTGTCTTTGTGTTTGCTTCACCTTCTCCCTCTCATTCCCCACATTTCCTCTGTATCTTGCTTTTGCCTGCCAGACTTTCTCAACCTTGCTGTGTTCTTTGTCCCGTCTGTCCATCTCTGTCTCTCACAGTATAAGTTTTGTTTTTTTTGTTCGCTACCTCCAGATGATGGGTGGACTGATTATGTCCCTTCTTCCCCAAGTCAGACAATACATCAATAATAATAACAATAGGAAGCTCATAAATAGGGTTTAGAGAACATGCACCCAATTTCCTTTGACAGTGGGGGAAGGTGTGCTTTGGTATGTGTACGTGCGCATGAGTGTAAGTCACTTTGGCAGGTACCGCAAATGAGGCAATATTGCCGGTATTGACTGGTGTGGCAGGCCTGAGGCCCTTTGCTTGCTTTGAGAAAGTGGTTATCATAAATCACAATTGTATTGGGAGCTGATGCTCCAGAGTTTTAACTGCTTTTAATAGCTGTTGTAAACATTGCACTCTCATGAAAGCAAGGGAAACAAGCCATTTTAAAGTTAAGGCACGCTTAACTTTAAAATCCAGTAACGCAAAAGGTCAGACTAGGTAGTAAGACCAAATACCTTCCTATCCAATCCTTTTGCTAGGTTTCTCTGTGAGCACACAAAACATGTTTTTGGTGTAAAATATTTTTACCCTATGTATTAGTACTATATTTGTTTACTGCAAAATGAATTGTATTACAAGTTTATTGCTCTGGGCTGACTGGAGTGGTAGCTGGTGTGGTGTTCTGCTGGCCGACCTGTTTTAAGACTCAACATGTTTTGTTTCCAGGGATGGAATCATGTGGTTATAGGCCAGCTGAACGCGAGACGGCTGACTAAGACAAGAACATCTTAGATATTTATTGAGTGAGCGCACTTGAACTGTACTCTGTACCCTCTGCTCTGACGGCACCAACAAACTCAGTTTCTGTATAAAAGCTAATGGATGTTAAAATTAGAGATGGCTGGTTAGGTAAAGTTATGAGGTTATTAAACGTTAATAGTTGCTCCAAACTTTTAAAACATATTTTGTCGTAAAATCCATCAAGTCTGAAGTTTCCTCGTTCCCCCTCTTCTGTGCACTAGTTTTAAGCAGACGCGGGATTTTTAAACTTTACTGAAGTGAACCAGATGAATTCAAAGTCAGAAGACATGTCAAATGACCACTTTTCCAAGGACAATTTGGATAAAAAAAGTTTTATGAGAGTTAAAGATTTAGCCTACAATTTTTACAAGAGTGATACTCAGAACATATGTATATATTTGCCAAAAACTGTATCATTTGATGGCCCATTTCTGCCTCTTTTCTCCTACCATGGGCCCAGGACAATTGACTGGAATAGTCAGACCAGTCTGTTTGGGAGCCAGAAATATGGCACATTCAAAGTCAATTAAATATCCTTTCTTCCTCATTCCATTGCTTGGTTTAAAACTTCAACAAGTCCACAGAGGGTGTATATTGGCAACACAAAGCAAGTGCAATGAACTCAAATGCCATCTGAGTTGAGAACTTAAAGCTTTTATAGATGGGACACTGATTCCACCAGAGTAACCACTTGTATTGCAAAATATGACTATATATATATTTCCTAAATTATATTGATATGCATGTATAATGGATTTGTTTTTCACCAATATATGCTATTTTTATTATTTTGCAGTGACATAACCCTCTAATTCTAACTTAGAAGTTAAGGTGCTTCGTTGGAGTTTGGATGCACAAGAGTCAGGGTTTACAAAACCACTGAGGAAAGGAACATTGATTGCAAGTTTTTTGTGACCAAATTATCAAAGCAGTTCAAGCATCATGCAGAGGGAGTGTTTGTGATGGAATGCATGCAGCTGTGGAGCAGTTTGCTCCTGACGAAGCAAAATGATGTGAAAGGTTCAGCTTGTTCTGAACAGTTGGAGACCAGAAAATGACACGGGGTTAAAGGAAAGCATTTCCAGTGATCACATTACATGAGTGTGATATATGCATTGTTATATCTTTTAAAGCTGCAGCTTTCTTATAACCAGACCTGTTAAAATTTGGAAGCAGATGTTATTCTTGATTGCAAGAATAATGAAAGTGATCTTTTTTAGTAGCCATGCCTGATTGTGAAAGTCTCACTTTCCTCCACATAACTAGCCAGTCATAACATCTGAATGACATTTGCACTAAAACAGACATATTTAGCCTGAACACCGAGAAAAAACAAGCTTTTACAAATATCTATCTGTAAAACAACAAAAAAATGACTGGTCATACTTCATTTCATTAAATATCTGGCTGTCCTACAGTAGTGTGAAACCAGTGTAAGATAATTACAGATTGGGGATTAATGTAGTTTTTATACAGTTGACAATCAAATACATGCAATTCGTTCCATAGAGCACAACATTAAACACTAACTTCAAATTCTGCTTATATCTTCTTTTTTTTAATCAAACTATATTTTGCTTTGACTAAAAAATGTAAAAAGTCTGAAGTTTGCCTCACTTGTTCTTTCCAGCTGCTTAATAATGAAGAAGCCAAAGCTTGAAGCAGTCATTTAATGTCAGAAAGGCTTTTAAGTAATAAGCCAGAATATCCCAAGGGGTCCAGGCATTTTCATATCAAGATGTTCCAAGATAAAAGCTGATCCTGAACTCAATACCATTTTGAGATTGTTCAAATTTATTATGCCGATCTGTGCACAATAATCAATACTTTCAAGATAATAGTTTTTTTTTTGTTTTTTTTTTTCCATTAACAGATGTACACTAAAAGTTAAGCAGTTGTGTAATGAATTATGAATTTCCATTGGATGATTTCATAGTAAAAGGTTAACTTTGTGCCCATTTGGATTAACAACACAAGGAGCAATTTATTGGGATGATCACTTTTTATCAGCTAAAGGAAACATGTGGATAAGCAAGTGTAGAGGCAGGTTCATTTTGAGTCTGTGTAACCTCTCTGCAAGCTGTGTCATTAGCTGAAGGATCCCAATAAAGTAGGACAACTGAACTTTGTTGCACAGGTAGATTAGTGAAGGAAATATATTTTCCTTTGCTTTATGTCTCAATAACAAAGATTTAACAGGGTTGTGAGAATTACTGCTTTGACAGCTTTTTTTCATTGGATTTCTTATTAAATTGAAATGGCACTTAGAATATAATAAAACTGCATCACCTGTCTCCCAAAAAGCTTCAGTGCCTGACATCCCCCATCTGGTTCTACCAAGTATCTTGACGGAACATTTTCCTCCTGATTTCTACTGTCTTTTCTGTCTGCTTTGCCTCCTCTCCTGTTCCGAACAAAGACTGTGAGATGAGGGTCATCTTTTCTGACAGCAGGGGAGGTCATCCCCTGCGAGATTGTCATACTCCACTGCCTTGGACGGCGTGCTGCTTTGTCCAGCCTCTTTGCTTGGCTGTGTGCTGCATGTCTGCTTGCATGTGTGACCGGGGGAAGATGTAGAAACCTTGACATCGAAGCACCACCCTGCTTCAGACTCCTGTGCTGGTGTGCATATTCAGAGGAGACAGCATTGCCCTCATGTTTTAGCTTCCCTCCGCGTCCTGTGCGACCACAGCATAAACGTCCCAACGTTAGCAGATATGAAATCCTGTGACAGGGAGGGTGCTGACCTTTGGATATAAATAATACTCTCCATTTGACTCGTGAAGAGAACAAATGCTTCGCTCTCCAAGCGGCTGTTGGTGGCTGCGCTAATTGCTTTAGTGTCCTCATCTCATCGGCTGCCAAGCCGCACTCTGCTGAGCCACGGACTTGGCTGCCGTATGAGAGAGAGTTGGACAACAGGGCTTTAAAATATGCCAACATCCATTTGACTGCTTGGCAGAAACACAAAGGGGAGGGAGAGAATGACAGAGAAAAATGAATGAGAAAAGGACCAACACCGGTGAACGATAGCGGTCAGAGGTAGCAGGCCAATGAGCAGTGCATAATGGTGAGGAATATTAGCCACACCGAGCAGCAGATATCATCTCTGATCTGTTTTAGCTTTACTTTGGATCCTGATTGCTTCACGAATGAACATGCCCTCAACTGGTGTGTGGAAATTTACATAGAAATCAATAACTATTGACTTGCCATTAAATTCATTCCCCTTTCCCCTGAACTATTTTCCCCTCATCCACCTCTCTTTTCTAATTCTTAATGATTGCTTTTCTGCTCAGCGGGGGCAATCTTCTAAAGCCTGGAAATTTCCTCCCTGTTGATTTGCATCAACTGCTCAGCGAGCTCAAAAACTCACCTGTCATGCAAATCAAGCACCACATGAGTGACGGCATACGAAATCTGAATCTTTCAACCAATTCTGGTTGTACGAAAAAACAACAAAAAGCCAATGGAAAGGGAAAACTCCCCTCAAGCCTTCAGTGGTAGCAGGAACCTTGGCACGCCATCAGAGGTTGATTTGTGTGTATTTTTGTGGGGGCTTGTATAATGGCTTTGACAGAGTCCTCTGATTGTGACCATCAGCAGCCAGCGCCCGTGTTAGGTCATTTATGATATTTGGTAACACTTTATTTGAAGGGGGTTGAATAAGACTGTCATGACACTTTCATAAACATGACATAACATGTCATGAACATGAATAAGCCTTCATGAATATTTATGACTGTTGTCATAAAGCGTCATTCTGTAAATTATGACACTTTTAATACAAAGTTGACATTCAAAATGTCTTTGTTATGACAACTTGACATTAAATAAGAAATCATTACTGTTTAAACTTTACCTTTAATAACAAAGTTACCCAATTCTTAAAGTGCAATCAGTAATACTTTAACAAATTTATATCAGTAATGATTTCTTGGTTAATGTCAAGTTGTCATAACAAAGACATTTTGAATAATGTCAACTTTGTATTAAAAGTGTCATAATTTACTGAATGACGCTTTATGACAACAGTCATAAATATTCATGAAGGTTTACTCATGTTCATGACATGTGTTTTGTCAGTCTTATTCAACCCCCTTCAAATAAAGTGTTACCTGATATTTTGACTCTCAGGCAGCAGAATTAAAACTGTCAAACTGCAAGGGCCAAAGAATGGACGTCAAAGGGCTTTCCAACATCTCTGCCCAGCAGTGCCATAAACATTAGAGGTATAATGATACCTCCAGCTCAGTATCTGGTCTTGGAAATCAAGTTTCCAAGACCAGATTTTATAGGAGTATTAAGAAATTAAAATTTTCCTTTTTATAATCAATTACAGTTTTGAAGTTTACCAAGCTTAATTCTCCCCCACAAGCATCTCTGAAGACAATAAAATTAAACTAATTTTCAGTCCACAAAGCAATATATTTCAAGTATGTCTAGGTTCTAGAATAAACCAGTCACCATCACCAGTCATGACATGAAAAGCGCTATAGTTCATCTACTTACAATTTAAATTGTCACACTTTTAAAAATGTATTAAACAAGACATTTTGTTTTGATGTGGCACTCATTTGAACATTTTTCTAACATACCTACAAGTATTATTGTTATTACCCAGTGCCTTTGATAGTCTGAAATCATTAGGTGTAATCTAACTTACATGCTGATGGCAGTTTATGAGAAACAACTTTGGAAATAAATATTGTGGAACTTTAATATTGCATTACTTCCTACTACAACATACAGTTTATTGAATCCATTTTCAAAGGTTAAGACTTTGTGAGGATGAAAATCCCCCAAACGTATTGAAGCATCTCTCATGGGATGTTTTGCCATCATATCTGTTGCAAAAACATTCTGGACCCTTGAAGCTACAGACATGGAAAGAGGAATTATATATCATAAGATTTTACTGTGATGTGTAATGACAGCCTGAAGTTATAGCAACACAAGTGATTGACTGTTCTGCCTTTGAACGGCTTGTCATTTACAGAATCCTTGCATTTCGGTGCTTCAGAAAATAGTTTTTAATCTATGCCAAGTTGTTGGACCTCCAGTGTAAGATTGTATTTGTATTACCCTACAAAACTTGAGCTTACTTCACGTCCCGTTTCATCGCAGTAGGTTTTCACATAATGCCAAGGAGCATTATGTGATTGTGTGAATGCTGGTGAGTGAAATACTCGGAAGAATGTAGCAACGTCTTAGGAGAAAGGATGCCGATTGCTAAATTGGCTGTTGTAAGATGGCAATGTAGGGAAGTGATCATTTGGTTTGAAGGGACACCAACCTGTCCCTTGAAGCAACAACTCTGCTTTCTCCTGCGTCATGTACCGCATTGTCTTTATGAAGTGTCTGTGAGATGTTCAAATAAGTCTGCGGTGCTTGTTCTTTCACAGCTGAAAGTTTGCAGATGACACAGAAGTGACGAGCCAGTTCACAGACTGCAACGAGTCAGCCCACAGGAAAATTGTGACGAGGTCAGGCGTGGCATGCGACAACAATCTGTCACTTCTGCCAAGACGATGGAGTGGCGACCCTTTGGGCTTGTTAATGAGCTTTTGATAAAAGTTGACATGTTAAAGTCGCCTCAAAAAAGGAAACAAAAAATGCCATTTAAACATGGACCTATGAAGGGTAAGGCAAGAAAAGCAAAATCAGCCACAAATGCTTATTTTTGTACCACCACCAAGTGTAGGTACCACTTAGGGCTACGTGCCTTGAAAGAGATTTGCTCTGAGCCCCCTATATTAATGTTGCTAATTCCCACCTGTACAAAAGATTTACAAGATGCTGTGTGGGAGGAAGGCTTAAAGCAACACCAGCAATCCAACCCTCCCCAAACCACAGAGTGTTTAGTCCCTCGCTGTCTAACAAATGGCACTGCAGCATTTCATGACTGGTGCAACTTCCACCCTGAAGCAATGAGATATCTATAGCTGAGTCTTGCAAATATCCCCAAGTGTTCTGTGCAAGACCTGGAGCAACAATTTCTCCAAAGTGCTTATAATTCACCAAACCCACACTTATGAAAAAGGAGGCAAAAAAAGGGCAACTAAATGTGAAAGTAAGCCATCGCTTGTATCTCTGTCTTCATTCGATACTGATAAAGATTAGGTTTAAATGAGTGTCAGAGCAGCAGTAGTATTTAAAATCAATTTAAAAAAGGAAAGTTATAATAAAGAATGTTTGTTAATGTATGATTTTGATGCTTAATCATAACATAATTTTGTTTTTTGGCACCCTGACTAGAAATCCAAACCATGTCATCTTGGAATGATGGCGTGCCTTGGTGACAACTCCATTCCTACTAAAACCGACTGGATTAAGCAGCCACAGAACAAAAGATAGTAGCTTTTTCAAATCCTTAACTAGAGAACAGAGCAGCAGAAACACCGCACTTCATATGCTGCTCACCAAATTTCAAGTTTGCCTGCTTTTTCATGAGTCACAAACCTTGGAAATAAATTGGTATATCATGGGCTATAATTGGATATCATATCCAACAGATATGTACCGCAATTACAGCATAAGGCCAGGAGTAGCCGTATGTGTGCCTCAGTGAGGGTTTACCCTTTAACTCAGATGCTGCAGCTTTAATAAATGCCATATGACCCAATCCATCTTGGTTACATGACATTTCAGCACTGTACAATGGTTAACAAGACCAACTATACATCATGCCAAGGTCTAAAATAATGACATCTCCAAGTTACATGACGGGAAGCACCAAAATATTAAGAACTTTTATGACCTCCTGTTTGGAATGTGGAATTCTATAGAATATTGGTCCATCAGAGGTTGTTCATTTATTGAGTGTGCTTTAAAAGGCCTGGGTCTGCACTCTGCCTCCCACATACACACACATGCATACACACAAGCTCCTCTTTCCTCTGCAGAATCTGCTTCGACAAGATAAGTGTGGGACTTGTAATTGTGCAAGGGCCCTCATCTCTCCGTGCCGGCTGATAATGGCGCAGTGAAAGCCTTGTGCTCATTACGCTCGCCTTTGTTGTTTTTATTGCATGGCTCGGCTGATTATTTTTTCAAGAGAATTCAGAGAGTTTAATGCTCTCCCTTGTTGAGTTGCCACTGTGGTGCGCAAATAAACCAATAAATAAATGGATGATTAAAAAGAAAAGCCAAAACAAAAGAAACATTTTAGCAGAATTCCAAGAATTTGTGCCTCGCCAAACTGCATGATGAACTTGCGATAGCACTGCTGATAAGGACAACTTCCAGGCTGCTTTCTGAAAGGAGCGACTGCTCGGAGAGAGGCTCACGGTATTAATGGCAGGGACCATTTCAACTGCAGTAGTGCGTGGAAGCATAAAAAAACAGATAAACTCTCTACATTCATTCTGCATGCATGGCTAGACCTCAGTCAATAGCAAGTGCTCAAGCTGTGTCTGCTTTGGTTTCCCATTATCTTTTTGAAAAATGTGAGAATAAATGTGACCTCGGGTTTTAGCAAGCTATCATAATACAGAAGCTGTCCAAAGTTATTATTTACAAGTCGACCTCCATGGAATTGTGCTAAACCAGTTGAGGCACTGAACTGAAAAACGTTTTATATTTATTCCTAGTAAAGACTGTGCCCTAAATTTTCCTCTGCACTGCTTCTTGTTTAGAGGATAAGAACAGACTACACAGCAGATAGAGGTATTACAGAGAAAGCACTTTATAAAGAAAATAATATCACAACCCCACTTTATTTTTTCCCTCTCACTTAGTCAAATTGCATCATTGTGTCGGATACTTGAGAATTTCCTGTGAGCCATCATAACGTCCTCAACCCTTATTTGTGGGTTTAATAATAAAAAAACAAGGAATGAAAGCTCATAACAACAAATTTATCCAAAAAGATAAATCATCAAGTCTCAGTGATGAAACTGGAGTGGCTAAAAGGAAACTTATGTTGTCGCTTCAAAAGGCGACAACATAAGTTGTCGCCTTTTGAAGAAACATCTAATCGATGTAAGAAACATCTAATCGAAACCTCAATTCATGCAGAGTGGTGTGCATCTCCAAAATATAATATATTGACCTACAATTTTCCAATGACAACTTGTCCAGATTGCTGTTTTTTTATTAGTTGTGTGATAACTGCTTTTTTTAAAGTCTGGATGAGTTTACTATTTGAATCAGATCAGACAGAATGACAGGCAAATATGGAGACAGCAGAAAGAGGAGCTTAATTGACATAACGTTTAATCTAAGTTTTTATGGTTGAGTTGGTGGAATTCAATCATTTTCTCTATACGTTTTAACTGGGCATAGCATTGGTACTATATTTGATATTGATGTGCAGACTGACCCTCTATATTTTTATTTTAAAGTTAGTAAATTCACTGCAGGTCCTTTAAAGTGGAATTTAAATGCTACAGCCACAGGAGAGTTTGTTAATCTGTCGACTGTGGCAAACAAGCCATGAACATTGTTAATGTTTTTTTTTGTGTGTGTTAGTAGCAATCGTAAATATATGTGTGATATTTATGCTTTTAATACGCAGATGCAGACTGAAAACTATTAATTCAACCCATAATTTCAGCTAAAAAAAATAAATAAATAAAACCTAATAGGAGTTTTTATGTGCAGTCCACTGAAAATATACTGCACTTCTCCTTAGGCATGATTACACCCAATTACTTTCACCTAATAAATTACAAAATAGTGCTTAGCTTCTGTCATGAGCCCACACTCCCTCGCACTGAACAGATCATGTGTATTAAATCATTTTATCATCACTTTTGTTTTGGGACACTTCACAAATTCGCCAAAGTTTATATGTAGTTGCAGATCATTATTGTTCTAGATAGAAAATATTTTTTAAAAAATCATTTAAGTTTGTCAAACATTTAAAAATCAATTGTCAATCAACATTGATTGGTTTAAACTGACTGACTAACTACAATGGATTATAACAAAATCCATTGTAATCATTGCATCAATACTAGTATCAAGATCTTTGTCCTGCAGACATGACAGAAGCATACTGCACCTAATCACACTTAAACCAACAAGATTAACTTGCATTATTGAGATTGACTGTTGCTTGCTCTGGGGCTATTGGCCTTCATTAGCAGATGACAAAGTGGAAAGTGGGTGGCTATAAAGGTGACTTTTATAGCCACTTCTCTGTAGGGTGTTCATAACCGTGCCTGTTTGAGATGACTGTTCTTGCATGAAACATCATGTAGCTGTAAAGCACTCAAGCATTTTACAGTGTTTTCCATTTAAGTGTGATAGTGGGGAGGGTTTTGACCTTACTGTATGCATATACACTGAAGGCAACACTTCTAACAACATCATGACTTTAAAGGATGCCTTCAAGTTGCTTTGTGACATTGTTGGAGGAAATGGTAACTTTAAAGAGATGATGGAAGTGTTCTGAACTGATATGTTTTATAGGGTTTAATCACATTGTATATGGTATACACTGTCTTCCACAATACTGACGCAAAGGAAAATAAGGGTCAGGGGGTTCTCTCTGTACCTTTACTGTAATTAGACGAAATGTCTTTTTGCAAAGAGGCAGTCAGACACAGGCTGTCACTGGAAGGTTAGCTTTCTTCTTTTGCATCAAAGATCCGAAGCCGTGGGGTCAGTATTATACAAGAACGGTCTAAAAGGCAAGGCTGTGCATCTTTAGTCTCCAGTCTTTGGATAATGTAGTTATGGGTAATGTAGTATCACTAGAGGTGAACTAAGTAAGATAGCAATTGAGTTAATTTTTAAAACAGAGGCTGTAGTTACAATATCATCCATATTTACTGTTAACACTGGAACAGATGCAGGGGAAAAAAAATAAAAACCCTTAAAATAAATGCTGAACATTACTTCATTTGCATGAGAGCAAAACAAACCTGGGTTCATCTCCAAACTTGCTTGTTTCATTTCCAGGTGTTTTACATTTTTTAATAGTTACTCTTAAAGTAGCTATGAGCTTCTGGTCAGTAGCAATAGCATGCTCTCTTCCTCATTTTGAGAATTGGCTAAGAAAAAGGAGTTTTGTGCAGTACCACAGTAAAACGGTCATGAATTAACGTTTGAAAATTCCTAGAAACCAAGTCGCTTTCTACCCATAAGTAGTGCATCATTTTCTGATTGATAACTAAGGGATCAAACTTACAAAAGCTCCTGCTGGGTGCTTAACACTTGGCAGAAAACTGCTCCATCACACAATGAAGGTAATGTCTCAACTCCACCAGCAGAATAACATTATCGAAAAAAAAAAGAAGAAAAAAAAAAGCTAACACACCATGAGCTCCTGCACTTAAACACCAAAAATATACCCATTTTAAGCTACCCGTTATAGATAGCTTGAGTAGAACAACACAGCTGCAGCAATGGCCATCTATGGGCGAGTCATAAAACTGACTTTGGCACTTTCTTACTCTTCTGTTATCTGCTAAAAAAACAAAACAAAAAAAACACCAGTTAAAAGCTTTGTGCAGGTCTAGAAAAAATAAAAATGGACAGCACAGTCAAACTCTAATCAGGCCTTCAGCAATGTGTAAAGATCTGCTCCACAGTGAAACGGTCATGTTCAATAGCTAGGGGAAAACTTAAATTGGTGCATGCATAATTATCTGTCTTATGAGTCTACAGCCGAACCCACAAGGGATTGACAGCTCTTCAGGATGTATCCCAAATCTGTCCCTTTGATTGCTGGGATAAGTGTTAGTCTCAGTACAATTTCTAAGAGAATGAACTATTACAGAAAATAAGTCACTACACAAGTATTCTTAAGATGCTTAAATGGAGAATGGCACCATTGCAACATGTCAGTGGGGCTTTGTTTATTTATGAGCAGGAGAAATTGCAACAGTCTTCTCCAGGGATATTTCATTTGTGCTGGCCTGCTTTTGAATTATTCTGGTGCAACACTCAGAAATTTGTGGAAAGGAAGCTACACATGGGCAGCGATTTCTTCCAAAAATTGTAAAAGCACACCATTTCTTTTTGGTTTTATCAAACCGTCCAACTTAGAAGTCGCAGTCTAACTTACCAACGTCTCCAGAGGAAAGTGTAGCTTCCTGGCTAGTCCATAAAGTGGACCAGCATCTTGTCTTCTCAGAAATAAAATATATCCAGAGACACATGAAATACTGAGTAGATCAGCAGTAAAAAGAAAACAAATAAATAAAAAATACTCGCACCGCATCTGGCTTATTCAACAATGCTGTGTTCAAAGTCACTTTAAGGTCTTTCTTCCCCATTCAGATCTATGTTTTCAGCAAAATGTATAGATACCTAAATGTATTATTGTGATTGGCTAAGTAACCATTTGAGCTGACAATCACTTGGAAGGTAAAGTGGGCTAATGAGTGTCCGTCCATTCGACTGAACAGACGAAGCTTTCAGCTCCTTTGATGGGAGGAATTATAATGACTTTACCATTGTTTTTGAAGCTCTAAATATAAAACCCAAGCATATTATGCATAAAAAAAATAAATAAAAAAAACAACCCCAGTAAGCACCACTGCTTCATTTTGAAATCCTTACATGTACAAGGATTTCTTTGTGATGACAGCTTGGCTAATAATTTATGCCTTGTTGACAGAGTAGAGAGGGTAAGACCGAAAGAAACAGAAAATGGAGCAAATCCAACTTGATTTAGTATGTTTGTTTCACTAGTCTGATTCCCAACCTCCACAACCCTTCATTAATCCTTCCCAAACATTCACCGCCAACACCCCCACCATCCTCTGCTTCCTAGCAGAGTGAGACATACTAACAAGGAAAATAAGCTCACAAATACCTAAATGATTGGATTAAGGGAGAAAGGAGTGCGCCAAAGGTGAAGACAAGAAGCACCTAGGCATTATCCCAACTCCATAAACACTGCGAGCAATCTCCCGTTATGAGTTCCTGTTATGCACAAGAGAATAATAAGGCCGTCTCTTCTCAGCGGCGAGAACAATAATGAGTTTGCAGGGAAACGGTTGCAGAAGTTCAATAGCTGCACCTTCTTTTTTCTAGTGATGAGAGGGACCTCTTTCTTTCTTTCTGTCCGTATTCCTTTTTTTCTATCTGTGGTAAGAAAACTCTTCACTGGGCATCAATCCCCTGAAAATACGATTAAGGTACTGACTCATCGCGTGGCCCATGGGGTGTAGTGACCAAAGCAGTGAGGCTGTTTGTGTGTGCGCAGGATTCAGTGTGTGCATCCATTCTCATTTGTCCATTTGTAACACACAGAAAGGCAGCCAAAAAATAAATAAATAAATAACTGCACATCCACATAGTACTGTAGGAAAGAAGAAAATAGGCAAGTCCTTTTTCGTCTGATTCAGTCGGATGGTTAAAGGCACGACTATCCACACACGGATACATTCGCCCCTACTACTTCTTCACTTCCCACCCTTTTTTCCATAAAAATCTAAATGTAATAGTGGATGCTTTTTGTAGCACAAGGCCACACTATATAAGAGGGACAGAGACAAAGTAGAGGGTAGCAGATGGAAACCGAGGGTCTAAAGGGTGCTTGATGTGTCTTAGAATGTCAAGTTGAATTTCCTGGACTGCAAGGGGAAATGAAAGGCTCCAGTGTGAAGATGATGGCAATTATAGCTCACTTCCCCCCCCCCTCCTCCTCAAACAGTCTACTGTACTTTGGAGGCACTTAAATTTAGAGCTTCAGGAGCGTTTCAGCTGTATGGAAAGAAATATCTCAGAGACATGACAAACCCTGGAGTTCCTCTCTCCTTGATTACCAAGATCAGAATGCTGTGAAACAAAAGCTCTCGTGTCACTGGCAACACTCAGAAAATGACTTGTCACCACAACGCCCCACTCTGTGTACGAAACCACATTATTGGTGACAAGTTGTTTTGTCTCGATTTGGTCTGCTGGTAAGCAGTAAACAATGGGAAAGATTTTACCATGGCAGCCTGACATCTTAAGAAAAAAAGACGAGTTTGCTTTTGGTTCAGTTTGTTTTGACAAGTTTCATAGAAGAGCTGAAAGATTTGGGAAAAAAAGGAAGGAAAAAAAATGATTGTGTGATCTTCAAAACTTTGCGACACATCTGATCGATATTCTTCACTCAAAACAAAAAAGTGGGCTGTCACCACTTCTCAATGACATTTCGGAAGGGAAATGTTGGGCTTTAGTTGCTGTAATTTTTACCAACATGTCTTTGAAAAAAAAAAAAAAAAAAACTAAGAGTTTTGGTGCCTGGAACAGAGAAAACAAAAAAGTGAAAAAAAAAAAAAAATTGAAGTATGACTAAAAGGAGTGTAGGACTTCATAGGTCTACCTGACAAAAGTATCGTCTTTATTAACCCTGACTAGCTTGTGTCTGCTGTAGAAAATAATTCTTTGATGAGTTTGCCAGTCTGTTTCACCGAGACGACGGCTTGGCCAGGGTGTTGCGGCAGCATTAAGGGATTTTCACACTTGATAGTCTGTATGTCTTGGTTGAATTGTGGCGCAAAATTGCAATTTTTCTTACATTTCCATCTGTTGGTACTTCTTGCTCCCTGATCCGTCTCTTGTATTCCTTGGTCTTCATGATGTCATTGATTCACTAATATTCTCCAACAAGCCTCTAAGATCTTAACACAACACCTGTATTTATAGAGAATAAAAGGACCCCTTTTATTAATTAGGGGACATCTAAAGGCAATTCAAGACACTACTGGATTTCAATTATTTTTCCTTCTGAGCAGTTCAGGTAAAGAGAAGTGAATCAATTTTAGTGCACTCAATACTTCAGAATTTTTTAGTTTAGAAAGAGTAAAAAAATATGTGCAATTTTCCTTCGACTTCATAATTATGCACTTTGTTCAATCACATAAAAAATTTATGAATTATTTTTGCAATACTGTGTACGTTTTCATGCCTGAAGGTCTGAGGACATATGGTTCTAAAATTCTCATATGACTACCACAGTCTATGCAATCCAGTCTTCATGTTGGAAGACACGTACCAAGTATGGAACAGCAAAACTTTCTGCTCGTGACTGGGTTAATACATTTTCATTCTCACCAACAGTGTCATTCAGAATAAAATGCATGTACAAATGCAAACAACTGTGCCATATTATTAAACAAATATGCATTTTGCAGTAGATAATATTTTAGCGTTTATATGCCTAACCATGCACGCATGAAATGAGTTAAAAAAAAAATAAAAAAATTAGCATGGAAGCTGACAGAGTTTGAATTTGGGTGCTTGAATTATTCACCAGTCTGCTCAGAGGACCAACCCCGTTCCACCTCTCCCACCTCCCACCCTCATCCTACTTTTTCTAGCCTCTTTGGGAAGAGGGGTGATGCTAGATCAGATCAATCCTCACAGCTCTAAAGAAGTCGAGAAGATCTGGCCTGCTACTGCCTGAACTCATGCAGCTGATCTCATCTTTTTTGTATGTTTTAATTATGAATGACATTTGCGGAGCAGCAGTGCGGCTCAATAGCTGCCAGAGGAGGACAGAGCTTTCTCTTTGCAGGCGAAATCAGTCAATCTTACCATCGATCAATCATCCATGAATCCATGGCATCCATTTCATTGGGAAAAAGTTTGTGAACTTAACACATGGATTGAAGGAACTTTTGGGGGGAAATGAGCAATTTCCATTAGTAACAACATTTCAGGTATGCAAACATTTCCTTCTTGATAATCTGAGCTGGAAAGCTTTACATAAGCACACTTGGCACCACTCCTGGACCATCCAGTCTGCCAGAAGCAGAGCATACAAAGCAAGCAGGCAAAGATAAGACAAAGTGACACGTTATGTAAATACAGATTTAGAAAAGCCAGGCAAAACCTGATGGCATCAATGATGCATATGTGACTCCTTAAGGCAATCAACTCTTTCCTCTGCAGGGAACCAAATCCTCCCCAGATAAGATCTTCATTGGATCATGTCTGCTGAGTGATGGCCGATGTGACCATTCGGACAGAAAGGCAGGAAGCAGGAGGAGGTGGAGATAAAGGGATGTGTGTGAGTGATAGCGTGCTGAGTCAAGCTTCGTTTTTAGTGTGGTATTAAGATTTTATGGATATTATGGCTGTACTGTACAACAATTTTTACAACTCACATCCCAACTGGTGCTGAAGCAGTAAAACGTATCGCCCTGGGAATATTAAAGGCTGGTTATGCTGCATCATTTCATAAAGACAAGAGAAACTTTATCCGGAGTTTAGACCTTGGGACTTTGTGCTTTGACACGGTGGTGTGAATCAGATTCATGGATGCCTCTTGTCCTAATTTGAGTGAGATTCATCTGAGCACAGCGAGACATGGGTTAACAATTTTGTCCAGATTAGGGAGAAATTTAGTATTGGACTGTCTCCAAAAATATTAAATATATTTTTTGTCAGAAGCCTTCAGGCGTTGCACTGAAACTCACAATGTACCTTGTATTCAGGAAAGTATTTTCTTAGAATTTGGCTTAGTTTTGCAAATTCGATATAAAATAATGGTTAAAATTTAATTTAGAAAAATGTCATATTACAAACAAGCTTTACTTAGTGAATTAGCTCTAGAAAATGTATGGAAATGTGCATTCCTCTTCCCGTCGCTAAAAATAAGTCAAATGTTACTGCACTTCACAGGTTATCTCTGTTTTATTTACATGAATCTCTTTCAGCCACAGTTTTTCCCTCCACTTAACTTTCAATCAATATTCTTGTTAAAATGGCCTCCTTATAATAGGTGTCAACCTCTGCAAGATATTGTGGGGGGAAATACAATTTCTATGCTTAAAGTCCCTTTTAACAGAAACATATACTTTATGTCTCACTTTGCTTGTAATTAATATATGTGTAGTACTCAAGTCTTCTTTTGTTGATGACATTCTAACATTCAAGATAAAATGGTGTTATCTTCAGCCGTGAAAAGGAATAAGTACCAACAATTACTGGACAAAAGAAAAAATTTGGAACGGATCAGACTAATTCAGTTATTTAACTGCATCTAATGAAACTATTTTGCTTCCATTTCTGCTCCCACTGCAGGGTGTCAACACCGCCGCCAGTTTTCATCAAAAGTAGGGATATATTTGTTGAGCAAGCACTTAAGAAACCCACCTTTGCCGTAAAACCTCGCTTTACTTTGACGTTGCAGGACACAAGGTTTATTGCTCGAAGATTGCAGCAGATCCCCAAGGGCCTAATTAGAGCTATCAAAGCAAAACTAATGGGTAAGGTATCAAAGAGAGAATGCTTCATCAAGGACATACGACAGTGTGAAGGTCAGCATGCACCGTCACACTGCATCTCATCATCTTCAGTCGCTACCGCAGAATATGGATGACCCCGGAGCATGCTAATGGCTCAGGCTGTTGTGTGGACGTGACAGTGCTTTTTTTTTTTTCTTCCACTTTTTATCTCTCAGAGCTCGGCTATTAATTCTGATTGTGCGATTCACATTCAGACACACAGACTCTCACTAAAAATTCCTGGTCCACCCACCTGCAGCTGTCGACACCCCGATGCATCTAGAGCAGGACAATTAGTAATCCATCACCGATGTTTACAGTCTGGGTGGTGGGGGCTCTGGAGAAGAGGGGGAGGAAGAGAATCTACAATAGGGGGTTTGCGAAAAAGAACGAGACAAAAACAAAGCAAATGGAATGGCGGGGAAGTAGTAAACAAGGGTAAGAGGACGGCCAGGATAAACAAGTGGTTTGTTTTTTTTGTTGTTTTTTTTTTTTTTTTATTATTCTGACTTGTAACTTCTTCAGTGTGTGTTTGCGTCTGGGAGGATGTGCAAGGCCCAGAGAAGATTACAAGTCATTTTTGCTTTAGCATGCTGAATGGGTGCAGAGCACAGCCCTGCATGCATATTAACAGTGTGTCATGTGCAAGCCTGCCCGTCTAGGAAAACTGTGTGGGACATGGAGGGATGTGTTGCAGGGAGAAGGAGAGGAGCAATAATAAAAAAAAGAGAAAGATGAGCAGAAAAGCAAGAAAGAGAAAGCCACTAGATGGCACTGTTGGGTGGCGAATTCACACGTTCGGTTGCATTTTCTCTCTCTCTTCCCTTTTCTAGGTCTCTGTTTCTGTCTCATGTTGTCTCTTTCTCCCCATCCTCTATTTCCCTCCATCCGTCTTTTTTACCTCCTCCACTTCTCCACTTTTCCCTCTCGCTCTTTCAGCACATGGCATCCATGATGGAGCCGGTTATACAGCTGGGAATCTAACACACAGAACTGTAGTGTTTCCTGAATCGAAGCTAGGCGCTTGAGGAGCCCAGAAAGCTCACCCAAGAACACCGTCTGTCTGTTTAATTGACTGGCATCAATGTACGAACACTCACACGCGTGGACAGACTCATGTTCACCGATACTACTTATATGCAACACATAAAATACAATTACAGCAACAACAAGTTGGTAATAAAATGGAAGCCTGCATTGTTTCTTGGTGAGGGAGTGAAAGACAGAACTGGATGAATGCATAAACACCACTAATCAGAGAGCAAGTTCAATTTCCTCCAGGATGAGACAGGTGAAAATGGGAGCAGGAGTGGACATGCTGCCAATGTGGTAAAAGTCAATGGTACGAGTGAAGATTAGGTGAAAATAAGGACACAACGGATAGTTCAGTCTGAAACTGAGACCATCGTTTGGTATTCAGTATTTTTCAAAAGAAATCACGAGGACTGTGTGGTTTATGCAAGTACCCAGTCTGAATGACTGTTGAGAAAATGTTTTGCTACAATTAGAATTGCAAGTCTGTGGGATATGTTTCTACTAGTTTTGTGCATCTTGTAAAAACACTCAAGCGTAGTCAAAATAATTTGAGAGCATTCATGCATATTGAACAAAGTTTTACCAAAGATCAAGTCAGGAAATTTACTGAGACGCTCCAGCACATGGATATGCTGTCTTCCACACTAATGCTAGGGATTTGTTGTCGTATTGGGAAGCTTCTAGCATGTTTTTGAAGGACTGTCCTGTATTTAGCTCCAGACATCTTCCCATCATTTTTAGCCACCCTCTAAGTTTCTCCTGGAGTAAATACATAAGTATACATAGTCCTTGCCATTTAATTAGTTCAGTCCATGTCCATTTTTTTTATTCATTCAATAACTGCAATATGAATTGTTATGGATATGTAGAGCATATAATTATAATGGTGCTTTCAAATCCAACTCAACAACTGCAGTTGAAAGCCGCTGGGGTTTCTGCCATTGTTTTACAGTCCTATTGTTGCTGCTTCTACAAAACCAACATTACACATATCCATTATTCACCTTAAGGATTTACTTCCCTTAAAATGAGATTTTACTTTGTTTTTTTTTTGTTGTTTTTTTAGACCCCACTGCCAGAACGCCCCTTTGGATATCCCCCATTTACAACCACATTTATTTCTGGCCTTGGATCTATTCTGGGACTCGATCATTTTGATGGAGGATAAGGGCTGGGCAGAACCCCTGGACAACAGAGCAGAGGAGTCCTTTGCCAAACTATACGTCTAGACATCTAATTCAAATATGACGGAGTGAGTGATGGCTTTGCCCATGGATGAGATTGAGTGCAGGCAGGGTTTTCCCCCCCCTCCACCCCCCATCTTCTTGGTTTGCTGAGAGCTCAAATAGAGGAATAAGCTCTGTGACAGATTTAGATAGTCAGAAGAGATACTGACAGCCAGGGCTGAGATTTGTAGCTCAATATGTCATTTTCTGTTGATTTGAATTTTTGTTCTAGAAACTGCAATGACTGTTGAATTAGTTGTTCTTGTACATTTTCAGCTGTTCCCATCTCAACAGAGAAAGAAATGCACAGATGGTTTACAATCTGCAGCAGATTTATTACCAGGCCACTCACAATTACACTACCTTTATTCGAGGAAGAACAACCTGTTTTTTGTTTCATCTCGGTGTAAATGCAAATATAACCAAGATGTAAATTGGGTGTAATGTCCAAAAATCTTAGGAGGAAAAAAATACAACAAAACAGTTTAGATTATCTGTGATGCAGCTGTGTCTGCTGGGAGTTTCAGAATAATTTGGCATCAATAGAGGATGATTTGTTAATGTACCTGCTGCAACTTCATATGTTGGTCAATAAAATAAAAGATTAACTCAGAATATTGTCCCGTATTTTACATTTCCTGATCAACGTACTGCAATGCAGACATGAACATGCCCTTTTGCCTCTGGACAAAAAGAGCCCTTCTGAAATATTTGAGTTTTTTTTTTTTGTTTTTTTTACAGTGTAGTGTGCAACACACTACACTGTAAAAAGATGTAAAATGATAGCAAAATGAGAAAGGGGTATGATACTTTTCAAGGAAGTGCATATCTGCTTCATCTTACATATACCAAGAAAGTTAACCCATTAGATATATTAAATCAGATTCAGCCTCCCCATGACAAAAGATGTATTGTTTTATTTGTCAAACGGTCATTTTTTTTAACTCAAGCCTCTCTGAGTTACTTGGTGGTGAAGAGCCCGATATTTTCTGCACATAAATCTTGAATATTTCTGCATTTTCTTAGCTACAGAAATGAAAATTTTAAAAATTGCGATTGACAGGTTGAACAGCTAAGAAAAAAAATTCCAAAAATCATCCTGCTCTCCATGGCTACTGCTTGTTATTCATTGACACGCACACTGTACATAGACATACACAGCACTTGCATGAATCAACATAGTTGTATTGAAAATGACTACTTTCTGAAAGTTTTCTTCTCAATACTGTCTCCTTGAATATTCTTGATTCGTTACTCATTTGACCCACTCTCGCCCTTCCATTCCTCCACAACAGCCTTAATACTCTCTCCACAGAGTTGTAAGTAGCCTTCCGTGGTCACCCTGGGTCAGCCTGGATTGTTGATTTAATCCTTGTCTGATGTTGTCTCAAGCTCACGGCCTGACTCAAATGACTGTAGCACCGACTGACTGGACCTCTCCGTTCGGCTGCCTGATAACGCCTCTCCTTAGAGCCCGCCAGTTCGATTTGATCGGGAAAGCTGATGAGAGGCAGACACAGCCAGGTATTGCTGTTTACCTAAGATGCTTTAAGAAGCAGCTAAGGTTGAGTGCGACGGACTTATCGGAAGCAAGGTTCACCGTGAATTGCTGAAACTGTGTCTAAAGTGCGATATGGTGGGGGGAAAAAAAACAAAAGCAAAGCTATTATTGCTCTGTCAACTTCGTTTTACACCCAAAATGCCATATTTGCTTCTAAAACAGAAACTATAAATGAATTTGAACTGCAGCTGCTGTAGATATTTTGCCTTCAGCTTCATCGCCATGTAAATGAGGCATAAGTAAGGATTCCTACATATTTCCATAGAAAATTCTGTATTATTCCAGGCTCAAAACTCCAGTGTTCTCAGTCCTTCTGAGCTTAATTATATACATGTCTGCTACAGAAGTAGACATTTATATATGAAAACTGAGAAACCAAAACAAAAAGATGAATGACTGACAGAGAAAGGATGACAACAGAACCAAGTTCATGAATGACGGAAAGATAAAAAACAACTTGTGGACAGCTATAGAGAGGTTAAAGAACTGATGGACAAAAAGATGTAAGGGCAAATAGATGAACGAGAAAAAAAACTATAAGGACAACTTGATGGAAATCGCAGCAAATGAACAAAGGATAATTGGATGGGTGTTTGAAAAGTTGAACAGAAAATGGACATATTCATAGTTAAAATGACAGAATTTTTATGAACAACTTACAAAAGGTTGGATAAAAGGGAGACAACGGGATAAAAAAACTAAAATATGTTAACACATTTTTCCAACATTTTATCCTCACCAATTTCCTCTTTTATTATTCTTTTCCCTTCCCAACACTGAAAACACCAAGTAAAATCCCAGACTTTTCCACTCTGCTCAACATGAATTTTTGACTGTACTCTTTTATGCTAAACTATTCATCACTGGTTGCTGCCCAGTGGAAGACAAGCCCACTGCTGGAGGGCATTGAGCAGTTCCACAACAGAGGTGGATTAGATACCAGTCCCAATGGCGTCTCACTAGTGGCCGTTACGGGGTGGGCAAAAAATTATTAATTCATTTCACCCATCCAGATTTCAACAATCTTTGGCAGATCAGAGTTGGCAGCTGCTTGGTCACAGATGGACTTCTGTTTGCAAAAATGATCATTGTTATCCGATGCCCTCTCCAAATTGGTACAGTTTAATGTAACTGAATGAGTGAAAGCTCAAACTCACTGTCCTGCTTAAGAATTTGCACTTTTAGTTTTATATACACGTGAGTGTGTGTGAGAGAGAGTTGTATTGTAAGCGAGTGTGTACTGCTTCATTTTGGTAATGGAAATTCTGGGAAGCCTTTAGTAGTTGCCACTGGTAATGGAATGAGAACGTATGTATAATTTAAGGCTCCACTTCAGGCTCCCAAAAGGCACACACGGTCATATCCTAGCAAGCACACATATCCACACGGAGCTTAATCACTTTCAGTGTTTCCTCATCTGAGTGAGTGAAAGCAGCACTAATACAGCACTATAGTTTCAGCTCTCCTGGAGCCTCTACATCTTCTGTACTTATCTAGGCCAACTGGCAGAATAAGCAACGACTGCACAGAAATACTGTGAGCTTAGAAATATTGATATAAAGGAGCATTTATGATTTAACAGCAAAAAAATTAGCCATAGTATTATGACCATTTAATTTCAAAGTAGATCATGACATTGATATATCTGCATACTTCCCCAAACACTTCAACAAACTTTGGACTCAACTACCTGAAAACCTAAGATGTGTACAAACTGCTGGCTTCTTTATATCAGAGCACAAACTTTACTGGCACCCACAGTTTACATCATCTGGTTTGTCAGCAATACAGTTTCTTAAACAATCCTGTTGCTCTGATTTTAATTGATCAATATTTGGAAGCATGGCCAACACGGTCAGACTGAAAGGTTCTTTCATTTCCTCCGCTGCGTTACCGAAGTACAACCATAGGCAGACTACAACTGAATATTGGCACAGAAAATTGACATTGTTCACAACTTCTTCTGTTTGCTGATTGGCCAGGATGAAATGCATTCTGAGAAATAGAGCTCAATGGATAAAACCCAGTGGTTAGCATATCATGTAGGTTCTGTGTTGCCCCTTTTCCACCAGCTCAGCTCAACTTCAGAGTGAACGCATTTCCACGACCAGCTCGGTTTGTAGCAGGGTGATGCCTCCTGGTGGTGGGGTGGTATAGCGCCCTGTCTACAGGCGCCAAATGCTGTTACTATACGACCTAATGCGAGTTGTTGTTTTTCTGAGACAAAAGAAGAAGAGAAAGCTGAGCTATTGTTTTATATTGGATAGAATGATGTTGTACAGAGTAGAAATTAAACATGGCAATGTATTCACTTTTGGATAACATTGTAGATTACCAATAAAGGTAAGTGTCAATGAAATGAGTTACTAATGTAATTCCATCCACAGAAGGAATTGTTTAAGACAGACAGGTTACTTTATATACAAACACTTTTTTTACCATCTTTACATACACAATTATAAATAACTGGAATAGTTGTGTAAATTAAAGACAAAACATAATTACTTTTAAGTTTTAGACCTATGCAGACAGACAGCCGTGGATAAAATACCACTCTTGTTTCTGCAGGTTTATTGTTCATTTTTAAGTCTTGTACAATTAATAGTTCATATCCATTTAATTAGAGAACTGAAATATAGCCATTTTACAACAACAGAATATCATACAACATGTTTTATTATCTCACAACAGTGGAAACTCTGGTGCAACAGCAAAATGAGAAACAATCGAAGCACGTAGATTCACGCAAAGATAAAACATAAAAAACAAATTAAGGCAACATGCTGTACAATATTGACAGTTATTTATAACAGGAATGTGCAATCTTCAGAAAATGCGCATGTTGTGTTTGAGCAATACAATACAGCAGACTTTGTGTTTCAAATGTCTTCCATGATTGTGTGTAGGCAACCTTAAATTTAGTAAAAAAAACAGACAGATATATCTGCAAACTGCTCACCTGGCAGCGGCGTTAGCTGCATCTGAGTCGGGGTTCACCGTGGGGCTCCGTCGGCTCCAAAGTGGCTAACGAGGCTTTCCATTCTCTCAGCTACGTTGACAAAAACAACTCACCCCTCACTGCTCCATTGAGCTGCCAGTGAATATTGAAATCTGATGCAAAGAAAAGCCGGCATCTTTGTTCTCCGCTTACTTGTAGCTTCCATCACTTGCATGTTGCAGCGAGTTTGAAACGTTGCGCCTTTGTTTTTCCTTGTCTTTTTGTTCTTACGTTTGACCACACCTAATCAGTGAACAGGTGTGAAGCTTGCATCACCCACGAAAGCAGAGCTGGCCCGGCTGGCTCTACTCTGAAGCAGGGAAATAAAAAGCAGGGCCAGCCTCAAAAGAAGCCGGTGGAAATGCTCGCAAAGCTAGTTGAGTAGAGCTATACCGGTGGAAAAGGGGCATTTGTATTATGCTTATCTCTCCAAGGATTAGAGGAGCTCCTATTTGCATGCAGTACAGTTTAGAACGTGAAAAGTCTCACTCCAGAGTGCAAATCAAATCAGAATTAGTCTGTTAACATGGATTCAGTTTCATGTACTCAAATTCAGCCTAAGGATTCAGTTTCCACAGATTCTAAATATATGGATCTCTCTGCATTCAGCACGTAACTAATTCAATCAAACTTTGTACTTATGATTTAATCACTGAACCACTTCTGATCCATCAGCATTTAACGGAAGATCAATCAGAGGTAGAGCTGCCAAGTGGCTTACCTTGGGTTCGGTGGGTGGTGTATTCAGTAGAATCAACTGTGCCTTCTCCCCATGAACCCCACCGCTGTGTCTTTACTGCAGGAAGAGTGACTTTTGGTCTCCCTGGAGTTCACTGGGAGCTGCTGGTTCTGGCCCAGATCGTTGGATGTCTTGCTGGTTCTTCACTTTTGGAAAAAGTTTGACACAAAGAAAAAATGCTGTTCAAGTTGCCAAGTGACAATGGACATGTGCGTCAATGTTGCAAAAAATTGAAATCTTTCACAATTCCGCACACAAATGAGGAAAAAACATGTATTGCTACGAGGAAGATCAGCTGCGACCATTAAGTGGTTAGGCAAGTCTTGATGGGTTGAGTCAAAACACATTTCATCTTCTGGGAAGAGGACACTATTGTGGAAGAAAACATAAAGAGGACTGATTAGCCAATCAGATACAGATTTGGAGTAATGTAAACGAGCTATGTTACATTTTCCAAACCAGATTAATGAAACTGCATAGAGAGAGAAGTAGATGTGTGCAATACTGCATATTTTTGTATGCATCAAAGTAGGAAGGCCACAATGACTTTATAGTAACATAACCAGTGTTTGTATGACTTATGTAAACAGAATTTAAAGTTTGACTGAATGTGCTTTTCTTCCAAGTAAGCGTATATATTTTAAAGGGGCATTGACAAAAACAGTTATGGTGTATGAAAAGTCAAATTTGATGTTTGTGTGCTGCATACGTCACATGCTGAGTTTGTGTTGGAGTTCAAATCAGTAAAATATTGCAAAAGAAAAACTTTTTAGTGTATGGAACAAGAGAATGCTTTGCCGTAGCCTTAAGCATTTGCATAATTTCCCATTGAAAACATCAAGGAAGACGTATGTCAGTACAAAGTATACTGTCAGCACCATTTGTACACAAAAAGCTCTCCATATTGTTGCTCCATTTTGCCCTTTAATTGGTATTTGCCCGACGACATTTCAAAACACATTTGACTGTCATATCATTAACATCCACTCGGTTTCCTTCTGTTTGTGTATGCAATTTGCATTTGATTTCTACCAGTCAAGCTATAATTTACACAGGGCCACGTCCGGTGTGAGCGTGTGTGGCAGAACGCCAAGCGATGAGTCAGGACATTATAATGACTGGGCGGCATTGTGAGGGAAAAAATGGTTTTTGTACCTTCATCCTTGTCAAAACAGCTCCATTGTGTCTTTCCTCTGAAGATGAAAGTTGGCAGACTAAGAAAAGAAGCCATACAGCAGCTTTGTGTCCTTTTCTGTCCATTCTTCACCTGTTTTTTGTGTATTAGCTGCCCTAACAATGGAGGTGAAAAAGCAATCATTACAGCCATCTGAAATGGAGGGAGTGGAGCCTTCATCTCTGGCATGTTTGTTTCCAGAGTTATGAAGTAGTGTTTCATTCCAAGGGGAAAAACTATTAAAGTTAAATATGGTCCCCTTTAGAAAAAAATGTCTCTTAAACTATTTACCAAAAATAATTGCCATACAATTTTGGTTCAACTTTACATGGCAAAATCCACTAAATAGATTTTCTGACAACATGAAGTTGAATCTCCAAGTACAATTTTCAGCGTTCCATTTTTGCCTATAATATCCTACGTACCCTAAATTTAAGTGCACTTAGGATACTGTCTGACCCCCACAAAATTTGAATAAAGGGACTCAAAACTTATATTGAAAGTTTTGGAGTGGCCTAATCAAAGTCCAGATTTAAAATTAAAACTTATAAAGGAGAGTGGACCACTTGATAACATCAAGTGAGGCACAACAAAATATGTTTTAGGGGTGATTGTTTTTTTTAAATGGTAGGAAAAAGTCAAACCACAAAAGTCTACTGGGAGAATACAAACTATTTTACAGCATTGCAGAGAAAACAGTGGTGTGAGGGGATAAACACAGAACAAGTAGAGGGGAAAATATAGATGCAAGACTCTACAAGAGCAATGGATGAATGAAGGATGACTTGAGACTGCAAGGAAGTTTGGGTCATTCTTCCACTTCTGTGGTAAGCATGTCATTTCCTTCTGGCTTGTGCTGCTGATGGCAACAGACCACCCTCATTCTACCCCTCCCCAAAAGCCTACAGCCACATCTACCAGCCTTGTGCATTTATCCAAACAGACAAATGCTCTCCTCCTTCTATTAATCTCTCTTTCTTCCCATGTTAGTGCAGGGGTACCCCTCGAGACTGATTACTGTGGTCTGCACATGCAAACACGTCATTTTCTGAATGTGTGGAAGCACAATACGCCGCCCCACACTCTCCTACTTTTCTTATTTGTTTCCCTCCCTCGCTTTGTGGCAGACATTTGCTGTAATAAAGTAAATGAGGTTGGGAAATGGCAAGACTCGAGGTGATATTTAAGCGAGCCACTCCCCAGAAACAAGAGAGTAGAGGGAGTGTCTGAATCAGATGTGCACGGGATTGTGTTTTATGGGAATTATCATTGTGGGCTGGGAGCTTATTACAGACCGTGTAGGCTATCCTTAAAAACTTCAACTGCATGTAAAAGGAAAATAAAAGAACAGCAAAACAGATGCGCAAAAACAGCAGCATATCGCCTTAAAATGTATGTAACCAATTCTGCTTGCAAGAGGATCGGGTGCATTTATCAGGGGCAAACGGAAAAACTACAGGCATGTAACATCAGAAATCGACTGATCACATGGATAGAAGAAAAATATATGGAAAAAAAATCAGATCCATAGCATATGTTAATAAAATGTTATTGTCATCCAGTGGTCAAACAGAGCACTGGATCAAAACCTATGAATAGGAAAAAGTATATCAATATAACCTAGTCTACCCTAAGCTATACAGATACATTTGTGACAAAAAGATTGTATTAAATTTAAAAAGTTGAACCTACAGAATAAATGCAGATAGAAAATTACCTCTTTAAATGTGTTTCAAGTGGTAATTTGGATTATTATGCTTTACAACAAATCAAAATAAAAACATATGCTTCCCTAAAACATATTATACTTGAATATAACAGAAAAAACTTTGTAAGTTTAGTGAAGTTATGCCTTACACAATTTTGGGTAAAAATGCTGGTTTGGAAGTTGTCAAGTCACTGAAGCCCTCCACAAGGAAGATAAACTACAAAAAGGTCAACGCCATACAAGCTGGCTGCTCGCAGTGTGGAACCCAAAGACATAAATGGAAGGAGTGGAAGAACTGAGTGACAGAAATAAAGTTTAGGAGAAAACGGTATACTGCAGAAAGACTGAAGAATTGAGAGGTTTGGCCTGAGAGTTTGGGAAGAGTTACAACACAGTGTCAAGAGCCATCACACACACATATCCAGGACATGAGCCACAACCGTTTGACTTCTTGTGTTGAGCCACTCCAGCATCAAAAATATCAGAATCTCCTTACTTAGGCAAAAGGGAAAAAATGGATGGATTGTGAGAAAGAAATGTTTTGACTGGACCATTTACCAACTGAAGGAAGAGTGGAGAGGCACAGAATCCAAGTTGCTTGTGGTCCAGTCTGATGTTTACATGATCTAATATGCTTCTAATAAGCAAATTTGACTTCCTGCACACATCATAGCAACAGGCTAATCATCTCAATAACATGCTGCGTTGATGCAGTAACTTTTTCAAAATGAGCCCCAACCTACTATTGTACTTTGCTTCATAATCTTCTTAAAGATAAAGTTTTACGTTTTTTCTTCCACTCAACTTTCTACAAATATGATTGAATACATACTTATTTTATTTGACTGCCAATAGAATAGCCATAATATTTCTGTAATAAATGTCATTGTGATTCATTAGCACTCTGTTTTTATATATATCATTTATGCGTAAGAAATGAATATATGCATATATGATTTTCAGTTTTAGCAGCCATAAGAAAATAAATCTACACAAGCGAACCAATACGTATAGAATCATTTTTAAAATTGTGTTATTAATAGTATAATTTTAGTCCAATTTAAAATCATCTACAACTCAATGTATATATTTTTTAAAATTGCTGAATTAAATCAATTAATTCAGGTATCCCAACATTAGGAAAATTGTCCATTTAAACTGATGCAATATTTTTTTAAAACAGCTGCTGTCCTTGTCTCTGTCCTTGCACTCGCTGCTAGCCATGAACTACCGCTATTCTAGCCGTTGTTTTATTTCAGCAGGCAGTTAAACAGGGAGACATAAACCAAAGCCACAGCCATCAGAATCTCCCGACTGAAAGGTCATCACCACCCTGCATTCAAACTAAGCTCCAGTTTATCAATTTGTGATACTTTTAGCTTACAGGGCCAGAGAGTGAAAAATGGGTACTCTTTATTTAAACAAAAGAAATCACTTTCACATAATTTTGTTCTCGACCCAAGTCTACTGTGCAGCATGTTTTAGGTATATTCCTGCTGCCACGCACCAGACTTTTTCTAAGACTGATTTACAGGCTTTTGCAGCACTTAATGGCTATGGGACAAAATACAACCATTTAAATCAGATATGCTGGAGTAGAGACACTTGCAAAACATATAAATTGGGCCTTAGAGTAACAGTTTGATATATCAGTAAATCCTGCTTTGCTGTAACTCCAAATCATTAAAGTTTGTAAATTACATGCAGGAACATTACCCAATCACAAACAATGGACATTGTTTTTATGTTATTTGGATAAAACAATTTTATGTTATGTTACGTTTACTTACAAAGTTTTTTTTTCAGTGTACCCATCATATTAAACTCTCGTTTTCTTCAAATTCTCTTCTTCATATTTCAGATATTCCAATAAAACATGTTCTATGGTTTCATCCATTCCACAAAGATCACATTTCCCTGTATTACGCTTTTGTATTTTAAAACATGCATAATTAAGTTCCATATGTCCAATATTCTTATAAATTTTTCCTTCTTCCCATTTCTTCTCCCAGTTCTTATTTCACCTACTACTTTTTGGATTTTATAAAACCCATTTTCCTTTTCTTAAACTTTTTTTAACCATTCTTTCATCAGGTTTTGTTTAATGACATTCTTTCCTTCAGATTTACTTGTTTTTGCTATGAACCTTATGGGCTTTTTTTTCACCGTCTTTATTTGTGTCATCTACAACTGATGACACAGTCATAAATGACACAACTGTCATCTACAGCAGTTGTGTTACTTCAATATGTGCCGATACCCACACAAATATTACTGTTAAACCCATGTTTTGTATTAAAGTATACATTCCCAACAAAATATCAGGCCTACTATCTGCATGTTTGTTTTAAAGTCAATGATACACAACTTGAACCTAAACAAATAGTTTTTAATGGTTTCACTACTTAATTCTTGTATTATGTCGACTTTATAATTCTAATATTATGACTTTATTCTCGTAATATTACTCTACTTAGGTTTTTCGTTGGCATAGCCCAACACTCTATCATACGTTTCTCACTTCTTTAAAAATATCTTATTGCATTTTCTTCACATTAAAAGTCATAAATTTTACCTCTCTTCCATACAGTGAAATCATCTCCAAAAAGCGAACATCCCATTTCGTAACCAATGTCTTTAAATGTAATATATATCCATGTTCATTCTTTTCAGTTCTCTACGGTCTGTTAGCACAGACACAACTGCACAGGTGGAGCTCATCAACCCAATCACGGCACTACGCCTTTCCAGATGGTGCATTCACTGCTTCAGGACATTTGAGTACCAAAACAACACAGATACACCACGCACAGTTTCCTCAACAAAACCAGTCCAGCTGCAGCATGTCACTATTATAAATAAAAATTATTTATTTATTTATTTTACATATTTGTCAAAACTGTCACTATGTCGTGGCAGTGCATGTGAGACAGATAACCTGTGAAGAGCTACCCCACCGCATCGTTGCTGGTCGAAAACGACCAAAGCCAGGAGGCGCATCCTAGCACTGTCAATCAAATTACATGACGCTGACTCCGCCCACATGCGGAAGTAGAGCACATCGCAAGAAGCGGTGCTTAAAGCCTGAACGATCATTCTTGCACATCCACAGGTCGAGTATCTTATACCAACATGGTCATGTGTGACCCCCGGTGACACCGGTAAGTCCATATAGCCACGTGAATATGACATATATATACTACAATCAATCAAGACCCACAGGTAGCTTAATAAGAGGTTCTTTCTTTACCCACTTGACCCTGAAGATAAAGCAGTGACCCTTTCATTAATTATCTGCTGTCACAAAAGCTTAATCTTGAATTTCCAGAGGGGTGCTGAGAGGTCAATTGTTGGATGTCTTCTGCTGCATGCCTCTTCAAAGGACTAGCCAGACTTTACACTCAGATAAATTAAGCTCATAGAATAACCTCAATAAAATTAAAAGTTGGTCAGTTCTTCATTTTGATTTATGCCATTGTAAATCAAAATTTAATTGGATAAAATTTACCATCACTGCAAACTGGCCTCACTATACCATGTATATCACATCACTGAAGTGTCAGTATAGAGTATTGCTAATGTCTTCTGTGGATAATGGCTCTCACTGTGGTGAGCCTTAAATGTAGCTTTGTAACCCTTTTTAGACCATCAGGCATAATATTAACTTTATTTCTCTTGTTTTCAGTTGTAGACCTGTCGCACAGGTTCTGCTTAGGTGACTGCTTGATTTTACAGATCTGTTTCTGATTAGCACTGGGTGTGGCCAGCAAACTAAACTTGATCAGGCTAATCCTTATTTACAACACTGTTGGTGTGCTTCTGCTTGCATGAAATAAAGAACCACAGCACAGCCAACCTGCAGCTCTTAGCATTCAGGGATAATTATGCATGAATCTTCTGGAATATGCCATTTGTAACAATTACACTGAGATTTGGATGACAGTGGATGGCACAATAATTAGACAACAGAAGAGAAAATAGGGAGTGAGACAGAATTGAGGCAGAAGACTTACAAACAGAGACTGGGTGGGTTGCGGGGGGGAAGAGAGACAGAGGAGAAATCATTATTTGGCTTGTCCATCAGTGAAGCAGGCGGCCTGTGTGTTTTCTGGGCATGCAGCTTCCATCGCTCCCCCTCAAAGTCTTTTTCAATAATGTAAATGTCCCTCACTAGCAGGCCCGTCTCCTCCCTGCTCTTAATTGTTTTTGGCCTGTTATGCCTTTGCTCCCTCGTGACTATGTCAGTTGCCTGCTCCTGTTTACTTTGCTTGTGTCTCAATTGGTTCAGATAACTGCTTTGCATAGACGGTGCACGTGTTTGGGAATGCATGCCCTTTTTTTTTTTTTTCCTTCTTACATATGTATATGAGAGTGCACATGTAAGCTGACAGGGAAAAAATATAAGTCATGACACAAACCTTAAAACCAGCAAGAGGCAGATCTGAGGACAACACCAGCAGCAGGAGACCAAAGTGAAATGAGACGACATGGGGGGGGTGAGGAGAGCAGCTTCATGCTACAGAAACAGTCTGCTTGTGCAGTGCCTTGCAAATGTATTCATGCTCTGGAAGCATTTCATGATGGAAGACAAAGCTAGGTCCTGAAACAAAATGCAAAACTTTGAACTTCTCACAGAGGACTCCTTAATCCATCAACGACGGGCTGTGCCACAAGACCATTAATCGAAGAAACAGCCCGCAGGCGCACCATAAACAGGTGAAAGCAGGTGCTTTAGTCGGGTGTCGTGTCCACAGGGTTGTGTGCTGGGTTGTGTGTGTTTCTCCGGCCTTCCTCCACCTCAGGGTGTGACCGGCATGACGAAGCCTCCAGCGGACGTTCATCAGCCGCAATCAAGAAGCAGTATTTCAGAGGAGTGGGCTTCCTGAGGCAGATGCCAGATGGTCAAATCAGTGCTTCTGGTAAAACTGTCTCACTGTTACCTAACTCTATGGTTAGAGAGTTTGGGGAAAACCTGAAAAAAAAAAGTAGAACTATTTCTAGTGTTTTTTTCTACAAAATAGTACTGTGGAGATAAAAATAAGAATGATGAGGGAAAACACCAAAGGGGAGTAAAGGTGATGGAATAACAGCTGGAATGTGAACAGAAATAGAGAAACCGACTCCAGAAGAAGGTAGTCTATTTGTTTGACTTATGTAGCACAACTGCCTCAAATAGCACACACACGCATAGAACCACTGCCGCACATCTGACAGACAGGCCTCCCAGTGGGTTGTTAGCAACGCTTGCAGAAATACAGCTTCATTTCTGTTGACAGCCGGAGGAAAATAATTGGCCGATAACAACTCATCAGAATGCAGGCGATATGTATGATTTTCTCACCCAGTTGTATCAGAGACAATCAGAGCCGGTGTAAACAACAAAACGCAGCGATCGTCTCGTTCCTGTCAAGGCGGCGTCTGGAGTAAAGTTTGGATTTGCTTACGCAGACGTGGATTTTATAGATTTTTTTTTGTTTGTCTTGTGCCCTTTATTGCCAAAGTGACGGTTACATGAAGTAGCTCTGCCGTGCTGTCGGATATTTTATGCATGGGCCATATTTTATCACCAGGACACTAATGTCAAAGACATTTTCTGTGCAAAACTTTCAAATGTTTTGATCCAATGACACGAGTTTGACTCTTGCTTTTGTAGTGTTTTTTTTTGTTTGTTTTGTTTTTTTGTTTGTTTGTTTTTTGTAGATCAGCTGGTTATCAGAAGAATCATCAGTAACTAAGAATCCAAATTTTGAAAATGTCTTGCAAGAATCCCAGAGAGTATCTGAAAACAGCAATTTAAAATCTTTATTTAAGATTTCTAATTAGATTCAGGGCTGGATCTGGACTTTGACTAGTCTATTCTACTTTATGCTTTGATTGCAGTGATTCCATTGCAGCTGGTATTGTATGTATGAAGGGTTGCTCAAGCATCCAAACAGCATAATGCTAGTACACGAATGTTTCATTGCATTAATTTTTCCAGCAAATTTAACCATATGGCACAAATCCAAATTTCCACTTCACATCTATGCACTACTTCAGTGTTGGTCTGTTTGATAAAATAAAAATAATTTTGCAACAGTTATTTAGTTATAGTTTTATTACAATTGTAAAAAAGTAGTTTTGTGAAACTTTTTTTTTAAGTCCCTCTGGGGAATCTTGCTAATGCAACAAAGCATATGATTTTATCATTTTCTCAATGCATTGGCCTGTGTCCCTATTAAACAAATCTCAGTGACTTCCATTTTGAAATTGCAAGAGCTGGTTGCTGCTCCTGCCAATCTCGCTCACGACTGGACGTGGAACTGCATTCAAATGTGCCAACCAATTAACCGGGACCCCATGAGCTTTGAGCCAAGCCCAGTCGTAGACAGATAGGTCTGAAATGTTACCCTTGCTACACTTTCTGGAATTGTGCAATAAAATGTTTTATGTGGTTACATCCCCTCTTAAAGAAAGCAGCATCTCCCATATTGGGGGGCAAGAACTCCACCCGCCTGAATCCTTCTTATAAGTGAATGACCCACGTGCAGCACCAACCTAAAATAAAATCCCGTCCCCACAGGAACGCGGTTTAAATGTTTAATTTATGTCTCTCCGCTTCACAATCAGATTCCAGGTTTTACAGTCGTTGTGGGGCCCTTTAAAAACGAAATGCCCTTTTCTACTTAAGGCGACACATTTGCATTGTTTCAGACTAATTACACAGAATCTATTATCTGCAAAGATGAGAATCGGATGGAATAAAGGTGTTTGGTGTTTTAACTTGCATTGACACCACTGTATGCATTATTTGTCTGCATTAAGCATTTTACATCAACCAGTGGATTCTGCCTTGGTGTAATTAGCAGGACCACAAGATAATAGCGAAGACCGTTGGCAGCTGAAATCTCTCACCAATTAGTTCTATAGTGTTCCTCCTCCCACTCATTCATTCGCATTTTGTTTTTCTGGTTTTGTTTTTTTTCTTTTCCTCTGTCACTTCATTGTAGAATTGTGTTCTCCTGCTTCTGTACCGAAGAAGAGCACCACGGTTTGTCATACAGTCTGAACCAGCTCTCAGAAGCTTTTCTGCTAGATCTGTGTTTAACTTCCATCTTTAAAAGTTGGAACATGGACAGGGTCTTAAAGTTAAGTCATATTTACCCAACAGAATATGGTGATGTCAAATAAACAGACACAGCACCGTGAGTTGGTATTTACTCCCATACAGATTGTGTTTCTTTTTGTCTGACCTACAGGAGGATAAGTTTTAATATGAAACAAAAATTGCCGCCATAAATAGAAGCTGTTTTCAAATGACACTTTCCTTTCATAAGGTAAAAAAAAAAGCTATCTAAAGCAACTTTAAGCAATACCTCTAAATCTGATTGTGCCACAATTGGTGGCAACAACTCCAAATAAATTATGAGGAAATTTAATTTGCTTAACTCGATTGTCTTAATGGAATTTAACTCTGTTGTTTTGAGTCAAATCACTCAAGTTAGCTGCATATAACCCCTAAATTCAACCCAACTACCCCTTTCTCTTGCAACACCCCCACGAAATACTGATAGCAACGGAGTCCTGAACACCATCAGCAATTGTAAAAATCGGGTCCACCTTTCAACGGCCTGGATGAAAGCCATGCTGCTATTCCATAGTCTGAGCTCCATCAGTCAGTCAAAGCCAATATAAAACCTATAACCCTGCAGACTTGGTTAACAATTCTCTCATTATGTTTAATAAAAATGATCCTCAGTATCTTTCTTTTTATAACATTCTCGGCTGGCAGGTGGCGTTGTTATGGTTACGAGCAGATTATGGCCCAGTGCTTGACTATAGTTAAGCCCAGTAGAGTTTGCAATTTCCTTTTTTTTTTTTTTAATAAAATTCCTATTGGAGCTGACCGAAGAGAGCAAAACCACAACATATTTTGGTTACAAAAACACATTAGTTTATATCCCTTCGTTTATACATTAGAATACTGTCACAAGATGGGGGAGTAAATCCGTTGATTGAAGAAAAGACAACAGAAAAGAACAGCAGTGCCTGCCTCAATGCTTATGATGCAACAAACTAGCAGCCCTCATCTGTCAGCGACATTAAAAGCAGCAAGATGTATTTGCAGATGATGCATTAGGAGAGATTTATCCAGCACCTGCGGCGTTGTGCCGTCTCAACAAGTCGGTGCTTCTTTGTGTGTCCGTAACGACACCTGTGGCACTTATTGATTCTGGACTGGAGCATCGCGTCCAGCGGCGGTCATCTCTCCAGTATCAGCAGCCTTCCAACAGCGGTAAGCAGCACCCGACTTGCTTTTCTTCACGTAATGTAGCCGTAGGCCCACGGTTTTGTATGTACAGACTGTCAGGTTGCCTCTCGCTTCTTTGTCTGACGGTACCGTGTCGGCCTGCCCTCTCGCCGAGCTCATTTTCCCCTTCAATCTGTGTGAAGGCCATCTTCAGAGGCAGCAAAAAGACAGACTGGAGGGTTAGAAATGAAAGAGAGAAAAAGGGGGAGATTTCCTCTTTAAGTAGTGGGCACTGAAACAAAAATATACAAAAAAAATACACCTCAGGTTTGATATTTGTTACATGAAACATACAGAGTTTTGACTCTAAAATAGATAAATGCTTTCATATTCGGCAAGCGTTAGGCCTCCAAACAACAGAAGAGGGCAGATTTTATTTTCTGATTAATGCTCTGTCTTCCTTTACAAAAGCTGTCAAATCCAGTGCTGCAGTGGATTAGGGATGGCATAGATCAGAGATGCATCACGGCAGACCAGAGCAAATAAACAAATTGGGAAGAAAAGCCTGGCACAAAAGTCTTGCCAGGAACTATTTATCAAAATTTCCTAAAGCCTGCTGTGTTTGACCTACAAAACGGCTTTTACCACTTTTTTTTTTTTTTTTTTTGTGCAGAGAATACCTTATAGATGCAAGCTGACACTTCTGGTGTATGCCCTTGGAGGAATTATTGCTCTGTGCAGACTCCCTGACTTTTACCAACTCGTCACTAGTAGCTATTATCTTGTGTTACGGTGCCGTTGTCCCCGCTCTAAGCCGTGGATAACTTCCAGCATAACTGACCTCTGTTCTGAGGTTACATATTTTACTTTCCCCCCCGTACGCCGGCTTCCCGTCACGTCTCCTCGCCGCACACCGAGGGTTACCTAGGTGGACATTTGTTACCATGGCAGCAAGAGGCCATTCTTTGACTGTTTTATTACTCGTTGAGGGTGAACAGCACTCTATATCAGGCCCCCGTGTCCCTGAGTGTGTGACTGGTCAATGCGATCTCTTCACCCTGGTGTTATGGGAAGGTGAGTAAGTGTGAAATTTATGCTTTGTTATTGTCAGCATCTCTGCCAGTATATTTCAGCTTTATGGGGAGACTTTGAACAGATTTGCCAAAGATGTGAATTTCAATCTGTGGGTGGTGGCAAAAAAACAACAACAAAAAAACAGTGTTCTGCCTTGCTCCTCAGTTGTTTATTTAAAGATAATTTTCTATATCAAGTGAAAAAAAACGTCCAAAACAACATGGATGTTTGCAACTAATCATCCCTAAATGGCTGAACAAAATGAAGGTTTTGACCTAGTTAAAATGACTTCATTGTAGCCATCAAGGGCCATTCAACTACTAAGTGTAGGAAAAAAATTACCTTTTCACATTGAGGTCTAGATAGTGTTTTTTTCATCAATAAATATAATTCTAATTTAAAAACGGCATTGATTTTTGCAAGATGTTAATGTGGGATAATATGAAACGCATATACGTGTGACAACATTCTGTGAGGGGGAGAATGTTTTCTCACAAAATTTGTGCGAATAGATATTTCTATTCTCTAATTCAGAAAAAAAATCACCAACATCTATCTTACTAGAAAGCCATGTTCACTTCTCTTTCCTATTTTGAGGAAGAACTCATCCTATGCATCATGTCATTTTGGTACCAGTGGGAATTATGAAGTCCAAAAATACTTCAGTTACATTTATTTAGTATCATTTTTCAGAGGTGCCACTAACTGGGTTTCTTCCTTCAGATGGGACAACATCCTAGTTTGCTGTACATGTAACGTTTAGAAGAGATCTTAATTTTTCCCACTAAAACATTTGATTAAAAACAAATCTAAATTCACATACACCTCTCCATGTTCCCCCATAAACCTTATAGCCAATGGCTGTTTTCCACTCTGCCACACAGCAAAAACCAGCCCACAAATCCTTTGAGGAACATGTCAAAGAGTTCAAGGTGTTGACTTGGCCTCTGAATTCCCGAGATCTCCTTTCGATCGATATGTGGGATGAGCTGGAAAAACAAGTCATATCCTCAGAGGCCCCACCTTGCAGCTTACAGGACTTAAAGGATCTGCTGCTAACGTGTTGGTATGTGATTCCAAAGGACAGATACAGAAGTCGCATCGAGTCTAAGCCTCAATGGGTCAGAACTTTTCTCCAGGTAAGGGCCCGGTGGGGCTGAGGGGCTTCAACTTTTCTCTACCTGTATAGAATATGAGAAAAGGAATTTACTAGGATTCTCTTTCCAAACTTTGGTCTTTGAATTCATCAAGTTTCGAACATATTCAGTGGAAGAAAATACACCAATCGGGGGGCTCTGGGTTTGCCGTCTCAAACGTTTCAGGCAGACTTTGAAAATAAACACACCAGCCAGCAACCCGTGCCGCGCGATGATGGCGCTCACAAATCTAAATGAAATGTCTCGTTGCGAAGACTGCCGTGGGCGCTGGCCACTCAGTCGGAGTAAACACCGCTCTGAAATTGCTTGGAATTGGTACAGTTCAGTGTGTGGAATCATTACAGCGGCATGACATAGCCATGAAGCGCTTTTGGTGTTTGTGTTCCCAATTTCATTAAGCCTGGGTGAACTCTCTTTGTTTCTTTGACAGCCTTTACAGGTTTTTTTTTTTTTTTTTTTTTTGGGTTTCCATTGATTAGACAAGCATTTACCTTTTTTAAATTCATTTTTTTTTTACTCCATCTTTCTTATTTGGTTTCTCTGGTGAGGCTGGACAGGCTTCCCCTGGAGACACGTCTTCGATTCTGTGGACTTAAAAAACGATTCATAACAAGAGCGCACTGATGCAACGCTTTCTCAGTCAGCACCTGAGTACAAAATCCTGTCAAAATGCTTTACTGAAGACGTTGTATGATTCCGTAGCAGCGTGCATACGAGCCCGCTCTAATAGAAAACTGAGGATGCCAATGAAAAGCTAAAATAATTGGTCTAGGGGGGAAAGTGTCAGAGGAAACAGCTTGGTGATGATAAAAGGCAGAGATGCATGAATCAAAATAACATTTGGGACATGAAAGTGGTCTGACCCTCAAAGTGAAACTCTCTGTGTGTAAGCTGTCTGGCTATTCTTTGGAGAGGGAAAAAAATAAACAACCTTCCAAGTGCTTGCAAACATTTCAAATTACAGAACATGCAGCTTTTAAATAACGCAACTCCTGTGGGTTCCAGGTAATTGAAGACGTTTGAGTTCTGTTCTCTTAATTCGCTCTCCAACCAGGAGATTAGTGGTGTTTTTGTGGCAATTCTCAGAAAAAAATACTCTGGCTCAACTTTTATATAAATGGACTTTCTTAAGTAGTTCCAATTTGACAAATATTCAATGAATAGTTTACTTCTTTTATTGTCTGACTAACCTCGTCTGAAATTGGAAATTTTGTTACTAAGTTGTCAAATTACCTTATTTGAACTGTGAATTATTTCTTCATTTATTTGAGGGTGAATTATTTCATTGCTTAAATTCCACTCTAAAAATTCTACACATACTGCTAGATCAATTTTCAGAGCCTCATCAACCCAGCCCCCCTGGGTTCTTGGACATTATGTCAGTGGGGGGTTTTTGGCTGTTATTTTAGCACATTTTCAACTTTCTGAGTTCAAATGCAATAATATTTAGACATCATGTGGGTTTGGGGTGACTTAATAGTTCACATGTATTTATTTTTTCCATCTTCTAGTTTATTATGTGCATTTTAAACTAAATACACCAATCCGTGTCACATTTTTGTCCCATCATTCCACCCAAAATAAATGTTTTTGCTAAAATATTCATAAGTGAAATATGGTAGAAAACCACACAACCTGTCTTAGGGTGTTCTAACATTTTTACATAACTGCATTTTTATTCAAATTCATGACCCTGCATGGATAAGTTGCTATAGACAACAGATGATGGATTTATATCGGATTGATGAGGTTACACATGGTGTCTTCTGTATTGCTTCGTATTGTCAACAGTGATAATAAAGAAATTTGCCTTATTGTTCCAATAATTCTGGAGTGGACTGCAGATTGCAATGGTGAAAATTCTTTTTTTTTTTTTTTTACTCTCCAATTAGACAGCACAGCTTTGGAACTTGGAATAAACATGCAGTCCGAGAGATGCCAAAGTTTTTTTTTTCCCAACCCTTCGGCAGTTGTGCAGCAAATTAAACCAGTGGTGAGAAATTGAATTCATGCTTTCATGGCATGGGCAGCTTGAGGGACCCGTGATGTGTCGAAGCTGCTTTTTTTTAGGGTAATAAGTTGAGCTTTCATAGATTTGATTCTCAGTGAGAAAATGTTTGCTTTTTATGAAGTAATCGTATGATTTGCAATTGTTCTAGTCTTGTTAGGGACACGACAATGTTAAGATGAAGGAAGACCAACCAGAAGTTTGCCAGGTCAAGAAGAATCGGTCGATTTGCATCGGTTTTGAGGACGTGAAAGCAGCGTTGACTGTCTCTTCTGATTGTAAGACAAGAAAACCCTATCCATGAATACGAAAAACAAAACAGAAAAACTTCGAAAACATCCAACGTCTGAAATAGGAAGGGTAGAAGAGCCACCTGTGGAAACAAAAGAAACGGGGAAAAAAAGCTTGTTATGTTTGTGCTTTTTCTTTTATTTTAAAAGTTCTACAACACAACATGATGACAGAGGGTAAGCTAAGAAAGGGCGAGAGAGAAAAAGGCACAGTGGTACAGTTACGAAATGAAACCCGACAGACACAGACATATTGCCGCTTCTTAGCCGGGGCTCATTATGGAAGACAGCGCTCTATTCACTGCTCTGCCCTCATTTTCTTCAGCTGCCTCTCCGCGTGTCATTTCCTGTTTTCATCATCACCTTTTCCCCGTTGCTCCCAATGCTGTCCAACCCCATTTGTTGACGAGGATTTCTGTCAATTTTTACCTCCTGTTTCGCGCTCCTCCTTTGAAGGTTAATACAGCACTGGCTCATGCTTGAAAAGTAAAGCTGCCCCCTAAGAGCCGCGTCTGCTCCTCTAACGCTAAATGACTAGAATGTTTTGGCAGGAGAGAAAAACTTTAACAATTCTTTCTAATCTTCCTTTGCCACTGTGGGCGTCGCTTTAAAGTCCTGTATCCTCGCCTTGCCTCACGATTGTGAAAGAGAGGAGAAAACCTCATTTAAAGAAAAGTAGTGCAATCAAGAATGACCTTAGCAGAAGCACACAGAGGAGCAGATGTGAAATAACCTCTTTTGGAATTTACTAGATGTGGAGGGGGAAAAAAAAAAAAGAAATACGGCAGACCTCAGTAAGGTCTTCACTAGACATTATTTTCTGGTTCAGTGGGAGATGAAGGGACGTGAAAGCTGAGCTGCATGCAAACTGTCTGTGGATTGCGTGCGCTTAAAATTGGCATGAGGGCAAAGGCCAGAGTGCTGCACAGGCTGCAAGTGCCCTCGCAGGACAAAAGGTCAGCACATGAATGGTAAATAAAGAAAAAGCATCAGAAAGACTGCTCCCATTATTTCCAGCATCTACTTTTCTGCCTTACACAGTTATTTTATTGCCCTGCACAGACCTGGTGTCTATTTTTTTCCTGTTGTTTAACATTCTGTTTATCATTTATAAACTCATAGAAGTATTTTAAAGTCTATTCTAAGAGCTACAGGGAGTTTAAATACTCCCCGTGACTCTCCTTATGTGACTCTGAAGGTTCAGGTCTGAGTTCTTCACCACAACCAGAGTTTGGGCCTGATTGCTAATTTCTCGTTGTAATATTATCGTGAAAAGTAAAATTAGAAAGACATACCAAAGGATAGGAGTCTAACCGCGCTCTATGCCATACTCGGCCACAATTAAAAAAGAAAATAAATGTGATTTTCTTTTAAATTCATAGATGTAAAATTTTAATTTTTTTCTTGTTAAAATCTCACAGTTGAAACCAGACAGAAAACGCCCTCATAAGTTGTCTGTCAATCATTTCCCTGGGAAGCTTCTGACCTGTCTACGGTGAATTGCTAGTAGAACCTGAAGCTACGTTGCCTCCAAACCTTTACAACTACTCTCAATTAAAGAGAAAAGAAAGAAAGAAAATACTCTTTTCTTACTTCCAGACAATCATTTTCCACCCGGAAGCCGAACAGGTGGCAGATAGCTCCCGGGAGACGGGGTGACAACAAGGCAAACAAATGTTCAGCCAACTTGAGCGATAGAGACCGACTGGCAAATAAATATGCTTGGGCTTGATTTCCATGATCAATGAATGGATTCAGGCAGAAATCTGCCATGTAGGAGATTTAAACCCCCGGTGTGCAGAACTGTTTTTTCCTCCACTTAAAAGAGTAATAGCTGTAACCATGCGTCATCCTCACCCAATATCTCTGTCCCTCTCCCGATATTGCCATCCCCTTGGGAGACAATTGTGTTGGGGAGCCATGTTTACTTTGTGTGAAAATACTTCCCAAGTCTGGGTACATTAGCTCTGCACAGGCTCATTTGCAAAACATATGAGACAAGCAACCTGTTCCCATCTTTTGGCAGTCTGTGCTCAAGTTGTAAACACTGAGTAAAATATGCAATAATTAGAGGAGCAGCAGTAGTAGTGAGTTTTCTAAATATGTGTGGCAGATTATGCTTGTTTATTATCAAGGGCACATCTTTGAGAGTGAGAGAATGACAAGAGAGAAATGTTAACAAGTCACCTAGGAAAACTGGAAATGTATTAAAAAATGAAATCAATATGCTCAGGAGTTGAGCTAATATGGGACGTGGCAAACCTGATTGTGATTTTAATCAACAACCAGGGACGGCTTCTACAGGAAGACATTTTTACAACCCAGAAAAACCTTCAATTGGTAAAATGATTTACTTTCCCAAACTACTGACGACAGAAAAGATGGCTAAAGGGTTACCTGGTGTTTGTTTCTGCTAATGTAGAGAACTAAATATCTGGGTGCCTAAATTAATTGACTTGCATATCTTTTTTACCAGGAAATTGAAAACACAAAACAGAGAGTAGACAGTCCAGGGAAAGTGTCTGGATTGGCCTTTACACCCAAGTTTGACATCCATCCATCCATCCATCCATTTTCTGTACACCCTTGTCCCTAGTGGGGTCGGGAGGGTTGTATCTCCCTCTAATGTTCCAGGCGAGAGGCGGGGTCGCCCTTGACAGGTCACCCTGGTCTGTCGCGCCAAGTTTGACATGTATGCATTTAAATTTAAGCATCCACACAGTAAATATTTATTTGATATTATGCACATTTTAAGTGCAGAACCTTTATGCCTTGCAACGCTTCTTGTATGTTCCATCTGTCTTTAGAAAACGTGATACAACTTTGATGTGTCCGGAGGGTAATATATTTATGAAGGTAATTGTTTAAGTATATCAGCTGCTCCACATAACAGCAGCAGCAACAACAATAATAGTAGTAGTAGTGACGGCTGTAGTGGTGTAGCCTTCTTGTTTATATTGTTTAAAGCTTTCTCTTAAGCAGCCTCTCAAGCCCATTTGGCTGACCTCTTAAGTCATTGTCAATTTAGTCACTACTGATGCTTGCTTTGGCTTCGAGCTCGAGAGCGAGTGCACTCTCAGTCCACTCGAGCCGAGGTTCGTTGCATGAATGTGGAATGACGAGGCATAATGTTGAGAAGACTGAAGAGGGCGGCTCTTGTGCTTTACGTTTTCTGAAGATGTTACATCGTTTATGTCACAAGTGTGGCCTGTAAGAGGAAATCACACCATCTGCTATCTTTTTCTGGTCCGTGCCCTGCAACGCCGCTGCTGTGCAGAGCTCACTCATGACTTTTTTGGTAAAGCACTTGGACAAGAGATGTGACACATTTATCACATTTACATGATGGAGTGCTGGTGTGCAGCCCACGTTTGACCCATTGTAACATTTCAGTGAAACTCCAGCCGACCACATGCAACATTGTTTCTTTCTCTGCCTTCCGAGACTCTCAAGACATGATGCTTGTGTCCAAAAAAAGCAAGCCAAGTCACTCGAATTGACTGCTCCAAAGACCTTTTAAGACAAAGTGATGAATGCAAGGTTGTTGTGTCAATTGGCAGCCAATTCCGATGCATGGCCTTTAAGCTTCTTGGCATTGTACAGCAGATGGATATCTGCTGGCACGGACAGGCATCAAGATAGCTGTGGATTAAGGAGTGATGACCTGTGCAGAACAGACAAGTTGGGTACAAGATGGGATGTGATTAGCCAGTGGCCAGATCGTTTGACTGACAAAAGACCTGATAATTCCTGATTGGATCACTGAGCCTAAGCCAAGAACGTTGCACCAAGTGCTAAAGAAACCGGACTTTGGGATATGGTGAAATTCCCTACATGTGCTATAGGAACACTAAACCTTGTGCTAATTTGCTTCATAAGAAGTAATTTCTTTATTAACATAATATTAGAGTATTTGGGCCTCAAGAGATTCCAAAAAACAGTGTGACCTTGAAAAAGCACAGATATGTATGCTCTTCAATGACATTGCAGATCTGACATTCTGATGCAAAATCCAGAAGTTTGCTCCAGTCTTTGAAACTCTGGAGATTATGACAGTGTTACTTTCCATAGCTAAAGTGTTTTACTTATTTGGTTTTCTTAAATTTCAAAACAACATGTAGTATTATACTAACATTTCACAAATCATCGCTAAACAGGTCAAACTTTCCTGTTTTAAAAACATAAAGCAATTTTGGTATTGAAAACAAAAATAAAAAAAGGCATTTAAACTGCAAAAAATAGTCCATAAGAACTATCAGTGTTGATGCAGAACAACAAACACTTTTTTGTTTTGAGAAATACTCTTTTGTTGTAACTACCTTCATTTTTGTAATGAACATTGTATTTAACGCTGTTCTGATTCATACATGTTTTTAGAAATTAATCTTTTTCACAGACCCCCTGCATTGAGCATGTTTAATTTTGGAGTTTGTTTTTCTCTCTCTCTCTCTCTCTCTCTAAGATCCTCATTTCAACTCACTCCAATGCCATGAATTAAATATCTCCCCCAATGTAATGTCTAAATCTGAATTAATGACGCTTAATTAGACAATTACACTTTTATTCTGTTTTGCTCTCAAGCAATCAAGATATAATTAGGAATACCAGGCAAATTACGAATCAAATTGATGGAAATCTTTGAAGTATCTAAAGATTATATTTATAGTATGTTATCTTATAATCAGCAACCAAAGGAAAAAGTAAAAAACGTCTGACTGATCTTTTATTAGAAGACTTAATTTCTCCCTAATGTTAAAAAAATGCTCATAAGGCTCATATGCACAGGCACACTATTTAACGCAACAGCAAATTTGGTTGTGACTCAGCAAATTTTAATGGCAAGTCATAATAAGTTGTCCTTTCATCACTGCAATAAATTTATCATTGAGGTTATTGATTTTCCAAATGAGATATTTTGCATTTTGAGAGAAAATCGTCTTCTCCGTGTTTATCTCCCAAATCTTAGACCTGTTCCAATTGCTTCTCGTATATCTTGTTTACTCCATTCGCATTTGTTTACCCCATCTTACCCTGTTCATTTTCTCTCCGCTTTACCCACTCAGTTCATTTCCCGACCAACTAAACACAAGCCGCGGTTTTCGAATTGTTAATTTACGGATGTTTGCAGAGTCTCCAGCCTCAGACAGGACTGACTTTGTGATAATACACTGTTTGATATAAGCCCTGAAACTTTCCATTTGTTTGAGTAGCTGGACGTTAGGAGTTATAATATTTTCACACTAAACCCACAACTTTGGAGCGAGTCTCAAGATGTTTCATTAAACAGCTTACTGAATATGCAACCCAACTTTGTCCAACTTTATCTTAACCAGAAATACAAAGAAATGCAGCAAAGTAATGGCAAAGCACAGTACATATTGTTAACCATTATAAATACATATTAATGGAAAGTTTAGCGGAAGGACAAAGTGGGGTAGAAAATGTTGCATGAGCAGTAGTGGTCCATGCGAAGCACAGTTAGTTCAAGAATTTGGAGACGAGTGTCGAGGCTTGGAATGGGAATGCTAGAGGTGGGCAGATCGATCCAAAAAATGTCAATATCGATACTGTATCAGTATCGGATTGATACAAGATCTATATTTTAGTTTCAGAAATGTCTTTTTTTACATCATTGTTTCTCAACTCTATGTCTTAGATTTTGTTTTCATCACAATTGATCATTTTTGGCACACATAAAATAAAAAACAAAGACATGATACACAACAACAAAAAAATTAAAATCAAATAAAAATTGTTCCTGTTTATTATGTTAGTTTTATTAGAGCACTTTGTAGTTACCTGTGAGCTCTTTTTTTTCCCAAATTCTGTCCAAAGATTTAACAAAATAGCTCAAAGGTCACCTAAAGGTCAGAAATTTAATGATGTCTCAAACGTAAACAATAACAGTATTGCATTGGTATTGGCGATACTGGCCCTGTGTTTACTTTAAATTGGATTGATGGCAAAATATGCAATACTGCAAACCTCCCAGTGAGTTTTTGAGCACTTCAAGGTGCATCTAGGACAGTGGTTCTTAACCTGGGTTCGATCGAACCCCAGGGGTTCGGTGAGTCGGTCTTAGGGGTTCGGCGGAGCCTCTGCCGCGGAGATAAAGACACACTGTGTAAAGTCGTGATGACGCCCCGTTTTGCCATCGCTTGCTCCAGAGGATCACGTTACATTGCTGAGCCAATCAGAGCTGCGGGAAGGAGTTCCACTCTCAGCATGGATTTGAACCTGTGTCTTTAATTACTTCAGTAAAGCTCACCGTTTTTACCAGATTCTATAGTCTAAAGCTGCTCCTTAGTCACATCTTTTCGGGGTTGGTACTGCCTCTAGTGGCGTGGGGGAGGTAATACAACTAATATAATTACATTAATAAATCAGATGAATGCGCATATGAAACTGGGGGGTTCGGTACCTCAAAAAAGGTTAAGAACCACTGATCTAGGACAAGGAATACAATTGTTGCATTTCCTGTTTTAAGCCACTCTTTACCTACTGAACTGTGGTCCTCTTTTCAGATGATAATAAATCTCTTATTTTATTTGGAAATCTAAGAACCACAATCTGGAACTAAGAGTTTAGATGCACAGCATCCAAGCGGCTTGATATACAGGCAGCAGACCTAACTGCAATCTAAGACTGATATCAATGCACGCTGATTAATGTGGCCTTCGCCGAAGGAAAACAAGGAATGCCAATCCAAATCTAATAATCTCCTGGAGGGCTACGACGAAATGTGTTTGGATCCGTGCAAGTTAAAACTAATCAATAGGAATTTTGAAAGAATCAAAAGGTGGAGGAAAAGGTCGAAGCATCTCAAGAACAAATTGATTTCCAGGCGCCACTGAAAAATTGAGGTTAGTATCGAGAGGCGGCGATGTCAGATGCGAGGCACAACTCATGGGATTAACACCTAACATTCCTTCCTCAAGCAAATTACACTGATTGCACTCTGTCCAGTATGCAGTCACCAATGGCAGAAATAGCCTTCCTTCCCTCTTGTACAATCAACTGCGCATGTAGCACGTTAACATGTGCCATCACACCCCAGGAAGCCTGCTTTAAATTTTAATACAGTGAGACAATCTGTGGCTAGTTGGAAATCTCTTTCCTTACGTTCACTTTGTCACTGTCAGACAAGGAGAAAACTTGTGATTGCAAAGGGCTCCTAGAGGGCCACTTTGTTTTCTTTGACACAGAGAAAGTCATTCATCACAAGGCTTAAGAGTTACCCAGTAAAAAACACACAACCAAATACATCTTCACCTGGCAACATCCCGTTTGCCGTCTTATAATTCCCCTGCACTCCCAGGCCCTCGCCTGCTCTCCAGTTTCTCATCCGCTCCTTCATCCGTGGTTTTACCTCCCGACTAATTTGGCAAATAATCTGATATTTCGACATAATTAGCTTAAAAAATGACTCAAGAGCTGGATTGCACTTAAAAGCAATTTAGCTCGCTTAGCTTCAATTATTTCCGCCGGTCGAGATGTTCAAGTTGTTCCACTCGAAAAATGCTGGAGTGTGTACAGAAAGGAAGTCTAATTCAGGTCCGTTTACCTGCTTCACCCCTCAGGGACATCTGCAGCATCTTCAATTCCACCAAAACACACGGCGCTGCCGTAACTCTCGACGGGCTAATACGCTTCCTCAAAGTGTTAGGAGGATACGTTTTGTGATGAAGATGTGTAAAATGTCTTGAAATACAGCCGTCGTTGGTTGGAGTACCACGATTTCTCAATGAAAAGTGTAGAAACAGCTAGGCTATACTGTGATTACATCTGTTTGAAGAATTTTAACTTCAAGATAGAATTAAAGCATTTCTCCAATTTATGACTTCCTGTGTAGATATGATGAAAAACATTCACATATCTTTTAACCACTTTGGAAAGTGGGGAAGATTAAAAAAAGGAAATTTGAGTGAGGTAAGTATGCTAATCTTTATAAGTCTGGAATTGGCTGCGAGAAATATTTTGGACACAACTTCACAAAGATTTGATCCACACAGATATCATCTCCAAAATGAGAGTTTTATGACCTCGTCAATCGTTTCCTCAAAAAGGGAAACGATTCCCTTTTTGAGGAAAAAGGGAATGAATTTGGCAGCTTCTCTTACATGACTGAATTATTTACAAATTAGGAGTTTTGAAATATTCAATGATTATTAAAAAAATTGTTTATGCTAGATTCTGAGGCTGTTATATATAGACGTTTTGATTATTTTTGAAACCTTGCAAAACTTCCCCTGTCATGAGCAAGCAATTTTTTTTTCTTGCTCTAAAGATCACTTTTTTAAAAACAGCGCAAAATTACTTAAAGTAAATTTGAAAGTAGGAAAAAGGAATATTGCACATGACTTTTTGAGAAAAAAACAATCAAAGCAAACAACCAGTTGTTAAAGTTGCACGGCTACAATCTGTATCACAACACCGAGAGTCGTTGCGAAACACTACATCCACGACTTTCAGTCAGACATTGGCACATCTAATCACACCTCGTGCGTTTTTGACGGCTGAAGTGGAGAAAATGACAATTTTCTGCATAATTAATCCCAGTGATGAAACAATAATGAAGCTCCAAATTGCGGGGGAAAGCGCCGCACGCGCAGAAACCTACAGAAAAGACGCAGCTGCGGACGTGTGTGCTGGAAGCGAGCGCTGGCATAGATAAGGCAGCTCGAATCTGCAGTCGAATGAGTTGCCGTCGACTGAATACTCGCTGATTGACATTTAAAACCCTGACACAAACAAAATCCTCTCTGTTTCTTAATTATTGCATTTTTTTTCTTCCTTTAGGCCCTCTGTGGATAAAGTCTATTGCTTTTACTTCTTCTAAATCTATACATAATTGATCGTCATGGATTAAATTATTTATTCTTATCAGGACATAAATATTGCATGGCTGACATGATGGATGAATTGCTATCAAATTCAGCCCTCTGTATCTTTGGACTTTAGTGAGCTCTTGGCCATGGCTAATTGCATATTGACTGGGGGTTAAGCCAAATGTTTGTCTAGCTGTGAATGTGACAGAATGACTGCAGAGTTTCTGCCTGATAAGGGGCAATTCTCAGTATGTTGTCTATACTCCAATTCCAGCTGGAATAAAACAACAACAAAAAAAAAGCATTGAAACTCAATCAGCACTGATCTGTGGACTGGCACTGGAAATCATTGTGTGTGCAGGCGACTGTCCGCCCATTCCTGGCGAACGCGGCTGCGCTGCAGGCCTGCGAAATGAAAGCCCCCGAAAAAAAGCAATCCAAGAAAAACTAATGAAGACCTCAGCGGGAAATTAAATGTGTGGAGTCGTCCAATCACTCATGTAATCCAGCTGAGGTGCCCTTAGGAGACGTGTTTGGGCCCCCCGCTGCCTCACCGGAGGAAAGTGGTCGCAGACTCCGGTGAGGGAATCAATTTGGGATCCTTTCTTCAGAAGTGTTGCGTGCAGATGAAACAAAATGGAGAGACGTTGACAAGTTGAAATTTAAGAGGAGGATGTTTAAGCATATACTTAAACATCTCTCGCTAATGGAGTGAAGATCAAGAGCGACATGGCTGTGTTTCATTGATATGTCTTCAGTAAAAAGTAAAAATGAAAATGGAATCTGGAGGACTTAAATAATTTGAGGAGTAGCTGTAGGTGTAGCTGCTGAAAGCAGCTTTTTCTCTTCTCGTCTTTGGGGTGATGAGGTAAAACCCAAAGGAACATGACTGCTCCCCTGCTCTCACAGCAGATACCAGAGAGAATCCGTTACCCAATTTGAAACTTGACACGTTCCATGATGGCTCAAGGATTTCATGCATTTCCCAAATCCGAGCAAAGACAAAGAAGAGCAAAGTGAATATAACCACGTTTTTTGTTTTTAGACGGATTTGACTCCATCTGTCCCCCTAGGCTAAAGCAATTTTGAAAGGTTTTATATTGATGTTTACCAGTTTTAAAGTTTTAGAAGCTAAGCGGTAAAAAAAAATAAAAAAAAATCTTGAAGCATTTCTTTCTTCCATCTGGAGTAGGAGAGTCTCTTTGTAGAGAACTGGTCTCAGAGTCCCGGTTAGCATCAGTTTGGGATCTCTCTGATGCCTGGTACAGGCATTATCATTTCTGAAAGCTTTTTCTATTAGTTTTGCCAGAATTTTGTCTGTTTGGTTCAGCTTACAAAGAATAGACAACGGGGACAAAAAGAGTCCACATGGAGTCCACAGAAATGGTAACCCAGGAAATAAATATATATCCTTGCCTTCTTTATACCTTGCATAATAAAACCTTGAGTTTTCAGCTTCTATTTGTAATCACTGCGAAGGGAAATGAAATCGGTTTCTGTTTATTGTAATGGCAGCATTCCTATTGTCAGTGTTTTTCCGACAAAACGGCATTCCTCTACTTAAATTCTGTTTTTAATCGATTCAGTAATATCCCAGTGTCGTGAACATATTTTTTCTATGCAGTGGATATATTTTCTGATTTTTGGGGGACTTTGGAATCCTGTCAGACTGTCTGCAGGATTAAATCCCACTAACACAGACTTGCTTGTTCATGCTGCCAGACGAAGGGAACCTGATTAAAAAAAGTCAGGACCTGGCAACCGGCATCAGGACCTGGCAACCGGCATCAGTCTCTGTGTGAAGTTACTATGTTTGGTGGATGCTATGGGGCAAAGTGTGCTCAGCCAAGATACAGACATTACACTCATTTTCAGAGGGCGGGCTGTCATTTACAGTCACGTCTGCCTGCCAGTGCTCAAGACGGCAAAGATAAGGGGGAAAATGTTCCAGTAGCCAGGCAGGGGTCCGCCGCTTTGATTTTTAGATTCTGCCGAGTGATGCCGATGAAATGTTTCTCCCTCGGGCACACGCGAGGCAGATCACACCAGTGACAGCAAAGGAGCTTGCTCCATTTTTTTTTTTTTTCTTTTTACACGTCAAGTAGTCGATGTATATTTTGTATGCGGTAGAAAACTGTCACATCCATTCGTCTTCTTCACCTAATCTGGGATAATATAACACGAGTCAGCTTTTGAGAAGTTTTCCAACCCCGGCAATGATTATGCTCAAAAAAAAAAAAAAATGGAACTTTGTTTGGGCCAGTTTAGATGCACAAATGTGTCCCCATTGTTTTAAATATTACATGTTGTACATTATCAATTCAGTCGTACCCTTTTGTTTTCTCCAGGAACATAATCATAGTCATCATAACGCCATTACCGTCCATTGTCTCCCTCTCGGAGTACCATCTATAAATGGTCATTTTCTTTGATGGCACCCCAGTAAATAGCTCTGATGCTAATAAAGATGTTTCATAAGGTTGCGTTTTAGTTGAATAGCTTTTTTTTTTTTTTTTTTCCTGATCTGTGATTTTTATTAGAGTCCAGTTTGCAGAATTACCAACGCAGCCCTCTGAGTGCTCCTCTGGCGGCTGCTTACAAAAGACAGATGAGAGTAAGAGCAGGGGAACGACAACAATGCCTGAATGTTTCATCTGAAACCTGAGACTCACACTGGGAATACAATGCTTTTTTTTATTTTTATTTGAAGACAATGTTTTTATATGTTTTTGGAAAAATGTTGAGTTTTGGCTGTTTATGTTTGCAACATCAGACTACCTAGCTGAATGTACCGATTGCTCAAACAATAAGTAGTTTTTGGAAGACTCTTGGGGGGGAAGTTATGAGTCCAAAGATGAGGTAATATGGCCAGGAAGTAAGAAAATGTTCTGTAAAAGAACCTCCAAATCCCAAAACTATTATTTTTATTCCACCAAGAATATCGTTTCTGATTGAAAAATGGACATCCATCTCTCAAACTATGATCAAACAGTGTAAAAAGAAGAATCGACTTTTGTTTAAATGACATTCCAAACTTTCTTACACCCTTCTCAATAATTCATTAAAAAAAATCACTGATGACATCAATTTTTTTCTTTTTAACGCTGGGAGGTATAATAAATTTTCCATTCACATTGTGGCATTTTATACCACAATCAAGTAACTTTAAGTTGCTATAAAAATGCTGCATCTATCAAAAACAATGTAAAAGAAATGAGACTTTTGCATTACATCCGTCTCTCATACCTTGAGATTGGCCTCTCTCTTTAAGAACCTCCTTATCAGACTCTCCCGTTTCAGCAAGTCATCGCATCAATGCTTCTCCATTTTATATATTTCCCTTTGAAATATAAATTTTCAACTGCTAAACATCGTTCTCTGTTGTTGACTAAACAGTTAGCAGACCTCTGTGGGCACGCTCCTTGTTGCTAAATAGTCTGTTTCCTTGAGAAGCTGACAGTGCAACTCAGGTCGCAGGTGTAAACACTGATGATAACAAAGAGTGGGAGTTTAAAGTCCTTCTGCTTCCTGAGACAAGAGCATCGATACGAGGTGTTAATGAAGAGGGGGGGAAAAAAAACACAGCAGATCTTGTTTTAAGGGGAAATAAAGTAATTTAAAGATATTTATTTATCACAAACTGAAATTCTTACCAGCCCAGCACTGCACTCAAGTATCATTTTTTATTGTTTTACAAGCCCAGTTTTTGATAGTATCCAAAAAACTACACAATACGCGTAAATGTGTATGCAATGTGAAAGATCCAAATATCTAGATGAATGATGTTTATAGGTAAAGAAAAAAACAAACAAACCCCGCAGCAGTTGATGCCTGTCACCCATATCAGTTACCCAGACAGCTACATGTTTTTACTCTATCTGCAGTTGTCAAGGTTTCTGCCAAATAGTTGTGTTTAAAGAAAAAAAACGCAATTGAAGTATAATAAAAAGGGGGGGGGAAAGCTTGTGACAAGCAGAATTACAGTGCCGCGGCATGCAGTGAAAGAATTTGTCTTTTGCTGAAGCTTTTATTGTGCACCTGAGAAAACTAAAAAAAAATAAATAATCCGTGTCATTTTGTTGGAATTTTTTCTTTGCTATGACCTAAAGGATAGTCATTACATTGTTAGGCGTTTTAGACTGTCAGTTTAGTTTTTTAGGCTTTTAATTACCTATTTAAACCTTTTTTTTTTTTTTTTTTTTGACAGATGGACTTATTACCACATACAAATGTTATTCAAAGTGGGTGCAAAATTTTGAGTTTAATGTGGATTTTCTCCACAAACAAAGCAGAGAGGGAGACAAATGAAGAACCTTATAGAAGCACGAAGCGCTTTTGAAACATTAACACATTTTAAGTGAAGAAATTCAAGCATATTCATGGACTTAAAGCACGAATTCAAATTCAAATTAGTCTTGTAATAATGACTGATTGCTTTATTTTTTTGTGAATTAAAAGAAACGTTTTAAATGTATCACAATGAATCATTTTTGGACAAAAAAAAATCCCAACTCTAATCAGCCTAAACGGGATGAACAGTAGATTCCTCCCTCTCAGGGACACACTGTTTCCTGTCAAAAGGAAAACAACACAAAAATAACTCTCAATAATTTAAGTTGGTTCATTCTGCAAAGATACACAGGAAAACTTTTAAGGAGACCTATATATATTTGATGGCGTGCTGTTTTAACCTCAACCCTGCCTAAATTTGTAGTGGTAAAATTGATCTACCATGACATAGTGAGAATCTGATAAAGAGCCAAAGAACCCCCCTCCTCCAACACGCACTTGAGCGAGTTCATGTGTAGCTTTTCACTTCTTGGTTGCGTTGCCGTTGGGTAACAGAGGACCCGAATACAAGACCGAAGAGAGTCAGCGAGGCAGGCCAAACAACGCAAACATCGACTGATGCCAGGAAGAAAATCAAAATAAAAAACTTTACTTACTTAGATTTTTGGTCAATTTGTACGTATTGTTTTGCACTTTTGTGACTTTTAGCTATCTATCGCAACTTGTTTTGTTTCCTAATGTAAAAAAAAAAAAAAGAGAATTTAGGCAGACATTTTTTTTTATTTAATCATGGATAATGATTTGTCATAAATCACAAAAGTCTACAAGCTCAAACAGAGATTAGAGTCAGCCTTTAATTCAAACATGGTGAGGCAGAAAACCAGTTTTGACCACGTTTTTAAAGTCTTGTTCTTGTTTAAGCCTCAGGTTGGCTGGACTCACAAAATCTGCTACTTTTCCCAAAGACCGAGACGACAGCTAGAGCACAAGAGTGAAACTTTTGGCTGCACTCAAAAGGCATCCAATAAAGAATTTTTTTTTTTTCTTTGAAAATTGCAAACCTGCCCACCTGAGCCCCTACATAGTGAACGTAAGAAAATGACAGGAATGGGAGAACAAGAGGGAGAAGCTGTTTCCAGTGCAGCTCTGCCAGCTGGGGAGACCGAGACCATCTTACAATGACAACACCTGCTGGAATACAGTTGCTGCAAGGCAAGTCGGTGACAGAAGAGTCGAAAAGATGAAACTGTACCCATGTTTTTTCCAGCTATACCAAAGTGTACCTTCCTTTTTGCTGAGTCATTCTTTTCTGCAAAACTCTGCTGTAGTTCGGGGTCAAATGTTGGAAGATAATCTTTGTTTAAGAGTTTGGAGAACTGACTCGAAGTTGTTTTTTCTTGTGCATAATCGACTTTTATTTTCTTCTCCTAAATCAAAAGCTCTCGCATTGTTCATTCTCCACAGTCAATCGATCTCTGCAAGTGTTCGCGTTTTCTAATAATGAGTAGACTTTGGCGAGGTTTGCTTTTGATCTCTTTCAAAACGCTGATCTTTCCAGAGAGATAAGAGAGAGTACAAATATGCACCACAGTCCCTACATCTAACAGTAAGGCATTTGATCTGCAAAGCAGTAAACCACTGCTTATCGCTCAAACTATAAAAAATACACATCAAAACATTTGTCAAATCGACATAAGTTTATCTTGGCCATTGTGCACATTTTTGTCAAAGAAAGCGGGGGCTTGTGCATGCTAGCTCCGCGTTGCTATCAGAGTTTTAGGCGAGGCTTAAAGCGAAATGTGCCGAGAAAACGGGCAAACGTCTAAAAATATGCTGATTTTTGCTTCTAGGACTCAGTCGAGGAGAGGCCCTCATGCATAATTCAGACAGTCACTGCTACCCTGACAATGAACGTTTATGTAAACCCAAAGTGAGATAATGTGGCGGAAAAAAAAAAAAAAAAAGAAAGGCAAATGCTAATTCACCTCGCTAACAATATGAAGATGACGATTTGCATACTGAACCGCTGTTTCAAAGGTTAAAGAGGGAGAGAAGTGGAATTAAACAGAAAATGCTCTCTTGATAGGAAGATAAACTTTGTGAAGAGAGCAGAGTGGTGTCATTCCTCCTGTGAGGAAAGGTCACCAAAGAAAGAGTTCTGAATAGATGTAATTAACTCTTGAAGGCTTTTTTTTTTAGCAACGGCTCGGCCTCGGAGGGTTTCCGGTCCCGGCAGAGATGAAAAATTCCATCCGCCGCGTCTGACGACAGCTGCCATGTTTACCGTCATGTTGCGATGAAGACGGTGAAAACAAATAACCGTGCGCTCCCGAGTGCAGCTGGGAGGGACTGCTGTAGCGAGGACTAGAACCGGGGCGTGTGCCTGCAGTCGCAGCAAAACACGGGGAGCGACGGCAGACGGCGAAAGGTGAAAGCTTTCCGCGTCAGCAGATGGCGACAAAAATTGAAAATATTCAACTTTTGCCGTCTTTCGTTGCTCTTTCGTCGAAAATTTACACGCACAAATTACGACCGTCGCCTCATCGCAATATAAAAGCCTGGAAAATGAGAGTCTTCAGACATGTTACGTTTGAGACAATACAACAATTTCATATATATATATATTTTTTAAACGTGCATATGGTGGCAGTTTTTGACACTTCAAGCTTGCAAAGTTAGGCATAGTGATTAATCGTGATGAATCACAACTGATTACATTATTTAATTGATCGGCAGCACTGTGTGCATGAATATATATGTATATATGTGTGTGTGTGTATATATACAGGTGCTGGTCATAAAATTAGAATATTGTGATAAAGTTCATTATTTTCCATAATGTCATGATAAAAATTAAATTGTCATATATTTTAGATTCATTGCACACCATCTGAAATATTTCAG